>NW_012118599.1:8251186-8280739 GCF_000951035.1 Colobus angolensis palliatus
TTGTGTCACTTTACAATGTAAGCTACATTATAAGCTGCAATCATTGTTTAAAATGTAAACTAAAAGATGAAATATAATTTTTAGATTGTAGAATATATTTTTGAGATTCACTAGGCTTATTGTATATTAATTAAAAAATACATCTGCTTTCAATTGTTTCTTTATAGCAAATATATATGGTATTTAATTAATTATTTTGAAGTGAGTTCTAAAATGTTATACTGTGCTTGATTTTAAGTCTTTCTAAAAAATCAATAGATAACAACTCATTTGACATTGAATATTTTGAGTTACTGGAAAACCTCCAAGTTTCTAATCTGTTCATCCTTAAAAAGAAAGTAAAGAACAAAATAAAGCATCCTTAAATGTCATTTGATTAATAAAATGTAGCTTTTATAGAATCTTGAGCTTAATTGGATTGCTGGCATTGCTGAACTCAGAATAAATGCTTTTGGATCAATATTAATTGGCTCAACTATGGAGGGTACATCATTGAGTTACTCATGGTTGGATGAGTTATACCCCTGCCTGTTTTTGGACAGATTTCTTTCTCCCGTATTATTAAATAATGTTTTAAATTAGTTATTGTTTAAATGATGACCAGATTCTAAACTCAACAGATTATATAACTGGAAAACATCACAGCCAATCACTGCCATATGATAAATGACTATCTAGGGAAGACATGATTTATAGACCCTTTGTAGTTATATTTATATTACTGTTTTCTTTTTTAAGTTTATATACACACAAGGAAAGAATTATTGAAGTGGAAACTCTTCAGTGTACTATTTTGTGTCTTCTTCAAGAAGAGAAAATGCTAGAGCCCATCAGTTGTCAGACCCCACCTAAGAGAAATTTAAGCTTACTGTCTTCTGGGAGATGACAAGGCTAGCTCAGGTATGCATTAATTCATTTTATTGACTTCAAATGATGAACAAAAACTGTATTTGACAAAAACACATGGCTGAAATAATATGTGTGGATATTTCAATGTAAACTTACCCTTATTATTGCTACTTTACTGTTTTAGGTATTTTAATATGTATCTATTTATACATACCAAAAATGCCTACCACTAAACAGATTTATATTAGGAGATTTATTGCCACAATGTTATTTAATCTGTATTACTAGTCTCTCCTCTAAAATAAGTATTCATCTCATTTTAGAGCTAGAATTCAATGTTCTTCCTATGTTTACACAACTAATAAGAGATGGCTTGGGATTACTCACCATGATTTATTTCTGCTCCAGAGCCCAGGCATATTTTCTTTCATCCACTATGAGACAGATCACATAGTGACACAAAATAAAGACTATCTTTTAATTTTACTAAACTCATGTCTGATAAATAATATTGTAATATTAAAATGTTTATTTCTTTATAGACCAGAGCAGATGCAAGATGCCAAGCACCCTTTTCTTTTTTTTTTTTTTTTTGAGACTGAGTCTTGCTCTGTTGCCAGGCTGGAGTGCAATGGTATGATCTTGGTTCAGTACAACCTCCATGTCGCAGATTCAAGCAATTCTCCTGCCTCAGCCTCCCGAGTAGCTGGAACTATAGGTGCACACCACCACCCCCAGCTAATTTTTGTATTTTTAGTAGAGACAGGGGTCACCATATTGAACAGGATGGTCTCAATCTCTTGACCTCGTGATCCACCCATCTTGGCCTCCCAAAGTCCTGGGATTACAGGTGTGAGCCACCATGCCTGGCCAGCATCCTATTCTTGATACGTGTATTGTACATGCGAAATTTGTAAATTATGCATTTAAATTTTCTTGTAATTGTGAATTTAAGTAAATAATTTCCAGAGATGGAATGACATTATTTTCCTATTCACGAATTTGACATATTTAGAATTGAAAAGGTGACCATAGCTATCTCACACAACACATAAATGGCATGCACTCTAACCCTTTTCTCTGCGCATTGATCCTTGAAGGCAAGGGATATGCCTTATTCATTGTTTGGGGCTCAGCATCTGTCATAGATTAGGGCCATAGAAAACTTGTAGCAAATTAACAAAAAGCCTTTATAAAAGCAAAAAGTTACTCCTTAAAGGTAAAGTTAAGGGGGCACAGACCCTCATTCAGATGAAAACTTTTTTTTCCATCTTTTGCATTTGCCTTTTAACCCATAACACAAATGCTATTTCTCACTCCACTTCTAAGCCTTCCAGAGGCAGTGGAAGTGGCATGAGAGTAGCCTCTAGGTTGTTTGAACAGATAGTGGCAGGTATTGTCTTCCAGTACTAAGACAAGTCACTGGCTTTATTTGTTAATCACATCCTAATCACATCCTAATTCTTGCTCTTTAATTTGCAAATGAGGAAAACAATTATGAGTCAATTGTTCATTAGAGACTTCTCCAACTGGAAGGAAATTAGCCTACCTGAGTTAGACATGTTGACTTTCATTCTTACTGAGTTCTCAGAAGCTGTGTCTTCCTCTGAGGCTTTCACTTGGCAAAGATCAAATTAGTTGTCTCTAATCTATAGCTAGTAGAAACCAAGCAAAATATGATTTGTTGTCAGTTGCATCTTTTCCCTTGCCAGAGGCAATTGATTACTGAACTCATTACAGGTTTAGGAGTGTTGAAGAGCATCAGTATCATAACCGAAAGGAAAATAATGTGTTCACGTGTGTTATATGCCTTATTGAATTTTTCCTCTTATGCAAGAACAAGAAAAATTCTCTTGATAAGGACTGAGACTCATTTACTCTATTATCGTATATCCAGGACTAAACAGTGTCTACCATATGTGAAGAATAGTAAATAAATATTTATCGAATAAATGTTACCATGTGATCTTTCTTGAGAGAAGCAGTGATACAAAAATTGAAAACGTGGTCCAAATCCAATTTGGACTCCATTTTCGTGGAGAATTTGAGGTTAACTTATTAAATGAATATTCAACATATTCTGCAGAATGAAAAATAAATCATTGTTATTTTTCTAGCTGTTTCAGATACAAAAGAAATCCAATAGAACAATAATTAAACAAGAATTTTTTTTTTTCAAACTTGGTCAAATTCATTTCAAAACAAAACTCAATGCTTTGGAATATGTGTATCTAAAACTAATTTTATCACTTTACATCTGAATTAAGTGACCTTGTTTTCTAGAAAACAACCTCAATGAATGAAAGATACCTTGCTGAGCATCAGAAGACAAAGATTTAAGGACTAACTTCTGAACACTTGTACTATCAACAGCTCTGTGTTTTGAGAGTACCCAGCTCACTTGGGATTCCAATACCAGAGCAACAGGGTGACCAGCAACCCTGTCCTAATGGTAAATACACAAGAGCTGGACATGGGTGCTTACAGTGAGCCTTTCACGGGAGGCTTTTTTTTTTTTTTTTCACCTGGTGGATGGCCTAATGCCTAGTTGTCCTGCCTGAGAGAGGGGGCCCCTCACCTGGAAAACTTGTTTATAGTGGTGGATACCATTGTGGCTCTTCTCTGACTCCCGATTACTTTATTCCTGTCTGAACATGATTCTGGTAATGGGAGAGCTCACCTTGTACACCCCTTTGAACTAAACTCTGATTTTTTTATCTTGCCCAAACTCCTATCTAAGAGTCCTGGGGAATCATGCCCTATGAATCATAAATTCTCATCAGATGGGTTCTATTTATTCCTATATATCGTGACTTACTTTCCAACCTGATTCTGGCATAACATTATGAGACAAGGAAGAAATCAAATTGTATTACCCCAAAAGGTGTTTCTTTGACATATTTTGAAATGATTCCGCAAAGCTGTTCTTTGTGTGGGGGAAATTTGCATCTGGAGAGAATCTCCATTAACATAGCTAGATCTTTTTCTGCCAGACCTTCCCAGTCCTAAAGAGATTAACTAAGATCTGAATAGAAAACATTTGTCATCTATTGTCTCTAGGGCAGTCACTATAAGACTTCAAAAGAACTTTGGTCTCCACAATCTTATAACTTCAACATCCCCTTCCTGTCAATCCAAGGTCTTTAGACAAACTCAGCCAATTGTCAACCAAAAAATGTTTAAATTCACCTATAGCCTGGAAGCCTCCATGCTTTGAGTTGTCCTGCATTTTTTTTTTTTTACCAAACCAATGTATTTATTAAATGTATTTGTTTGATATATCATGCCGCTCTAAACTGTATAAAACCAAGCTGCTCCCCAATCACCTGGGGCACATGTTCTCAGGACCTCCTGAGAGGTTACTCATATTTGGTTCAGAATAAATCTCTTCAAATATTTTACAAAGTTTGACTCTTCTCGTTCAAACCACCCCCTACACCCCACCGCACTGTTCCAGGGAAAACATGGCCTGGGGCAGCCTCCTAAAGAACTAGGGTGTGGTGAGGACTCAGTCACAACCTGAGAGTCATCTCTCCTCCCTGGCAGAATGGGCTCCCTTTTTTCCCATCCTTCCTGTAAGGAACCGTTCAGGCATTTTCCTGTGCCAACTTAAAGTTCTTATCTGTGGCTTGAATTATTTGGATGCGGCATAGAACTGGAAACTGTGTCGATGGTGACTGAGTCCTAGAATGAGAAAGTAAAAGCGTGTATTCAAAATGAATGCCCAGGCAACATACAATTTTAAGAATTCTTTACATCCTGAAATTCCATGTCCTCATCTCTTAGGTTCTTGATTTACTGGAGAGTATTCCTATTAGGATAAAAGAATATAAGGAATAAGATGCTTTCTTTATAAACTACAAGATCTGATAGAGTGTCGGCTGTACCTTGCGGTGTTGTGCAATAAAATAGCTTATGATGTCTGAGTCACAGCTTCTCAGTTATAGCTAATGGAGGCGCCAGGGAAAAATGACTTATTAACACTGAATCATTATTTTGTCATCTCTTAAATAACGGGGTAAATTTAGCAATTATTTGTAGTCATGACACATTCTGATTCTAGCTGGAGCAAAGATTTTGAAACTTTAAACCAAATGCACCTGAGCATCATCCATCCATTCCGCAGACCTGTCTGGAATAATTTTAACCAGCAATCTTAGTACCCTCCTCCAACAACTCTTCCCCAGAGAGTCACAAAGCGATTTTGAAATTTTTATCTGCGGTTTACTAGCCTTTCCCGGAGGACAAGCCTGGTGATAAGAAAAAAAAAAAAATACTGTATTTGGCTTGCTTTTTCTTATTTCTTCACTTTGAATCCATCTGAATGTTCTCTGTATAGCTTGAGTTATTTATCAAAACCCAAAACACTGTGCTTAGAAATAGTATCTTAGAATAACAGCTAAAGTTATTCTTAGGATTAGAAAACAGAATAAATGAGATTTATTTTTATGAGAGTCATAAAGTTAGAAGAAATTGGAATTCTTGTCCTTAAAAATAATCAGAAAAGTAACAAAAAAGAAAAAATCTTAATATCACAAGGAAGGAGTTTTGTTGATAATAAAAATGACTTTTAAAGGGGAGAAAGTAAAGTGTTAACATAAGACTGGGCTATGAGGAATTGTTGATAATGTATTACAGCTTTGCAACATTTAATTCCCATGGACTGTCAGAAAGCTGATTAACTATAATCAGGAATATGATGTTTGCCATGTATTACAGGACCTTTTCCTTAGTGTGCTTTATTTGAGAAATTAAATATGTATCTGACCACTGCTTACATATACAAACTCAAAAAGAAATTTCTCAAATATCCATCATAACAAGCATTTTTCATACTGCAGTCATACTTTATCTAAACAATCATTTATTTAGATTTATCCTGGTCTTTCATTTTCTCTGAATTTGCACAATGTCAGGTAAAAGTTTTCATACACAATTACCTTTAACCAAGTTGTTTTATTTTTTAAAAACAGCTCTATTACAATATAATTCACATGCCATATAATTCACCCACCTGAAGTGTATAATTCACTTGTTTTTAATATATTTACAAAATTGGGCAACTGTCACAACATTGAGCATTTCCATCACCCCATAAGGAAATCCTGTGACCATCATCAGTCACTCCCCATTTCCCACCAGCCTTAGTCAGGTAAACATCAGTTTACTTTCTGTCTCTATAGATTTGCCTATTCTGGACATTTCACATAAATGGAATCATAAAATTATGGTCTTTTGTGACAGGCTCCTGTAAATTAGCATGTCTTTTAAGGTTTGTCTATGTTATATTACTATCAGTATTTCATTTATTTTTATTGCTGAATAATATGTCATTGTATAGTTATACCATGTGTTTTTTATCCATTCACCACTTGACGAACATTTTGGTTGTTTCCTCTTGAGGGCTAATATAAATAAATATTGCTATTTGAGAACTGATCTGTCCTCTTAATGTTAAAATTGAGCAAGTCAACCTGGCTTATAATATGAATCACTCCCTGTGACAAAACACTCTTACTCTTTAAGGATTCCAGTACTCCTTAAAATTTGGACTTGAAATATCAAATTGGAGTCAGGTACAGTAGCTCTTGCCTGTAATCTCAGCACTTTGGGGGCCGAGGTGGGTGGATCACTCAAGTCAGGAGTTCAAGACCAGCCTGGCCAACATGGTGAAACCCCATCTCTACTAAAAATACAAAAATTAGTCTGGCATGGTGGCAGGCTCCTGTAATCCCAGCTACTCAGGAGGCTGAAGCAGAAGAATCGCTTGAACTTGGGAGGTGAGGTTGCAGTGAGCTGAGATTGCACCATTGCACTCCAGCCTGGGGGAGAAGAGTGAGACTTCATCTCCAAAAAAAAGAAAGATCAAATTGGGATGCTCTGTAAATTACTATACTTTACAAATAATTGGTGTCCCTTGAGAGTATTGTAGTGTTTGAAGTTTAGAAAAAGCTGTTTTTTCATTCGCAAAGAGATCTGCCTTTCAGGTGTATCCATATACTGAAGATAAATGTAGGAGTTTAGGGGCTTTCATGTTTTTTTGGAAAACAGAAAAGAATCCCCAAAACAATAATGATAGCCTACCACCTCATACATTCGTCATATGGACCACAATTTTTAACAAACATGGAGAGACAGGAAGCATTATTGAACACATAAAATGTGAGCAGATCCCAAGCTAACTAGGGCAGTAGAAAAATATTCTTTTGCAGTGTTCATCAGTTAACTTACTAATTAGCATTATAGTTGTTTTGAAGACTAGGAACATTTCCCCTGGAAGGTTCCTTTTTTCTTTCTTTCTTTTTTTTTTTTTTGAGACAAAGTTTCATTCTTGTTGTCCAGGCTGGTGTGTAATGGTGCAATCTCGGCTTACTGCAACCTCCACCTCCCAGGTTCAAGCAATTCTCCTGTCTCAGTCTCCTGAGTAACTGGGATTACAGGCATGCACCACCATGCCAGATAATTTTGTATTTTTAATAGAGACGAGGTTTCACCATCTTGGTCAAGTTGGTCTCGAACTCCCAACCTCAGGTGATTTGTGCCGAGACCAGCTCAGTTGGGGAGACTCAACCCAGTGGCACTAGAGGAATTAATGACACACAGAAGTATAGAGATGTGAAGTGGCAAATCAGGGATCTCACAACCTTCAGAGCTGAGAGCCCCTAACAGAGTTTTACCCACATATTTATTAACAGCAAACCAGTCATTAGCATTGTTTCTACAGATATTACATTATCTAAAAGTATCCTTTATGGGAAAGGAAGGGATGGGCCGAATTAAAGGCATAGGTTGGGCTAGTTAACTGCAGCAGGAGCATGTCCTTAAGGCACAGATTGCTCATGCTATTGTTTGTGGCTTAAGAATGCCTTTAAGCGGTTTTCCGCCCCGGGGGGGCCAGGTGTTCCTTGCCCTCATTCCCGTAAACCCACAACCTTCCAGCGTGGTGTTATGGACATCATGAACATGTCACAGTGCTGCAGAGATTTTGTTTATGGCCAGTTTTGGGGCCAGTTTATGGCCAGATTTTGTGGGGCCTGCTCCCAACAAATCCACCTCCACTTGGCTTCCCAAAGTGCTGGGATTACAGATGTGAGCAATCGCACCCAGCCTGGAAGGTTCATTTTAATCAGGAGTGGGAAGCGGTACCCAGCCGACTTAATGATACCTAAAAGAACATCTTGGCCCGGCGCGGTGGCTCAAGCCTGTAATCCCAGCACTTTGGGAGGCCGAGACGGGTGGATCACAAGATCAGGAGATCGAGACCATCCTGGCGAACACGGTGAAACCCCGTCTCTACTAAAAAATACAAAAAACTAGCCGGGTGAGGTGGCGGGTGCCTGTAGTCCCAGCTACTCGGGAGGCTGAGGCAGGAGAATGGCGTGAACCTGGGGAGGCGGAGCTTGCAGTGAGCTGAGATCCGGCCACTGCGCTCCAGCCTGGGCGACAGAGCCAGACTCCGTCTCAAAAAAAAAAGAATATCTTTATGATAGAACTACTATTGATAGTTAAATTGGAGTTAAGGAAATTCAATATTCTTGCTTTTTAGTTAGTAAATGTATCTTAAGCCTTTGTCTTGTTCTCTTGTTTTCATCACCTTTATTTCCATTATCCCCTCTTTCATATATGGGCCTCAGTGCTCACAAAATATATTTTACACATTTATTAGCACTCTAGACAGGAAAATAAAAATGAGGAGCTAATTTTTTTTTTTTTTCCTGGAATGGAGTCTTGCTCTGTAGCCCAGACTGGAGTGCAGTGGCATGATCTCGGCTCACTACAACCTCCACCTCCTGGATTCAAGCAATTCTCCTGCCTCAGCCTCCGAAATAGCTGGGACTACAGGCAGATGCCACCACTCCCATCTAATTTTTTGTATTTTTAGTAGAGATGGAGTTTCACTGTGTTAGCCAGCATGGTCTTGACCTCCTGACCTCTTGATCTGCCCACTTTGGCCTCCCAAAGTGCTAGGAATACAGCAGTGAGCCACTGTGCCTGGTCAATTATTTAATCAATTAAAAGAATGACATTTCCATCCAAACAAAGAGAAAACCACTGTACAAAACTGCCTGTCTTCTGTTTTTGAATGAGTATGGTCAAACCCTAGCAAGCTCTCTTACAGTTTTACTTTAGTCTCTGAACAAATTTGAGATGAGTCTAGAAGCAGCCAGTGAGCTCATACAGATTTCTAATATTCAAGAGTTTTAAAATTAGAAATGCCTCAATAAAGGGAGGTCTTACATGCTCCATGAAAGGAATCCATAATTGAATAATTAAGCTACCTGATTTACCTGTTCTGAGAGCAATGCCTGTATCAATAGGAAGAAATAAAGATTTTATAACTCTAGGAGAAGAGCTCTGTATGAAAAATTGAGAGGTAATATCAACTCTTTAAAGAACTGAATTTATTTTTGGCTTCTTAAGTAGTAAACTAAAGCCTTCTTAAAATTCATCTTAAGTGATTCTAATTATTTTTTTGTTGCTATTTTCTGCTTTTAATTAACTCTTCTTTCAGTTGCGTTTTATTTCCTTTTTTACAGATTTTTGCTTTTTCAAATGTACAGAAAATTTCAAAGAATGCTTCAGTAAACACCCATACCCTCTTTTACTTAGATTGATCACTTAATATTTTGCCACATTCACTTTATCTCTGTCTGAATATATGGTAAGTGATAACTCTGTAGATAGCTGGAGAGAGAGAGAGATAGATACATAAACAATAGACAGATGTAGTCACACTGTCTAGACTAACAGACGAATGATGATAGGTTGATAAATCGATGGATAGATTGATTTACATAGGTCTTTATGGAACAATTTGAAAGCGGCATACATTATAACACGTACTGTTAAAAAATTAGCACGCATTTCCTAAAATCAAGTAAATTCTCCTATAAAACCTTAATAAAATTATCACACTCAAGAAATCTATTGCCTATCCCATTGCAGTTGCCAAAACAATTCACTATTGCCGTATTGTGTCCAGAGTAAGTTCCTTCTGTTGGGTTCGTGGTCTCGCTGGAGCTGCAGACCTTCGCAGTGACTGTTACAGCTCTTAAAAGATGGCATGGGCCCAAAAAGTCAGCAGCGGTCAAGATTTATTGTGAAGAGCAAAAGAACAAAGCTCCCATAGAATAGAAGGAGACCCACTCCCAGTTGCTGCTCCTGGCTGGGGTGGCCTGCTTTTATTCCCTTATTTGTCCTGGCCCACGTCCTGCTGATTGGACCATCTTACAGAGCGCTGATTGGTCCATTTTACAGAGCACTGATTGGTTCATTTTACAGAGTAGTAATTTGTCCATTTTATAAACCTCTAGCTAGTCACAGAGCGCTGATTGGTGCGTTTTTACAGAGCACTGATTGGCACATTTTACAAACCTCTAGCTAGCCACGGAACACTGATTGGTGCATTTTACAATACTAGGTACAGAGTGCTGATTGGTGCATTTTACGCATCTCTTGTAAAATAGAAAAGTTCTCTGAGTTCCCACCTGACACAGAAGTTCAACTGGCTTCACTTCTCAATATTATTATCTACTATTCTGTCCCCATTTAAATTTCTACAATTTTCCCAAACTCATTCTTGATTATTGTTTTCTTCGATCCATGAGATGATCATGTTTTATGGGTAAAATGTAGTTGTTCTGCCTCTTTAATTTTCTCTAATCTAGAACATTGTCTCCATCTTCTTTTGTCTTTAGTATCATTGAATGACATTTTTGAAGAGTTTAGATAAATTTTGTTTTTCAAAAGTCTCTCTTTTTTTTTATTTTCCTCATAATTTTGTATAGGTTAAATATCTTTGGCAAGAATAGTATATAGGTGATGTTTCCTCCCTTTATTAAATTAAATATTGTTTCATAATCTTTTCCCACTTCAAGGCACTCATAGTTGTTGGCATCTATGTACATAAATGCTCTTGGCATACCACTTTTTTATTTTCTTGACCTTTATTGTTTTTCCATATAGCCTTCTTTGAGAATATTCTTCTATTATTACCTAATGCTTCATTTTAGTAATTCTTCCTCTTTTACAGATATTTTATTATTTCTATCTAATTTCTAAAGCATTCACATTGTGATTACTCCTAAAATTAGAATCTGTGAAGTATTTGTTTTTTCCAGTTCTTTTACTTTGATGAATAAATTTTTATATGCTCTACATAAACTTTATATTATTGCTTATGGAAAAGACTCCCAAGTTCAATGTTGTTTCTTTAAACTTCCTGCTATTTAGTATCCAAATCACAGATCTCTCTGCATCTTTTGCCATTTTATATACTTAAAATATACTATATTATATACTCAAAATACAATGTTTGCCTTTTAATACACCAGACCTTATCTTGAAATAAAAAATGAAGTACAAAACTATCCATTAATACATTACTAAACTAATTAATTAATAAATACATTTTTATAAGATTTATAGCTGATTGTCAGACATTATAAATTTCCAAATATGGAAAATGACTTTATAAAGTAAAAATAAAAGGCTTTAAATTTTTTGCTTTAATTTTTAGAGATAGGGTCTTGCTGTATTGCCCCACTGGAGTGCAATGGAACAATCTAGCTCACTGCAGCCTCAAAACCTGAGTCTCAGGCAATACTTTTGTATCAGTCTCTCAAGTAGCTGGGACAACCTGCACACACTACCACACTCAGATAATTGTTCATTTTTATTTTTTGTAGAGACAGGGTCTCACTATGTTTTTCAGGCTGGCCTTAAACTCCTGATCTCAAGTAATTCTCCCACCTTAGCTTCCCAAAGCTCCGGGATTATAGATGTGAGCCACCATGCCTGGATGGCTTTTTAATATTTTTTTTAAAAATTGAATTCTCAATTTTAGATTGAGTTAATGTTATAGTACTGATAATGTCCTTGAATACTGAGGACTATTTTTAAACTAGGATATTTAAATGGTAACCTAATGATGATTATTTTTTCTCCTTTGGCTAAGGATTCTCAATTGATAGCTAATTAATTTTTGGTTGAACTAACTGAAACATCATGACAGATCTGAGCAGATTAAACTGTAAAAGGAAGGGACAACTATGTGAATATGGGGTTGTACTATGTCATAGATATGCAGATCCAAGGACATCTGAAAGAAATATTCCCAAGGTATAGGCTTTGCTATCATCAGAAATGTTTGGTTAGTGATTCCAAGTTGATTTGGTATTATTGCTTCTTTTTGCTGGCTCATTTTTTTTTTTTTTTTTTTTTTTTTTTTTTACAGAGTCTTGCTCTGTCACCCAGGCTGGAGTGCAGTGGCGCGATCTTGGCTCACTGCAAGCTCCGCCTCCCGGGTTCACGCCATTCTCCTACCTCAGCCTCCTGAGTAGCTGGGACTACAGGCACCCGCCACCACGCCCGGCTAATTTTTTGTATTTTTAGTAGAGACAGGGTTTCACTGTGTTAGCCAGGATGGTCTTGATCGCCTGACCTCATGATCCGCCCACCTCAGCCTCCCAAAGTGCTGGGATTATAGGCATGAGCCACTGTACCTGGCCCTTTGCTGGCTTGTTAACCATGACAATGCATGTGATGGTGGTGGTGGTGTTTCTTTGGTATCCAGTTAGTTTTGTTTTGTGTTTGACCTGTTTTGTGGAGGCCTTTGTATATTATCTAGCCCTGTCCAGATACAATAAGCTACATTTTTCAAACACAATTTTAAATATGGAAATTAAGTCTTAAGATAATTTTTCAAGCTTTATCAAATGTTTTACTGAAAATCATTAATTTAGTGTTAATTCCACATATTTTTATGAGCTACATTTTTCCAAAAAACACAGTTCCTCCTCTTTGTGAGCTTTTGATCTAGTTAAGGAATAAACTAGAAAATCTACTTGCAAATTTCTATTCAATGGACAGAAAAATGCAAAGAAACCATAAACATTGGAGTAATTGTTGATGCATGAGGTTAGTCATAAAAGATTTATTTACCTATCATTTTTTTCCTTACTCTTTAGCTTTTTAAACTAATTTTTCCTCTCTATATATCTTATTATCTGATAAAGTGATGGGAATCTCAAGGCAATAGATTTTATATTTTCCTTCACATTTTCTCATCAAAACACATCATATTAAGTCATGCTGCAGCTAAGCTGTGCTTGTCTCTTCCAAAACAATGCTTCTCTATTGCCTTACAACTGTTCATCTTAACTGACATCTCTGAAGCTTTCCCTAAGCTACAATTCATATTGGAATGGTTTTCTTTCCCTATTTATCTTTCTTTTTGATAAACCTTATAAGTTTCAAATTCTTATTCATTGAGCAGGTTTTCTTGAATAATAAAAATAGCAATTAGTCATTTATCTGGTGGATTTTCCCTATTTTTTCTGTATTTATTTTCATGCTAAACTCGCCACCCCTTCACTTGCATTCCTTATGATTTATGCAATACATACAGAACCTTATCTGTATGTCATTTGATTTTTGATTGGAATACCAGATCACCTTAATGGAACTATAACAATTATAAATTACACATATTAAAGTTATTAGCTCTTTCATGTTAAATATGCTTGAAGTCTGTCATGCATGTATAAAAAGAGAAAGTTCATTTCTTAACACAGTATTCACGAATCATGCTGACAAAGGCAAATAAGATCTTCTTTGGTTTGAGAAAATGCAACACATATGTACGTATGAGATTTTTCAAGAATGAATATGGGCCGGGCATGGTGACTCACACCCGCCTGTAATCCCAGCCCTTTGGGAGGCTGAGGTGGGCGGATCACGAGGTCAGGAGATCCAGACCATCCTGGCTAACACGGTGAAACTACGTCTCTACTAAAAGAATACAAAAGAATTGGCCGGTTGTGGTGGCAGGAGCCTGTAGTCCCAGCTGCTCGGGAGGCTGAGGCAGGAGAATGGCGTGAACCCCAGAGGTGGAGCTTGTAGTGAGGCGAGGTCGCTCCACTGCACTCCAGCCTGGGCAACAGAGCGAGACTCCATCTCAAAAAGAAAACAAACAAACAAAAAGAGAATGAATATGGAGGAAAAAGATGAAAAATCTATTGAAATAAAATTTAATAGGGTATGGTGACATAATTTAAAATAGGATAAAATTAAATCTTAACGCTACTTCTTTCTATTGACAAAGACAGGCAGTAAAACAGTCAAATACGCCTTTATAAAACATATTTCAGATAGTTTTCTTCTGATTTTCTAACATACATTTCATAGTAGGTAGGGATTTTATTTATCAGAAGTTCTTAGTGAATTTTTGGACGTTCAAAGTAAGCTATGAATGAAGTAGAGAATAAATTGCTCTACATTAAAGCAAGAGAGATTTCAAGTTTCCAGTGACAATGTGAGGAGCATAGGCAGAACCAATAGCTAATTTATAAATAAACTTGATTTGGCGATGATGGAGAAGTCCTCCTGAGGTCTCACCTGCGTGACTGGATGGAGAATGTCACCATGCACTGAAATGGAAATACTGTTTAACAGCCTCTGCTCCTAAGCAGGCTTTAAGTCACAGAAAGCTAAACCCAGCTTTAACAAATTGGCTTAATAAATATAGAAAAGTCATCTTACTTTACAATTTTCACACTATGGGAACCTATTAATTGTTTTGTATAAAGCATTTTCTAGGATATTTGTCTATCTGGTACACTAAACCACAAACAGGAGCAGCCATGATATACTTAAAAATATAAATCCCTGCACTTACATAAATGTGTCATCCATCTGTCTGTGTGTCTGTATATCTATCTATCTATCTATCTATTTTTCTATCTATCTATCTATCTATCAATCATGTGTCCAAGTATCTATCTAAATGGACTCCTTGCTATTGATGATAACAAATTTCAGATAGCTCAGCTATGAAGTAAAGGCAGCGAGAAATATTTTCCATTCAGCAGCAATAGACCTGAGGGATAATTATGACCTCAAACATAATTTTCCATCTACATATTCAGAAATAATAAGGTCAGGTGTGATGGACATAAGAAGCATTCCTCTCTATCACTGTCTCTGTCTTTCCCTTAATGTGCTGAATACAACCAGCAGCTAATGCAATTTCTTTCTCTGAATACTTTCTTCACATTCACAGCCACTTCATTATCCTTAAAGAGGATATGTTGACATTACAATAATTAGCACTGTTATTGGATGACATTAGTGGTCACAGTGTGAAGCAAGACTGTGAGACAAGTATGACATTACAGAGAGTGAACATGAGGTGTTCCCCTTCCTGTTAACTCACCAATAAATGGGAGGGCTTCACCCCAGACTCACCACCCCTAATCCTCCATACCACTCATCTCAGATAACAGAATTTGGCTGCACCTCTGAACACCACATTTATATTATTTAATACTAATGCATTTTCTCTATCGAAGCAGGGAAAAAAGCTTCCTTTAATATAAGTTATCTTTGGCAGGCTAATCATTCCACAGACCAGTGTAAATTATTTTCTAAAATAGCTGAAGAAAGTCACAGTGATAAACAGGCTGAGGCACATCTGTCTATGCAGAGCTGAAATTGTTACTACTGAGTGAATCTTCTGTATTCTCCTCACATCATTGCACCCATGGAGTGCAGCACAAATATCCTCATTAAATCAAATAAAAATAACATTTCTCATTTGATTGCATTTATTGCATGATGGTGGATAGTGATTTACCTTCCAATGCCAGATGCTCTTTCCCCAGACTCTTTTACTCTGCCTCTTTTCAGAAATTCTAACTTCTACCCACTTCACATTTCTACAGCTGTACACAATCCTGACTTTATTTCATCCCATAAATTGCTTCTACTTCATGCATTTCATTAACTTATGTCTATATTTCTCTATAAAGACTTTGAGCCTAAAGCTATGTTTGTACATGTTTACATGTTCATTTTGCTTTAAAAAATGAGTGTGGCCATGCTCTATGATTGAAGACATAAAAGTTATTGAGGTTTGAGACTGAATCTGCAAGAAGATCTATGCAAACTCAGCAAATGTCTTTGTCAAATAGTTCTGCCTCCTTGACAGGGGGATAATTTATGGGGCTTATACAGTAACTGAGATCTTCGGAGCTTCTTAGGTAACATTGATCTTAACTAAAGGCTCTTCACTGATAGTCTTGTTTAAACAATAAATTACCACTCTTAACTTGGTTATTTACATAGTTCTAGTCCCCTGAACCCACAAATTGTGCATTTGTACATTTTTTTCCTTTTTAAACTAAAACGTCCATTATCATTTTATCCTATAGCTAGTGTTATATATATCTGAGTTTGGCCTGTTGTCCAAGAACCACATCCACTTTAGGTTGCATGACAGAAATTCCTATTTTAATGTATTATTATTAATAGTGTGGCTGGGCATGGTGGCTTATGCCTTTAATTCTAGCACTTTAGGAGGCCAAGGTCGGGGGATCAGTTAAGCCCAGGAGTTTGAGATAAGCCTGGACAACATGGCAAAACTCAGTCTCTACAAATAAAATAAAAATAATTAAAAATAAATAAATTAATGGTTGCATTAAAATAAGCCTGGCTGTGCTTGGTCTAACTCCCTATATTTTTTCTGCTAGTTTGTATAAGTTTCCCTTCTAGTATTGTTGAGACACACGTGCAATGAACAACTTTTATACTTGAACATGTGGCAAAACCTGAAAGGCAACAAGAGGTCACCTTTTTTTGACCCTTTCTAGACAGATTTTAATTAACATCTTACTTAAAAGGGCAAAATTCAGAGGACACACAGATAGAATAAAGTGTGCTTGAACAGGACTGGCGTGAGATAACCAGCTATTTATAGTCTTCTTTGGTGATGAGAGAAGTAGTATAGCCTGTGTCAGGGGGCCGCTTGGTATAACAAGCAGTAGTGCCATTCTTATAGTGGAAATCTGTTAGGTCCCTGATTCCCAGGCTTCCAGTCTTTTGAAAGAATGAAAAATGAAGGAAAATAATAGGTTAGGTCTAAGTGAAACAAATGCAAGTGACAGGATGAGGATCCCTGCCTTAGAAAAAGGCATGGTTTGAATACCTGACTACTGGGGTTTTGCAATTTATTTCAAGGTAACTGCTGGGATTTTGAAATTTATTGCAAGGTAAAAAGTAGTAAAACCAAAATAATTTATTCATTTGATTGTTTGGCAATGCTTTTTATTCTATTAAAACTGGTTTTACATCAACAAACTAAAAACTGAAACCTTGTGTTCACAGAAAACATACTGAATTTCTTGATTAACTGAATTCTATTAATCAAGAATATTATAAAAATATACAAATAAAAAGCAAAATAAACAAGTAGGACTATATTAAACTAAAAAGCTTCTACACAGCAAATGAAACAGTCAACAACATGAAAAAGCAACTTATTGATTGGGAAAAATATTTACAAACCAAATATTTGATAAGAAGTTAATTTCCAAAATACATACAAAACTCATACAACTTGATAACATAAATAAATAACAACTAAATTATTATGGGCAAAAGACTTGAATAGACATTTTTTTCCAAAGAAGACATACAAGTGGCCATCAGCTATATTAAAAAGTTGCTAATCATCGTGGAAAGCAAATCAAAACCACAATGAACTATCACCATATAACCAATTAGGATGATTGTTATCAGAAAGACAAGAGATAAGTGTTGGTAAGGATATGGAGAAAAGGCAATCATTGTCCACTGTTGCGGGGTGGATGTAAATTGGTATAGCCATTATGGAAAACAGTATGGATGATTCTCAAAAAATTAAAAATAGAACTACCATATTACTCAGCAATCCTTATTTGGAATATATACCCAAAAGGAATAAAATTATCACCTTGTAGAGTTTTCATGTTCTTATGTTTATTACATTATTCAACATGTTCCTATGTTTATTGCAACATTGTTCAACATTGATCAAGATATGAAAATAAACTAGATGTCTGTTAATAATTGAATGGATAAGGAAATTGTGGTATGCAATGAAATATTCAACCTTTAAAAAAAAAAAAAGGAGAATATGCCACTTGGGACAACATGGATAAACCTGGGGGGCATAATGTTCAGTGAAATAAGCAGCCACAGAAAGAAACATATTTCATGATCTTACCTATAAGCGGAACTTTCTAAAAAGCCAAATACATAGAAACAGACTGCAGAATAGTCATTAGCAGGGGTGTGGAGTGGGGGCAAATGGGGAAATGTAGGTCAAAAAGTATAAAGTTGCAGTTAGGTAGGATGAATAAGCCTAGAGCTCTACTGTGCATGAGGACTATAGTTCATATTAAGTTGGTGCAAAGGTAATTTGCACTTTTAATGGCAAAAACTGCAATTATTTTTGCACCAACCCGCATATTCTATATTGAAAATTTAAAGAAAGGTTAGACTTTAGGTGATCTTATCACACAAACACAAAGTGAACTGCGTTAAGTAATAGATATATTAATTTTCCTGATTAGAGTTATCATTTCACTGTGTATCATAGATCTTTAAAATTTCATAGAAAATGCATAGTATGAAAAAGTATGAATGAATTTCATTCATCTTGCAGCACCAAAATAAACTAATACTAACTTATTATTACATATCTGAAGAGTCTGTAATTGAGGCACTAAGAAAAATAAGACAACAGTTCGAAAAGTGTCCCTATCAGAGCAACATGAATTCTACTAAAATTGAAGCAAGAATAAGCATCAAATTTACGATGACGCTTGGGTGGAAGAATGGTGAAATCACTGATGTTTTGTGAAAAGTTTATGGGGACAATGCCCCAAAGGAATCAGCAATTTACAAATGAATAACTTGTTTTAAGAAGGAATGAGATGGTGCCGAAGATGAAGTCTGCAGTGGCAGACCACCCACATTGATTTGTAAGAAAAAAATCTTATTTGTGCCCTAATTGAGGAGGACCAATGATTAATAGCACAAACAATAGTCAGCACCACTGATATTTCTTTGGTTCAGCTTACACAATTCTTACTGAAAAATCTAACTTGAGCAGAGTTTTCACTCAATGTGGGCCAAAACACTTGGAACTAGATCAGCTGCGAAGAAAAACAGAGCTTTCAAAGGAAATTTTAAACAAGTGAGGTCAAGATCCTAAGCATTTCTTTGAATAATTGTAACATGTCTTTACAGATATGATTCTGAAGACAAGACACAATCCAAGCAATGGCTCCTAAGAGTGGCCAGAAGCAGTGAAAGAAGTCCGGTCAAAGCAAAAGCAGACCAGTCAAGAGCAAAGGTCATAGCAACAGTTTTTTTGGGAGGATGCTCAAGGCATTATGCTTGTTGACTGTAAGGAGGGCCAAAGAACAGTAACATCTGCTCATTATGAGAGTATTTTGAGAAAGTTAGCCAAAGCTTGAGTAGAAAAAAATTACTGGAAAGTTTCAGCAGAGAATCCTTCTTTACCACCACAAGGCTCTTCTTCATTCCTCTTATCAAACAAGGACAATTTTGCAAGAATTCCAATAAGAAATCATAAGGCGTCCACCTCACAGCTTTGGTTTGGCTCTTTTATTTTCTAATCTTAAACAAACAAACAAACAAAACAACAACAGCAACAACAAAACTGTAAAGGGCACTCATTTCCTTCAGTTAATTAAAACAAACAAACAAAGCACACTGATCTGGTTAAATTCCTAGAACCTTCAGTTCTATAGAAATGGACTAAATGACTGGTCTTATTGCTTTAAAAAAAGGCTTGAACTTGGTACAGCATATGTTGAGAAATAAAGTGTGTACGTTTTGGCTTTATCTATTAATTTGATTTTTTCTATGAACTTTTTGAAGCTCCTCCATGTACATCAAATATCATGTTGTATATCTTAAATATATATAAATTAAAATAATATTAATGAAAATGTAACTCTCACAGAATGTTGACAATTATCACCCAGCCAAGGAGACAACAGTGATATCATTGACTATGTAAGAACTAGAAGAAAGGATTGTGTAATATCATTCTCTTGAAAAGTTAGTGGTTATTGTGGGCACAGCGGCTCATGCCTGTAATCCCAGCACTTTTGGAGGCTGAATCAGGTGGATTACCTGAGGTCGGAAGTTGGAGACCAGCCTGACTAACATGGTGAAAATTTGTCTGTACTAAAAATACAAAAATTAGCAGGATGTAGTGGCAGGAGCCTGTAATCCCAGCTACTCGGGAGGCTGAGGCAGGAGAATTACTTGAACCCGGGAGGCAGAGGTTGCAGTGAGCCGAGATTGCGCCATTGCACTCCAGCCTGGGTGACAAAGTGAGACTCAGTCTCAAAAAGAAAAAAAAAAAAAGTGGTTATTTAAGAAAGCTTTTTCAAAGCTGGCAATTTACTTCCTGAGGCTTCAAAAAGTATATTTACACATCATTCCATAAGCATGACTTTTCATTTATATTAAATGAATTTTTTCTAATTTAACATTATTCATTTTTTATTCTAATTTTTTTGCAAATATGTAAATGAAGTTATAACTCTTACTGCAATAATTCCATTTTGAATTTGAGGTGAATTTTGCAGAGTTAAAAAATCCAATCAGCTAAATTAGTTTATTCTAAGAAGTCAGATTTTTCAATTAATGAAATTAAAATAATTTAAAGGTACAAGGTCTTATGTTATTGTGACTAGTAGTATAAATTTGGTTTGAAAACTAACCATTACAGTAAGTTTATTTTTTTGCAGTGATCATCACAACATATGCATTTTGGTAGCACATAGTCATGGTAAAAATAATATTCTCACCAAATTAAGAAAGTTTGGAAACAAAATGTACCTGGAAACATTCATACATCACACATCATATCTCCAAACAAGCTGCACTGTTCAATAAAAAAGCTGTAATTTGACAGAGTAATTGACATATATTTATGTATATACAAATAGAGTGATTAAGTTACAAAATTGTGTGATGAAGCTGATACTGAATGTGCAGAAATATTCAACAAAACAGTATACATGTTCTTTTCTCTCCCTTATTAATCAGATTCTAGAAAGACTTGAGGCTTTTAATAATTACCTTGTAAGTCACTGAGCATTATGCACTTGCCTTGAATCTATTATAATGGTATATCTTAAAATTACTTCGAAAGTGTTGAACGTTTTCACTTGAAAACATTTCTTAGAACACCTCCATAATTTTTGGAAACAAAAATTGCAAAAAGGAGAATTTTTAAGTTTATTTTTATTTCAAAGGAAAGAAACAGAAAAATACTAAGTAGTGAAAGCTCCAGTGGTATACAAAAATAAAATTTAGTATTTAATTTTGTTACTTGTACTTGGGCATATCTTGAGGTTAGTAATAATACTTGATTGAGTTCATAGTTTTATTTATATAAATTTACAATTTCAACTTCATTGGAATAAAATTAATTGGTCTGTAATTGTGCAGCATCTAAATGAAGCAAATCATTGCAAAAATCTTCAATAGGAGCACTAATTTAACAAGTTTTGGTTATAAAAGTTTTTTCATAAATAAATGCCACAAGTAGATAGGAGAAAATGCTATCTACGAAAATATCTGGATTGAAATACTGGCACATTTCAGTGTGAAAACATAGAATTAAGGATATCTTCCACTTAGAATTTTCTGTGTGCTTACTAAGTACCTCTGCACTTGTAGGTAAAGCATTTTCTCAATTAAAACTAAATATCACAGTTGAAGAAAAAGGCTAAATAAAGGTTTCAACCATTTCAAATATTTAAAGCATAGACTGGAAATTTTGAAAATAATTTAATAAATTCAAGAGATCCATTGTACACATGCTGACTGTTGTTATTAACAATGCGTTGTATTCTTGAAAATCTCTGAGAGTAGACTTTATGTGTTCTCACCACAAAAAATAAGTATGTGAGGTAATGTGTGTGTTAATTAGCTCAATTAAGACATTCCAGAATGTACATGTTTCAAAACATCATGTGGTACATGATAACCATATATACTTTTCTGTCAATTAAAATACATATATTAATTTGAAGAATAATTTCCATTAATGATTTAAAATGTTGTACATTCAAAAGTATATTTTTATAAACTGCCTTTGTTATAAAAATGCCAGTGAAAGGGCATTAGCAAGGATATTGTTAAGAATTTGATTAATAGACCTAACTCTGATGCAAAGTCTGTATATTATTTAACATTTAAATAATAAATATAAGGAATTGTTTTTCCTTTGATGCATGTGAATATATTTTAATTTTTATGAAAAAAATTATTCTTAAAGTTATATTTAAATGGAAATATTTTGTTAAGTTCCCCTATATAATAGAATCGTTGCATGAGGAAATACATTATATATCTATGTATCAGTGTCTCTTTCTACATGAATCTCACTTTAGACGATAACATTTATGTCTACCCTTATAAAACAGCCTTTTACATACTTATAATTGCTAGGAATGCTTTTATGCCCAAATTTAATTAATTCAATTTTGCCTTAAAATATTCCTATAGACCACACTCTTTATATTCCTGCCTCTCTCCAGAATCTCTTATACCAGTCCGGACTGGAAATAGGCCAAAGCCTGTCTCTCTGAATGAACATTTTAGAAACTATTAAGAGACAAAATGTCTCCGATATAGATTCGTTAGTTGCAATAAAAAAAAAAATCCAGGAAATCATCAGGCCGGGCACAGTGGCTTATGCCTGTAATCCCAGTGCTTTGGGAGGCTGTGGTGGGTAGATCACCTGATGTGGGTGGATCACCTTAGGTTGGGAGTTTGAGACCAGCCTGGCCAACACAGCAAAATCCTGTCTCTACTAAAAATACAAAAACTTAGTTGGGTGTGGTGGCAGGCATCTGTAGTCCCAGCTACTCAGGAGGCTGAAGCATGAGAATTGCTTGAACCTGGGAACTGGAGGTTGCAATTAGCTGAGATGATGCCCCTGTGCTCCAGCCTGGGTGACACAGTAAGACTCTGTCAAAAAAAAAAAAAAATTAAAAAGACCAGGAGAGCATCAGATAGAAACTGGTCTGAAAGTTTCTTCCAGTCTATATTCCATATTAAAGAAAAAGTTCAAAATTTATTATATGTGAACCCTAGCATTTTCTCTGTCTGAGTTTATTGATCATAAAACCTGTAAGAGATCCTGCAATCCAAAACTGGCACTGCCACCTTGGTACTTCGAAGCAGATGAGCAAACAGGTGGGGCCCAGCCTACCATTACAACTATGACTCAGACAACTTTATAGGATATCCCCACCAACGAGTGCAAAGGACATTCAGCCCTTAAAAGTGCTTTTTCCAGATGTTATAAGGGTAGAGACCTCCAACAATCCAGGTAGGTCTTCTGTCCACGAGATCCCACATTATGGTCAAAGTTTACAAAGATTCATTATTTTTCACTTCCTGGGATAGAAATTAGAAAATATTTCCTTTATGTATTTACGGAATCATACAGATATACCAAGAAGACAGGAATCAGGATAAACAAGCAAACCCAGCATCAGATTTTTCTTTCCTGGTTTAGCCATGCAATAGCAGTCTCACTAGGAAGTGTTCTTTGCTTTGTTTCTTTTTTCGATTTCACTCAATTCTAAAATTTCTAAACTTACATCATCCAGAAGGCCTCAGGGCTGCAGGAGCTTACATTTTTAGATGAGTCTTATTCTCAAGCAGACCACTTCAAACTTGAAAGCTCAGGGAAATGTCTCACAAACTGTAAAACAATTCATTTCAGTTTGGATATGAAAATGAGCAGAGCACAAAAGTATTCCCTGGATGCTCTTCGGGGAGAAGTTGAAAGAACTGGTACTGTTCATAGCTTTGCCAGATATACAATTTCTTTTAGTGTACCCTGAACAAAATGTGTTTCTGCTCAGCTAAAAAGATAAAAACTTTTACCCTAAATGACCCATTAGTTCATTTTTGGACTTTCTTTACTCCAGGTGTCTTTTTAAATAAGTCATGCTGTACACATTTGCCCTGCAAGCAAATGCATTCATTTTCCACTGTTGTAATTTGTTGCCCTGCAAGCTGAAGGCACAATTATTATATTTTTACTTTCCTTAACATATTTTACAAAATTAATGCTTAGTTCTAAAATATATTCCAATTCCTTTACAAACAAAATGGCATTCATCAATTGTCTAAAATCTGGCCTACTCATAAACAGACTAAAATATTCAGAGTCACCATGTAGTTGTAGAGAGAAAGAACTATACTTAGGAACAAGAATAACAATACTTGGTAATGCACAAGCCAGAGAGTGTATTGACAGAATATTGACAAGAAGACTCTTATGTTTGGAATCGTTTCATGTCTTTCGTGTATGCCAAGTTTGTGATTTCTTTGTTCTCAAGTACAATTTGAGGCCTGAAACAAATACAAGACAAAATATGTTAGGGAAAGTTTTTCAAAGCAAAATATTTTTCTCTATTATGTACAGAGGAGAAAAATGAATAGAAAATTTCCATATAATAATTATAGGAAAAGTGGTCAATTCTATATTTATCCAAAAACAATAAAGGAGTTAAAAATAAGTGTTATATAAACCTATTAAAACGTCAAGTTTCTAATTATCAGTTGGCTTATTTCTTATGTGGAATATCGATTCGGATTTAACATCAAAAGAACTGAAAGGCACGAACAAATAATTTACATTTCTAATAACTGACTTTATTCTTTAAGACTCAGTAACAAAGAAAATAAGAGAAATGACTATGGCATATTATTATTATTATTGTTTGATTTATTGTTGAATATAAAAGGAACAGATTAGAGAGCAATTTAGGGAAATTGGATGGATATTGCAGAATTTCCATCAAGAGATAGATTTTCTAAATTTATGAGGAGTCAACAACTTTACTGCATTGATCTGTTAGCACTTTGTGTCTTTTGAAGAGCAGTTGCCCTACATATATTTGATTCACTTTACAACTGTTCTGGAGATAAGTCTGAGTAAATAGATAAAAACTCTGCAAGGTCTGGTTTAAAATACTAAATTAAAACTTGCAATATGGTAATGTTGTTTTTTTATATTTTGAATATATTTTCTCCGTAAGTATACATAGAAGATGTAGGATTTTTCTAGAAAAAAAAATAAGTAAATTAATTGTGATTTTGGTAATTTGTTGAAAGTGGGTTTGGAGGAACTAAAATGTTGTGGTAGTGATGTGCTATGAGGGCCAATTTTTTTTTTTTTTTTTTTTTTGAGACGGAGTCTCGCTCTATTCACCCAGGCTGGAATGCAGTGCACTATCTTGGCTCACTGCAAGCTCCACCTCCCGGGTTCACGCCATTCAACTGTGAGGGCCAATTTTTAATACTTGTCTTAGGCTGACATATGTGGTCAGGCACCCATCCCAATTCCTAAGTTAGTTGCTGAGTATTGTTAAAATTTACCAAGCCTATTATGAGGTTCTGCTATATAAAATATGCTAGAAATATTTTCAGTTTTTTCATGATAGAAATGACCCACAGCTTCTTATTTCAAAATCTCTGAATGTCTTTCTCTTTGTTTTCAGGTGCACAATAGCACGTCTTATACACTTGCATGTTGTCAGTAAGTAAACGGTAATTGTGAACTCTGGATAAAATGTGGTCTGGTCCAGCTCCTGCTCTTTGTGATCACTTACTAGGAGTGCCTTGAAAAGACCCACAGAGCAGAACATGCTACAGATAGGGAGATCATTCATCAGATGATCTTAGAGAAAAATAATTACATCTGGATCATTGCAATGGATAACTTTTTATAGTCTTCTCAGCTCTGAAACCCTGTCAGTTCTGTTTAAATCTGCCTTATTATTATTATTATTTTGAATTCAGTCAGATAACTGTAGATTGTGACAGGTTGGTTTCTTGTAAAATCTTGTTAAATCACATACATGGCATTTCATATGTCATAGATTATGGTTTTATGTTTGGCCATTTTCTCCATTTGGGGTGTAATCAGAAAACATGTTACCCTCAGATGGAGAAACTGAGGGAGTTCAATAAGGAGGCTGTTGTCACAGGATTAAGCAAAAACAGCAAAGAATATTGCAGTGCCCTCTGGTTAGTAACGTCAGGGAGATACCAGCCCTAGTCTGAACATGGTAAAGAGAAGGAGAAACTAATGGAATCTGGAAGAATACTTGTAAGAAAAAAGCTTCTCAATAAGAGCAGTGGTCTTCAGTGAAGTGACAGAGTAGAAAATATCTTTAACTCCTAAAAGTAGATGTAGGAATAATAAACGACCTGGGAGAATAAATAAAGGAAATAAAGGGACAAGATCTCCAAGCAGTGTAGAGGAATGTACTAATGATGGTGAAGCTAAGGTACCCACCACAGGACCCCAGAAAGATTTAAGATCTGGGAACACCAGATGTCCTGGAGGAAAATCTAGGCAAAGGATTGCCAGATCATCTGATTCAAATGCTGTGAGAGTCCCAATTTCTCGCCCACCTCATGGAGCAGACAAACACTATCTCTTCTCCCCTCTCCAGTCTCTAAAGGCAGTCTCTCAGAAATTTAAAAATAGGGAGGTTCTGCACGCACAGAGGAGGGAGTGCTGTGGCACAGGAATAGAATCAGGAATTTAAATAGTAAGTGTGACTACTTCCTTAGCAGGGCCAAACTCCTTCATCCCAGTCCCACCTCCAGAATACTGCAGGCCAGTCTGTGCTCTCAGAACCTTTGCAGAGTAAACTAAGTTACCCATAGAAAAGATGGATGAATACTTTAGGTTCCCCCAAATAAAAGTGGGCTGGTCATCTCAACACCTTACTGTGAGGAATACAATGGAAATATTAAATAGGACTTCTAATTTCAATACAATGTATCTCTAAAAGAAATGCCAGCCATGAGTTACCAGATACATGAGGAAAGCCTCCAAGAAGAAAAAAAGAACAAGTAAGAGAGAGAATAAAGAAGAAAAAAAAAAAAAGTAGAGGAAGCAGAAACAATGAGAAAAAATAAATTTCAAAAATATATGATACTGCTTCTATGAAAAATGGAAAAAATGTTTTAAAGAGAACAAAAGAAGGAACATGAAAATTTAAACTAAGATAGTTAAAAGTTAGAAAAAATCAATAAATAGTGAGAAGACCAAACTGATTGAAACTTCCGGAAAGTATAACTAAATAAACAAATGTGTAACAGGAATGAAAAGATCGCAGGTTCAGCTCAGGATGTCATATATAATTAATGAAAATTTCAGAAATAGACAAAGCACTGGGGAAGATATTGTCACAGAAATTTATTTTATATTCCCAGAATTGAGTGCCCTATGTTTCCAGATTTAAATGGCTTATCAAGTACCCACCTCAACAGATGAGAAAGGTTGACTAAAAACATATTTAAAACATGTAATAATTGTTAAGAAAATCACCTTTCTATTGTGGGATGTGAGATGAAGAGGCCATTTGGAAAACCCTATTTCTTTTAGATCTTGAAAACAGATTGACTTCTAAGGGCTTCTGAATTTTCTGATAATTAGTGTTTTCAAAAATCTAGTCTTGGCTTAACCTTTCTTGGACTTTGAGTAAGGGTTTCCTCATGTAGTTGTTTCCGAGTTCAAATCAAGATCGGCTAAGTGAAAATCTTAAGGGATGGAGCATAGGCATTTTTATTTATATATTCACCACCCCCTTACAGGTGATTCTGACACATTAAAGTTTATAAACAGCTCACTTTCGATTTTTTTTAAAAAATGCATATTTTATTGAAATTTATCACTATTTAAAGAGTAATACAGGATAGATAGCTTTGTGTGAGTTTTTCAGGTTAAGGAGAAACACTCGGAGAAGAGAAAAGGAAAGATGGGACTAATAGAAAAGAAATAAGGTTATAATCAATACCTTACAACAAGAGAAGTAAGGTTACAATCAAAGTTTTCATACTTGATACCTTCTTTGGAGTGAGAACATAGGTATTGCAGAAGAAGGATGGAGAAGTTATTGGAATTTGGAAGAGTCACTACCTAAGAAATACCAAATCTGTGTTTTGTTTTTTTTTTTTTCAACATGATAATTTAAGAATGTTCTTAAAATGGACGTCAGGTAACAAGATATTAAAATCAATCAACTTCTAAGTGCCCCCTCCCGCCGAAACACATGTTAATAAGTGAAAACTTAATTGACAACTAAATAAACATGTAGATGATTTTCTTCTCCTATCACTATTTCCATATTTCACTTGAATGCCATTTTCTGTATGAGCATTAGAATCTCTGGCATCATCTACTTGTGATTTTCTACCTGAGAACCACCCACAATAGCTTAATTAAATACATATTTTTCAAAAAAAGCTCATAATAATGCCCTACATTTGCTTTTTCAGCAAGCTAAGGGCGCTCATTGTCCTTAGTTAATGGATGATTACAGGAGACTGGTAAGTAATTACTTAAAATATCTCAATGTTTTGTTACATAGAAACTCAAATCTATTTTATTAAAAAATAAACCCAAAGAGATACTCGATTAATTTAATCATAAAGAATAAATATAGTTTGATCCTCAATCAAGGTAAATAAAACATGAATAAATTTTTAAAATCTAAAATCTAATGAAAAATAGACCAAATGTGAAACAACAGCAGATTATTCCAACTACTGAAACTTTTAGAAGTCTTCCTCAGTTGACTCGAAATATTTACTTCAGCACTTCTCCTCCATTCATTGTGGAAAAACCTCTCATATCTATTTATAAATCTTGATGTAACATTCTAAAATGTGTTCCAGAATCATATTCTTTTATAGACAGCATAAATCCTCTAAAAATAGGGCCATCTAGGTCCACAGTGGACTAATTCAAAAATAGTAGAAACAAATTAGCTGTTTTTGCCTTACAAAATTAGGCAGATATTTTTAAAAGCTAGTTAATTCACAAACCTTAGTGCAATTTTATAAAGGATAAAAACAGACTAATGGAGTCGACTGCAAGTTTAAAAATAACAACAATAATCCCATTCTTTTTGAACAAAAGAATAGTTCAGAGATATTTAGCCTTGGGACACCTGAAGAGACTAACAGTTGTCAAATTAGCCACATGACACTTGGAAAGGCCATTGCTTACGTGTTTGGGATTCAGTGGGCTTGTGAATAACAAAAGGGTTTGAGACCAATCCAACAGCTTTTATCTATGTTTCAAAGACTTCTGGTGAAGACAGGAAGAGCCAAGTGGACAGATGAGCTTCAGTACTACTTGTTGAATATTTTTTGAGCTCTGTATTAGATTTCTTTGGAAAGTAAATTTTTCCCTAAAATATAAATTTTTGGTTTAGTAGAAAAGAAGCACAGAAAATCCAGAAACTATGTCAGTAGAGACCTACCTTGTCATAGGTGAACATATAGCATAGGACATGAGAATTTAGAAACCGGACATATTTAGCATTAAGAAACACACTCCACCAGGTAATTGCAGTCCCCTGGATAGAGAAGACTGGAAGAAGAGGAAAGAGCTTCAGTCCTGGAAGGACTGTGATTCTGAAAAGTCATGAGTATACAGACTTGGGAACAGAGGAACAAGGTGTGAAGATACTATCTGCACAGCATTATAAAGTCAATTTAAGCCAGTCTGTGTTACTAAAACTCAGTCAGCATCAGAATGGGCTAGCATCAAGGGTAATATATCTTTGTCATTTTGAAGGGCAGCAGTTTTAAAAAAAATTCTGATAATATGTTGGTCTTAGAATCTGCACTAGTAAAGAGCCTATAGCAAAATAAATAAATAAATAAATAAATAAATAAATAAATAAATAAATAAAATGGGCTAGCATCAAGGGTAATATATCTTTGTCATTTTGAAGGGCAGCAGTTTTAAAAAAAATTCTGATAATATGTTGGTCTTAGAATCTGCAC
>NW_012118599.1:8280789-8282115 GCF_000951035.1 Colobus angolensis palliatus
AAATAAATAAATAAATAAATAAATAAATAAAATTAAATGATTCTCCTTCTTAGAAGAAGCAATTCAGAGAGAGGGAACAGAGCAAGGCCATGGAGCAAATGTTGCCTAGATTTTTCTTTTTTCTCAGATTATGAGAAGGCAACATACACACGATAATAGAAAAAATAAATGTCAAAGTTGTAGGGTGTATGGAAGGAAATTTTAAATTGGACTTCTAAAGCGTTGATTGGGAAATAGATAAAGCAATGTTAAATCTTTCCTTAGATTAGGAGATTAGGTGGGATTTAGGTCTAGCTGAACATATAATATATTAATAATTATCTCCTATTTATATAGGCTTAATAATTACTCGTTGAAAGAATGAGTAAATACATGATGTTTGAATAAGCCTGACTAAACTTTCTTTTTTAAAGAAAATACTATACCAAGATTCTATTGCTAGCATGCTGAAGTGACTACAGTCAAGAATTTTATTGGAAGTTGCAAGGTTTATCAAGCAAAAACTTTTGTTGACTCAGTACATAAAAAGAGAAAAGTAGAATGCTTTTGGCTGAAATAGGACAGTAAAAAATAAGAATAGGGAGAATTCCATCCACTTTGCATGCACTTTGCCAATACATTGCTTTTGCCCTACCATGGAGTTCTAAGGGACATATTTTAAAATTTATATGGAGACAGAACTTGCTACAGAAAACTTTCAGTAAATGTGATTGAATTATTTCAAAGCAAAGATTGGGTCTCCTTAGTTATTTAATTGCCCACATATTTAGCACAGTGTTTTGCATATATTTTGCATACTAATTGAGAAAATATTTGTGGAATAAAAGAATGAACTGCAAGAACATAATCAAAGTTTGCAGCTACTTGATAAATTTTATGTCATTGAAAGCTCATCTAATTTTGCATTGCCATATTTTTGCAGCTATCAGTTTCTTAAATCTTTTCATCTATAATCAGAAAAGCTTATTTTGTCAGGCTGTGTATGCAACATTAATATTTCTTCTGGGAAGATGACAATGTCTCCAAATTGGTACACAAAATATCAACAAAAAATAAAAAGCTTTAGAAACTCAGAGCTCTATCAAGCCTCTGAGGATATATTTTCATCTGTCAAATGTCCCATCATGACTCGTGACCAACTATTTTGGGGAAGTATTAAGAACTACTTAATTCGGCCCAGAGCGGTGGCTCACGCCTGTAATCCCAGCACTTTGGGAGGCCAAGGCTGGCTGATCACGAGGTCAGGAGATCGAGACCATTCTGGTTAGCACAGTGAAACCCCCTCTCTACTAAAAATGCAAAAAATTAGCAGGGCGTGGTGATGGG
>NW_012118599.1:8282218-8343379 GCF_000951035.1 Colobus angolensis palliatus
GGGCAACAGAACAAAACTCTACCTCAAAAAAAAAAAAGAACGATTTAATTCATGTTTAAGAATTTTTGTCTTCCATCTTTACATCCATTTGTTATTGTTCTCACTTTTATAAAGAAACTTATGAATCATAAATATTTCATCTTTCTAATCTCAGCCACAGAAACTGAGAAACTCTTTTAGAGAATGCATTAATATTCCACCTAAGTATTAAATACATCCTGGTGTTCTATTGAAGATAAAATGTTTTACATGACACTAAAACATCCAAATGCTTTGTTTTCACAATGCTACACACATTATTTGAAGAACAACTGATGGAGTATTACTACAGACTTCAAAGATTAGATCCAGCTTAATTTTTTCATGCAGATAATAAATTCTTAAATGTTGCCATCAAAAGTCAATGCTAGGGTTTTTTTTCTCCACTGTGAATGCAAGTACCTATTATCGCACACTATCTCTACATATTTTATCATAGTGCAAGTCAGTAGGACTTCAGAGATCAGCAGGAGGCCAATCAACACTCAGAAATGCCCAGTGGTTCAAATAACTTTAGATAACCTGCTTTACCATCATTTATTTGCTGTTTCATCAGTGTTATAGAGCTTGAGGTAAAAAACGAATACTGGAAGTATTATTTCTGATCCTGACACACTAATAGGAATATTACTTTGCATTTGATTTTATCCAAGTTTTGAACAGTATCAGGAACAGAAATTTTTTTTTTTAAATTTTAAATTTATGAAGGGCACTACTTCCCATTAAAATAAGGTACTCATATTATTTTAATTCCATATTAATATGATATACATGAACTTCAGTGTAACATTTTTGGGATAATTATCTTTATATAAAATATTATAAATATAAGTGATATTTTTCAAGGTGCACAGAAGGAACAAATTCAAAATATTACAAATATATTTGACATAGATGGACTGAACAGTGAGTACATAAATGGTAGACGTAAAAGTGAGTAGCTGAAAGATGACATTAAAAACAAAACAAAAAAAAACAGCTTAAGCTGACTCAGAAGATTTTCAGATAACCAATTATTTAAATAATATGATTCAACAATGAGAATTGTATGACTGAGTAGAGGCAGCTTGAGAAAATACATGTTTTGTTTGATTGATGCATGTTACAAAAACTGTTTTAATTCCAAATATAGGTTAAAAAAAAAAAACTATCTCGAAATATTTGTTTCTTTTTGCATTCATGGAGTCAGTCATTGTGTTTTTCACTTTTTTTTTTTTTTACTTAAAGACATTCCATGAAAAAACACCTCAAATATTACCTAATATTTTCTTTTTATTAGCACATCAGTGAGATATAATTACATATAATAAATATATCCATTTTAAATGTACACTTTCAAGTATTTTGGCCACCACAATGAAATGATAAAACATCTTCTTTACAACAGAAAGTTTTGTTAAGCTCATTTGAAATCATTCACCACTCCATGCAACTATTCTGCTTTCTGCCACTAGATTTTTGTTTTGTTTGCTCTCGACTTTTGTACAAATGAGCTCATGTAGTTTGTATTCTTTTGCATCTGGCTTCTTTTTCTCAGCATAATGTTTTCGCATTTTACCCATGCTGCATGATTAAAATTTTTATCACTAAGTAATATTACATTTTCTGAATATATCAGTTTATTAATCCATTATCTGGTGCATTATTTTTTCTTGTACATTCTTTTGGAAGTCTTATAGCTTTGGCATTTATGTTTAGGAGTGTGTCCATTTTAAATTATTTTTGTGGGTAGTATTATGTAAAGAATTGTGTACAATTTTTTCTTATACATATCTGATTTTTGCAGCACTAGTCGAAAGACTTTCTTTTCTGTTTTGAGTTACCTTGACATCTTTGTCAAAAATGAATTGATGTTGTGTGTGGCTCTGTTGAAGGATTCTATATTTTGTTCTACTGGCCAATAAACTAAACTTATCCTTCCATCAATACTGTATTGTTATTATTATTGTAACTCTTGAAATCAGATTAAGTTCCCAAAGTTTACTGTTTTTCAAAATTGTTTTGGATATTCTGCTTTATTTAAATTTTCATGTAAATTTTTGCATCAGCTTATCAATATCTACAACAATAGGCTGCTGGGATTTTAACTGGGATGACTTTATATATATATATATATATATGAGAACTGATGCGTCAAAAACATTGAGTCTTCTAATTAATGAACATGTACATCACTCTATTTATTTAAATCTTTATATTTTCCTTGCAATACTTTGTAATTTTAAATGTACCATATTAAAAATTCATTATTATAATAAACTGTACTCAGAGATCTAATGCTATTTCATGTAATAATCTTGCTAGGTGTGGAAAACATTTATTTGACAATGTGTGATTAAAAACACACAAAGAAGTCATCAGCAATTTATGGATATTTCTTTGACATTAATTTGAACACACAAATTTATTAATCATCAAGTCATCGTTTTACTTAATGAGGAAACATTAAAGAAAATTTCACTAAGGTTAATAACAGAGCAAATAAGTCCACTATTTTCAATATGACCAAAAGTGTTTTGTATTAGCCATTTGATTTAGACAATATAAATGAATTAGGGAGATAAGAATTGAAACTATCTCTATTTGCATTTGATACGATAATATGCCCAGAAAATTCTAGAAAATGAATTATGAAACAAACAGAATGCTATAGAACTAAATCATTGCCCTCCATACACACAGGTAACTACAAGTTAGAGAAAATACTGGTAGAGAAAACATCATTTATAAGAGTAAAACAACCACAGTGGCAAAAATTAAATACTTAGAAACATTTATATCAAGAATTGTGCAGAATCTATGTGAGAAAAAAAGCCTCCCTGAAAAACATAAAAACAACTTGAACAAATAGAAAAGCAATTCTAGTTCTTGGCTAAAAAAATTCAACATCATAAATTAACAGTTTTTTATAACTTAAATTTGTATGTCTAATGCAATCAAGTGTATTCAAAAGCCTTTCCTGGAGGTACACATTTTAAGTCTAAAATTCATAAGGTAAACATACAAGAATAGTGAGCTTACTAGATATTAAAACATACATATTAAAGCCTCTATCTTTAAGTTCATTTGTTACTCATTAAATAACTAAAGCAACCAATGCATAGAATCGAAAGTCAAATAATTGACTCAAATATAAATTGAAATTTATTATATTATAAAGGTATATTTCAAATCACTAGTGTAAAGATGAACCTTTAAATAAATTGTGCTAGCACAATTGGACATGTTTTTACAAAAAAATGTACAATGTAATCTATTGCTCAATTTATATCTAGGAATAAATTTCAAATAGTTGAGTGATCTAATGTAAAAAATGAAATGTGTTAAGAAATTGAAAAAATAAATGAATCCTTTTGTAACCTAAGTGTGGAGAAAAGTTTTCTAAGTATACTCAAGGTATTGACGAGGTAATAGAAAAGTTTAATAGATTTAACTAGAAAAACAATGTGCATGGCAAAGCAAACACCATTATTATTACATTAGCTCCAACGCCACACTAAACAAAATGTTGGAGAAATTGGTAAAATACATAAAGGGCAAATTTGTTAAAACAAAATTAAAAAATACAAAAAACCTTTAAACATTTAAAAACATATCCAACTTCCTTCATGATGAGAAACCTGCAAAGCAAAACCAGACTTAAAACCTCATTAAACACAATATTTTCACTGATTCTCAGTTATCAGGATGGCAAAAGTTAAAAATACATCTTGAGTAAGCAACGTGTTGACAGTCTGTGGGGAAACAGAAATTCTCATAATTGGTTAAGATAAGAAATGTAAATTAGTACACTTATGGAGCAGAATTTGACAAAATCTAGCAAAACTACAAGTTCTTGCTTTTTGATGCAGCAATCCCATTTTAGGAATTTATTTTGAAGAACATATTTCTAACAATACACACACATTATTCATTGCCGAATTGTTTATAATTGCAAAGTATTAGAAATCACCTGAATGCCCATGCATAGGAAAATAGTTGAACAAACATACTATAGCCACATGATGAAATACTGCAGCTGCAAAAACAAGTGAGGAGGATAAGAAAAGATTATTTCCACCAATGAATAATCCATGTTCTTTGTGTGAAATGTGAGCTACTGTGGAAGAAAACAACCTTGTGAAAAATCAAGAAGAAACAAAATGCCTCACCATACCCTAAGATATTGAGATATAAAGCTTTCAGTAAATGGAATCAACCAGAAAAGCTTTAGAGTATACAATAAAATGGGATGCTTTTTGAAGTAAGACCTTTCTGCTCTGAAAAAGTTATTATGGTCTTCTGAATGGCATAATATCCAATGACGGACTAGAGAAATGAGACACGTATGCAAGGCCATTCTTCCTTTCTTACATAATTATAATACCTTACATTTTAAAAGCACTTTACAGTTGAATATCCTTGGAGTATATTATCTTATTCAATACCGTTTTAATGTAAGCTACTTCAGTACATGGTTTGTTCATGTGAATCTACCCTTTCATTGCCTTTCTGGTTGTTGTTTTCGCCTCACATCAGTTACAAAATACATGACGATACCTTTCTTTTGCCACAGATCATGAGTATATGGGTGGATGAGGGAGTAAATACTGCATTTTTCTAATATGATACCACACTTTTAAAGCCAGTTTTATGGTTCAGATATGTGTGGCTGCTATAGCACCTGATATTTTCTGAGTATGTATCTTAGTAAATAATTTCCAACATTGCTCACTCACCTTCTCTTACAGACTGAATTCTTTCACCTTCCTGCTCCAACAAGTCCTGCATTTCCACATTATCTTTTAATCTTCATATGTTTTTCTTGGTAAAAATTTAAATTTCTTGAGAAATTCCCCCTTTTCAACATTCTATCAGACCTGAATTATTCCTTTCTAGAACACAGACATGGTGTGAAAATGAGAAATTGAAATTTTAGCCAGAGAGCATGTTCTACTTAGGGAAGAGGAGATTCTCTTGATTACAAATATTGCATAATATCACAGGTGAGCTTTATGAGAATGTATATTTTGTCCATAGAGCTGGACCATGTTCCAGATAGCCATGGATATAAGAAATCTCCCCTTGCAAGGGTATTTATATAATCTCATTTCTATGTTTCCTCTTTCATATAGCAAAACCAGACTTAAAACCTCATTAAACACCATAAAACCCCAGGATCAAAATTGCTAGAAAGTTTGTGTTTTAAATTAAGCATTAAATAATCAAATAATAATATTGGGGAAGGTTGCAAAAGGAAACTGAGATGGACACGCAAAATATACACATTCACTTTAAAATAGAGAGCAAGTTATGTTGGCACATCCAACTTATATTGGCCAGAGTTCTCCAGAGAAACATGATCAACAGGATATATCTATATATAGAGAGAGAGATATATAGATATATAAAAGAAGATTTATCGTGATAATTGGCTCACACAATTCTGGAGGCCCAGAAGTCCACAGTATTCTGTCCTCAACTAGGAAACTCAGTGGCATAACTCAGTTTGAGTCTGAGGGTGGGAGAAGTAATAGAAAGGGTGGTGGAGTAAGTCCCAGAGTTCAAAGGCCGCAGTACCAGGGACTCCAAATGAGGACAGGAGTAAATGAATGTTTCAGTTTGAGAAGAGAGAAAAAAAGAAGACAAGGAAGGTGAAGAAGGGAAAGAGAGAAAAAATTAGCTCTTCCTCTTCGTTTTGCTTCTCTTTGGGTCTCAAAAGATTGGATCATGCCCACCTACACTGGTGAGCGAGGATCTTCTTTACCTTGTCGACTGATTCAAATGGTAATCTTTTCAAGAATACTGCTGTGATCTAAAACAATGTCGCTCTTCCAAAATGTAGGTGTTGCCAATAAAATAGTATTAGAAAGTGAGTTTTTTGAGAGGTGATTAGGCAATGAGGACTCCTTCCTCATGAACGGGTTAAGGCCATTATAAAAGAAGCTTCACTCGGTGTTTTAATAAATAGCTTTCTATTATGCTCTTCTGTCATGTGAGGACACAGTATTACTCCCATTCAGGAAATGTATTCCTCATCAGACAACTGAACCTGCCTGTGCCTTCATCTCGGACTTCTCAGCCTCCAAAATGGAGAGAAATACATTTCTCTTCTTTATAAATTACTTAGATTGTGATATTATGTAACAGCAGCATAAACAGATTAAGACAAACTTCCTCCCAGAAACACCCAGAAATCATGTTTTACCAGCTGTCTGGGCATCCCTTAGTCCAGTCTGGTTGGCACAAAAAAATTAACCGTCACATTATCATTTAATATTAATATCATAATTTTCTACATCAAGAGTAATTAAGTTTTCAGTAAAAAACCCGATCCTAGTGTTTGTTAAGCACCTAAAAAGTATCCAGCACTATGCTAAATATCTTTTAAAAAAATAAAAACTGTGTCATTTAGTTATGGAAACTGTGCTTTAGAAAGATGACAGAAAAATTTAAATTGATATGAAAGTAATAAATAATGAATAATTGTTTAGCAAATGGAGCATGTTTGACCTGTAAAGAAAAAAAAAAAAAATTAACCTTTGAAAAAAGATACTCAACCAGGCTCAGTGGTTCATGCCTGTAATCCCAGCACTTTGGGAGGCTGAGGTGGGCAGATCACGAGGTCAGGAGTTCAAGACCAGCCTGTCCAATATGGTGAAATCCCGTCTCTACTAAAAAAATATAAAAATTAGCTGGGTGTGGTAGTGTGCACCTGTAGTCCCAGCTACTCAGAAGGCTGAGGCAGGAGAATTGATTGAATCCAGGAAGTGGAGGTTGCAGTGAGCCGGGATCGTACCACTGCACTCCAGCCTGGGGGAAAACAACAACGAAAGATACCTAGACATCATTATATACAGAGATATTAAATTTCTTTGTTAATCGTGAGGATTAGAATTAGGACTGGTGTAAATATAGATGTGTTTTTGATCCATATTAGGAAGATAATTATGATCTCTGATCAAAGACAAAAAGAAAAACTTTTAACCTGGACAATTATATGGCATGTATATTATAGCAAAGTTAACATAACACTGTATTCAAGTCTAGGATAAAATAAGATGGGTTCAGGTTTGGGATTGAGGTGATCTCCTGCAAGCAAACAATTGAGTTGATGTAATAAATTTTGTAACATAAAAAAACGGAAGAAACCTAACTGTTAAGTTGTATAGTGATGTTTTACAAGTATACAGGAAACGTTTTGAAAGTTTCAATGAGAAGTTTATTGAATTTTCCTGTATCACAGTGGTCACTGTGGAGGGAAAGGTGTGGGAAAACACCTTTGAGCTAAGCTCAGGAGGAGCTGCTGACCTAGGCAACTCTGCTGATCACTGCGAAGATTACAAAACACCTCCAACTGGAAGAAGTGTTGTTACAATGAGGATGGCTCAGCGCTGTCAACGGATAGACGTGATAAGCATGTTGATAAGGCATGTCGTGGATATTTCTCCTGCATTTTGTAATTGTTCACATCATGCGTCTCTCTTATCCAAAGAGAAGTCCGACCTTTCATATATTCAGACTCTCTTGAAACTAGGATATGGGTGTATTACTTAGTTTTCAAATATGAAATTCTTAATGAGAATTAAATTCAGAAAAGATTATTGTTGGGTGATATCCATTATCTTCTGGAAAGTTTGGTGGCAAAGATTTTGGGCACTTTGAGGGTGGTCAACATTGCAGCTTCTGGCATCTTTCCTAAGTGTCTTAGATGTTGACTGGCTCTAGCAATGCTATCCTCACTAGAGAAGCCTCTTTTAATGTGGTTGTACATGTTACTTAGCATTAAAGTTTTGTTTACAGAGTCGCAGACCCAGTGACCTCCCTAGTAGAAATTCTCTTTTCCAGACAGTGGTTTTACTCGATGTGTTTCAGAAGAATGGTTTTGTTTCTTACAGATTCTTGATGTGTCTAGAATGCTGGAACCACCTCAAGGCAGGCAATGGTTGAAGCAACAAACTGATCCTGGTCCTGAATTTGGAGACCCACCTCTTGTTAGTATTGCGTCTATGTCACCATCAGGTAATTACATATTCCCACCACAAGCTCTGAAAACATGCAAAACCACCTGACAAAAAGGAGAAACGAGAGAAAAAGGGGGACTGAACCACAACCAGATGTGCAATACCACCTGCTAAGGTGGGTTCAAGAAACAAAAGAGATGAGCCTAAAATAGAAACAGTTTACTACCCTGCAATGATCCAAAATGATGCTTAGAAAACAAAAAGTAGCTGGCCGGGCACAGGGACTCATGCCTGTAATCCCAGCACTTTGGGAGGCCAAAGCAGGTGGATCACCTGAGGTCAAGACCAACCTGGGCAACATGATGAAACCCTGTCTCTATTAAAAATACAAAAGTTAGCTGGGCATGGTGGCACGTGCCTATAATCCCAGCTAATCAAGAGACTGAGGCAGGAGAATCGCTTGAGAGCCCAGGAGGCAGAGGTTGCAGTGAGCCAAGATTGCACCATTGCACTCCAGTCTGGGCAACAGAACAAAACTCTACCTCAAAAAAAAAAAAAAAAAAAAAAGGAAAAGAAAAAGAAAACAAAAGGTAGCAGCCAATAAAAATTAATATAATATGTCCTCCCCTCACCACATCCCTCACACTGCCCTAGATGTCTATCAATGTTGTCTGAATGAAGACTTTCTCTTCCAATACTACAGCTCATTTTTCCTCCACCAAATGAGTCTCTTTTTCAGAGATGAATACGTGTAGCAAGCTGTGTCTGCTTCTATTTTCTCTCTTCAGCTTCACCTTGGTCTGTTGCTCTTGACTACTCCCAAGCCACATCCAGATAGCTCTTTAAGGAACCCATACTTCTTTATGACTTTGCTGGTCATTTCTAAAAGGTGTTAGATGTTAGCCTTGGCTTGTTGGTCCAGATAATATTTCTAGTCATTCAGTGAGGCATTGCAAATAGATGCTTGCATTTGACTATCAAGGATCCTCAGCTCAGCGTCATTCTCTCTGCTTCCTTAAATATTGGGCAGAAGTGGGTATTAAATTATGCCAGGCATGTCACTAGTGAGAGTAGGATTTATTCACCTTATAGGCCTTATATACTCCAGGAGTAGGAATGATAAGGATGTGGAGATGGTGATTAATGGAAATAACTATTGATATCAGAACTACAATTTGTTTAAAGTTTGAAGCCCTGAGGAAACTCTAGGAGAAAAATTGTCTGCTTTATCCTTGTTGTTGGCTGGAATCCCTTGCTTCTACATTTACTTATAGTTTAAAAGTTCCTGGGAACTGCAAAAATAATGAAGTGTGAATGTAATTAAAGTGGATAAAATGGCTAGTTGATTGTGAAGGTCATAGATACGAAGTGAAAGAAAAGCACATATATTCAATATAGTTGCTATAATATCTAATTATGATATATCCTTTCTAATAATTATGCCAAGGTAATTTGCAAGTTAGATAATTGAGAAATTCATTTAAATTTTTTTCACTTGATGGCATTCTATCTTTCAGGGGAGTTGCGTTGAGTTTAAAGACGAAGTTCTTCTTTGTAAAACCTGGACAAGAAATCATGAAAACTTCAAAAAGTATTAAAAACTTTTATCAGGCCGGGCGCGGTGGCTCAAGCCTGTAATCCCAGCACTTTGGGAGGCCGAGACGGGCGGATCACGAGGTCAGGAGATCGAGACCATCCTGGCTAATATGGTGAAACCCCGTCTCTACTAAAAATACAAAAACTAGCTGGGCGAGGTGGCGGACGCCTGTGGTCCCAGCTACTCGGGAGGCTGAGGCAGGAGAATGGCGTGAGCCCGGAAGACGGAGCTTGCAGTGAACTGAGATCAGGCCACTGCACTCCAGTCCGGGCGACAGAGCAAGACTCCGCCTCAAAAAAAAAAAAAAAACAAAACTTTTATCAGAGAGAAGACATACAAAACCTGATTTCTGTTATTAAACATTTGGGGTGATATCTCAGGATACATGGGCCACAGGGTATTAAATACTATCAAAGACAAGAAATGCTGATTTGTAATTAACATCTTTATAGATTTGTTTCCATGTTCAAAGAGCATGTTCATATATACGATCCCATTTAATCTATACTTTAATTCTGTCACGTGAGGATTATATTAGTATCCTCATTTTATTATAACAGATTTGATACTCAGGTAGATTAATTATCTTGCTGAATAGAATGAAATTAGGTTATAATGAACAGTGATTTGAAAGTATATCTCCTGACTTTAAATCTGTCATCATTCCTTTCTGTGCAGTTTTAGCAAAATTATATTAAATTTCATGAAAGCCTTGTAAAAAGTAATAATGACATGCTGGAATTTTTAATGCATTTTTAAATAGTAGTAACCTCTCACAACCTTACCGCATACAGAAATTTGCATTTTCAAAGAAAACTATTTTTGTTTCCTATGAATTGATTGCCAAGTGATCCATAAATTCCAAAATAAAACGTGAAATTAAAGCACTCAAAATGACTGCCTGGAATTTACTTCATTTCCCTTATGGAATTAGAGTGAAAGCACTTGGTAATTTTGCTTGCTCCCAAGGGCCTTAGGAAAATTGACTTTCAGTGTTGATGAAATAATATTTGGAATGACAAACATTGGCAGGAGGACAATTTACTCAGTTGATAACATTGAGGAAGCCATTTTCATCTTGAGATTTAGTCAGAAATCTCTGAAAGGATGCAATTTACAAAATAAGTGCTCCATGACATTGCAAAATGACACTACTGATGACTCTAAGTGCCAACATTTTAGATGATGATCCTTTTGGTTTAAAAAGTTACAATAAAATAGGATGTCAATTGTACAATGGATTAAGAAAGGCCTGATTTAAAATTCTGAATGCTAGTGAAAAAGAGTAAAAAACCTAGAAAATTTCTCACTCTCAGAAAAGTGTACCATATGTCCCCTAAAATATAGATTGAACCAACTGCATTAAGAAAGCAATTAAAATGGTGTCTTGTGGTGTTAAAATTCGGGTTCACATATGGCATTCCTCACCTGTAATAATTTTTTATTTGGTTTCTAAGATCACTTGTGTTATGTTCAAGTTCACTGTTGTATTATATTAATTTTCATTATGATACAATCCCTGAAAATTTGTCTTTTTGCTTCATTTGAAAATACTAAACTGGCTGACAAAAGGAAGTAAACTGTAGGTGGAAGAATGAAGAATTAAAAACTAGTGTCATGTCATCTTTATAGTATATGTGGTAATGAAAAAAATTGCATTGATAATCAGATATTTGTTTGTAATTACCCATAGGTATACTAGACATCAATTTCTATTCTTAATTATTGTTGGGATTTTTTTTTTTACACAATATTGAATGGGTTTTGGAGGTCATGTGAAAATTAATTAGATAACATAGAATGTTGGTTAAAAATGTGGGTTGTAAAATTACAGTGCCAGGTTTAAAATACTAGCTTTAATTTGTAACATTGATATACCCACAAACAACATATTTAAATCTAGAATCTTTAATATCTTTATTTAATGCAGAAATTCATGGAATTTTACTCATAAAATTTGTTGTTCTGTTGGTATGTGAGGATTTAAGTAGGATAAACCAAGTAGAAAAGTATCTGACATGCAGTGAGACTCAATAAAAATTAACCTACTTTATCATCCTCATCATCTTTTTCCAAATGATGTTCCTAAGACAAGTGTAACTATAATATTCCTTTGAGTAAAAATTATAAATAAGAAAATTGTTGTAATTATTTTTTATTGGTTTATCATTTAGTGTTCCTGCTTAATAAGAGTAGTCTACACACCATGGTTACAAGGTTGTATTATTCTGTGTTCTTCTGTATATTGATTATTACCAGTGAATATTTTGCCTTCAGGAGCTTACTTATTCCTTGTTAACATCCATTTCTTCTTGATTGAAGTACTTCCTCTAGTATTTCTTGTAGGATAAGTCTGGTGTTGATAGAATTCCTCAGTTTTTGTTTTTCTATGAAAGTCTATTTCTCTTTCATTTTTAAAATATGTTTTCCCAGATATACTCTTTCAGGGTAAAATTTATTTTCCTTCAGCATTTTAAATATGGCATGCCACTATCCCCTGGCCTGGAGGGTTTTCTACTGAAGTCTGCTTCCAGACTTATTGGAGCTGCATTGTATATTATTTGTTTCTTTTCTCTTGTTGCTTTTTGGATCTTTTCTTTGTCTTCGATCTTTGATAGCCTGTTTACTAAATGCCTTGAGGTAGTCTTCCTTCAGTTAAATCTGCTTGGTATTCTATTACGTTGTTGTACTTGGATATTGATATCTTTCTCTAGTTTTGGGAAGTTCTCTGTTATTATTCCTTTGAATAAATTTTCTACTCCTATATCTTTTTCTACCTCCTGTTTAAGACCAGTAACTCATATTTGCACTTTTGAGGCAATTTTCTGGGTACGACAGGTGGGCTTTATTGATTTTTATTCTTTTTTCTTTTGTCTCTTCTGATTGTGTATTTTCAAATAGCCTGTCTTCAAGGTCACTGATTCTTTCTTCTGCTTGATCAATTCTGCTATTAAAAGATTCATGCATTCTTTAGCATACCAATTGTTTTAGGTCCAGAATTTCTGTTTGATTTATTTTAATAATTTCAATCTCTTTGTTAAACTTATCTGGTAGAATTCTAAATTTCTCTCTATGTGTCATCTTGAATTTCTTTGAGTTTCCTCAACACATCTATTTTTAATTCTCTGTATGAAAGGTCACATATCTCTATTTCTCCAGAACTGGTCCCTGGTACCTTTTTCATTTCATCTGGTGAGGTAATGCTTTCCTGGATGGTGTTGATGCTAGTAGATGTTCTTCAGTGTCTGGACATTGAAGAGTTAGATATTTATTGTAGTCTTTACTGTCTGGGTTTGTTTGTACCTGTCCTTCTTGGGAAGGCTTTCCAGATATTTGAAAGGAATTAGGTGTTGTGATCGAAACTATATATGCTTTAGGGGACACATCAAGTTCAGTAATGCTGTGGTTCTTGCAGACCCATACAGGTACCACCTTGATGGTCTTGGAAAAGATCCAGCATAATTCTCTGGATTACCATGCAGAGACTCTTGTTCTCTTCCTTTACTTTCTAGCAAATAAAGTCTGTCTCTCTCTATCTCTCTGTCTCTGTTCTGAGCCACCTCAAACTCAGGATGGAGTGACACAAACACCCCTGTGGCCACCACCACTGTGACTGTTCTGGGTCAGACCTGAAGCCAGCACAGCAATGTTTCTCACTCAAGGCCTGCTGTCTACTCATTCCCTGTCTACTGCCTACATTTGCTCAGGACCCTGGGGCTCTGCAATCAGCAGGTGGCAAAGCCAGTCAGACCTGTGTTCTTCTCTTCAGGGTGGCAAGTTCCCATAGGCCCTGAGTGGGTCCAGAGGTGCCATTCAGGAATCATGGACTTGGGTCAAAAACCTTAGAAGTCTACCTGGTGTTCCATTGTGCTGGAGCTGAGCTAGCACTCAAACCATAAGATGCAGTCCTCTCAACTCTTCCCTCCCCTTTCTAAAAGCAGAGGAACCTCACCTTGTGGCCACCACCCCCAGGCAATGGGGAAGACTGCCTGACTACTGCCAATTTTCTCTTAATGCCCAAGGACTCTTGAGTCAGCTTGTGGTGAATGCTGCCTGGACTGGAACTTATCCTTCGGAACAGTGGTCTCTCTTCTTGCAGGGCAAGTCCAGAAATGCTTTCCAAAAATCAAGTCCTAGAATCAGGGATCGCAAGAGCTCACTTTGTGCTCTACCCACTCTATGGCTGTGCTGGTACTTAATGTACAAGATAAAGTCCGCTTTACTTTTCCACTTCTTTCCTCAAGCAAGAGTTTCTCCCTGTAGCACTGTTTCTCACCCTCTGAAGGTTGCTAGCTTCAGGTGAGACTCAGAACATTTCCAGTTGTGTGGCTAGTAACTCGATGTAGTACCTGGTTTTCACCTCTGGTTATTCTGGGCTCAAGGAGTCTTCAGTTAGCAGGTGATGAAGGCTGTTAGAACTGGATCTTTTTCTATAGGGAAGTGGGTTCCATTTTTTGTCTAGGGCGTGTCTAGAAATGTCATCTAGGAGCTAGGTTCTGGAACAGAGGCCTCACAACTCTGAACAGTACCCTATCCTGCTGGGGCTGAGCTGGTATCCAAGATGCAAAACAAAGTCCTCCCCATTTCCGCCTCTTCTCTCCCCAAGCAGAAGGAAAGAGTCTCCTCTGGGTTAGGGGAGAGGTGATGCCAGCACTCCCTTAGCCACCCCAGCTGGTGTCTCAGTAGTTCACCTGCTCCCCCACTCCACTGTCTCTGGGCCTAGTTCAGCAACAGGACTCACCTAAAACTTGGAGTCCTTTTGGCCTAGACTGCATTTCAAGTTTATCTAGAGCACAGAGCACTTAGCCTACACTGGCAAGGTTTGTGAGAACTCAAGTTCAGATTACCGGGATTAGTGGTTCCCCTATGGCTACGGCTGGTTTAAATGCTCCCGTTGTGGGTGGCATCAGCTGAGTCTGGTCCAGTATTCTTTTCTGCTATAACAGAACAGCACTGAATTTAGTGTCTCACAACTGTTGTGCTCTCCCTCCCTCACCACCCAGATACACTCTACACCATGTCGCCACTGCTGGGGGATAGGGTAAGAGTAGTATTGTCAATTCGGGACTGTTTTTTCTACGCCTTCAGTTTCTCTTTCAGTGATAGACTTAAAACCAGGTACCATGAGGGCTCACCTGATTTTTGGTCCATATGAAGATTTCCTCTTTCTATGTAGACCGTAGTTAAATTGGTGTCCTTGTTGCAGGAGGGGAGTGAAGATAAGTGGAACATTGTTTAATCATCTTGCTCCCCTCTGCCACTAACCTAAACTTTTAGACCTTCTAAAAGGCCTATAGTGGTATCCTATGGTTTATTATTATTTAATGTTCCCCTGTTCATGATTTAACTTTCGTGAGTTTTTCAGGACCAGCCCTACCACAAACATTACATTCTCTAATTCTTTTGTGCTGACTATGTGGAAATACATTCATTTGTGATACACAGATTATTTGAGATATTATTTGTTCTCTGCTTGGTGTAATATTTTTGCTGTTGTTTTACTCAAGGCAAGTGTAATTTCCCCAGTCAGATTCTAAGTTATTCAGGAAAATTATCATCATTGTTTTCCATACATCACTCCACTCTTTAACGTAGGCTGAGACAAATTAGCACTTGATTAACAAATGCTTTAAACAATTATTTGAATGGTGCATGTTCTTGATTTTCAGTAACAACTCTAGTTTTTGTATATTAAGAAAAAGGTCTAAGCCACCAAATAACAAAAATTCTGTTTTAGTGAAGATCCTTGCAACTTGAAAAGAATAAGCAATGAGTATATTGCTATTAAACTGGTTCCAGCATGTATTTATTGCCTTAATCTATGCCTGAACAATAATCATGCCAGTTGCACTGAATTGACATAATAGGAATGATAGAAGTGTTTAAGATCTATTTATAAAAATAAATTAAAGGGGAGGTACACCAACTCACCCCAGTGGTCTCTAGATATTTATGATTTTCCCCTAACTATTGGTCATTCTGTTTTGTACAAATGGCTTAAGAGATTTATAAAGTACCTTTTAAAAACTGTAAATAAATACTAATATATTTCAATGTTTAATATACTTGCTTATCACAGTAGTGGTTTAAGAAATAAACATCGTTGGTAAGATTGCACTTGGAAATAGAATGTAAAATACTTTTCCTTTGCTTGTTTATTTGTTTAGATTAGTTTAAATTAGATTTATGCAGAGGTGTTGGAAAATAAAATAATAAAATGTATAATGCTAAGTCTCCATCCTTTTACTGTCTCATTAAAAGAAGTGAGATATACTATTATTAATTAATATTATTATTTTATAATAAAAATTATGCTTGATCATTATAGAGTATAAAGTTTTCATTTTCATAATCTCAGGACAAACTTGAGAGCTACTTTATAACACACTGCCCTAAAATAACTATAATAGTACTTAACCAGTATTTAGGTACCTACCATGAGTCTGGCACTGTGCTAAGCACCTATACATACTATCTTATTTAATTCTCAAGCAACACTATGAGCTACGTACTATTAATATCTCTGTTTTACAGATGACACATTGAAATTCAGAAAGAGTAAATAGCTTGTCCACAATTTCACATTTATAAAATGGCAATAAAATATCATGTTCCAAATTTATATTCTTAAACACTGAATTGGCTCAGAATTTTGTACTCCACAATTGAGGCCCAACATACAGATGAAACTTCTATCCTACTACTACTACATACTAACACTGCCTCTGTTCATCTTCCCCTGGACATTGTACTTGTATTCACACTTTTTGCAAGTGAGGGTGTGGGCAGTTTGTCTTCTCTGTCCTCCTCATTTTCTAATTATATGCACTAATTACTTGAGCACATACTATATCATTCATTCCTCCTGAGCTTAAAGGTAGAGGACATTCAGATATACCTCTTATGTATAATTTTCTTCCACTTATCCTATAACTAGTATTAAAGATAAAAATGAAGGCGACGGATTAGATATACTCCAAGGTCAACTGCCCATAACCATGTGATCAAAATTTAAGTGATACTGATTTCCTTGAAATGCGATATTTAATCATAAACACAAAACATATTTTACATTCTTGTAGCATAACCCAGTGACATTAAACTCTAGACAAATCAGCTTAAATAGCTCTGCTTATCTTTGAAAAAAGGCTGATGTATAGCAGCCAATCACAATAAAAGTCAAAATCTTCCTTCTTTGTGCTTTGTAACCTGTGCTGTAACTCTTATAAGGCGAGCTTTTCACCACTCGGGAAATTGCAATTTGTACTTTTTGCATGACAATAAACTTTTAATTTTTTTCTAACTCGATCTGATTTTATTTTTGACCTGAGTCATAGTCAATGAAAAAAAAATCAAGCACTTTCTTCATATTTACCTTAATTATATACTCTATTGGGCAACATATTATGTTCCTGATTCTATAAGAACAATACAAATAACTTAAATATTTTGAAAACTAAAGAAAATCATGCAGATGCCTTAATAGTTGGAAACAATTGAAAAAGATAAAGACTTCATTCTAGAGAAGCAAAAAATGAGAAATTATATAAAAAATATTATAAAGAAAAGATATCAGATGTGATAAAGGAAAAGATACCAGACTCAATTCACTTCACTGGAGAAATAATAGAGAGCAGAAGACAATAAAATTACATCTTCAAAGTCCTAAAAGTGCCATGTAGTGTTTTATGCCCTGTACACCCATCTTCAAAAAAATTTTAAAGTAAAAAACACAAAAACTTTTGTTTCTAGCACTATGTCTATGTAAATAATTGGAAAATCTCCCTTCATAAAATATCTAGCCATACTAGATAAAATATAACAAATATCTTTTCATACATGTCTGACTTTATAAGAAGTTGAGTGAAATCATGAGGGTTATGAAGAGAAAAGAGAAGAATACAAATCCATGACTTTTCTGTGAGGTGATTTTTAGACTATATTAAGTTAAGGGGGTTGGATTGTATTGCTGACATACTGAAAAGAAGGAAGGCTTGGGCCTACCCACATGAGACTGAAACCTGAAACTGAGACCTCATTTAGAGCTCAGAATTTTAAATGAATGAATAAATACATAGAGAATTAAAGAAAAAAAAAATCACTAGCAAAAAAAGTATTCTGACTCAACCAGAGGCATGTGTTGCTTTGGTTTACATTTAAAAAAATCTCTCTCATTTTTTTTTTTTTAATTATGCACTTTTAGTGTGACGTACCTAAATGTGTAAGAGTGTTTTCCTTTGCATCAATCTCGTTTTATGTTCATAGAACCTCCGAATCTTTGGTCCAATATCTTTAATGGGCTTTGAAAAATTATCAGCTATAATCTTTTCAAATATTGTTTCACCTATTCCATTTCTCCTCTCCTTCTGGGTTTCAGGTGAATTTATATTAGAACCTATCACTTCATCACATCTCTCTCTTACCTTCTTTGTTGTTCATATTTTCCATGTCTTTTTTTCTCTCTGCTTCAGCCTGTATTTATTTTTTCTTGTAGCCTAACTTTCCAGTTCAATAATTGTCTTCTCACATGAGAATCTGCTTTTAAATCTACTTACTGAGTTATTAATTTCAGTTTTTTTTATTTCTATTTTGAATATTTTTAGTTCCCAGTCTCTGCTAAAATTGTCAGCCTTGCATTTTGATTCCTTGAACAAATAAAGCTTCAAATCCATATCCTGATAAAGTGTTTATATCACCTATTGGCTGTATAGATGTCTTTTGAAAATTTTTTGGTTCAGATATGACTTATTTTTCACATATCTGCTTATTTTGTCTGGTTAGATAGGAAAATTTGGGAATATAATCTGAAAATTTGGAGGACTTATCTTCTTCCAGAGGGGATTTATTTTTGCTCTGGATGGTGGTTATGTATTTATCAACACCATAACAATTTAAATGGAGCAGTGATCCCAATGATCCAAAGCTGGATAACGCCAATTGTGAGGGCTGATGTAATTTCTGTAAATTTTACTCCCAGGTAGTACTTTTTGATGTTTCAATAGAAGGACTGAGTATTTGCCAGAGCTGTTTCCACATGGAGTGACCTAAGCTCTAATTGCATCCCCCAATTCATGAATCTATCAAAATCTTTGTTCATTTCTTAGCTTCTCAATTTTCATGTTCACAATTAGCAGATGCACATATTTTGTCTATATGTTTTCCACTTATTCTCAGTGTGAGGGATGGTTAAAACTTATTTCATTAATGAAAGTAACATACACTTTTTCCTTAAAATATACCACTATCATTCAATGTAATTTATATTTTTCTTTTATTTATCATCTCTCCTCTCCAAAATAGGAACTTAATAAAGTCAAGGATCTTGTTCTATTTTGTTCATTACTTGTGGTTAGCGGTTAGGCCCATTTAAAAGTATTCCTATTCTCCTTCTACCAGATATGTTGTAAGAAGACTACGCTTCCTCACTCAGATAGAAAGCTGATGTCCCCTTGTCACTTGCTTTGCCAATAAAAGGTAAACTTAAATGACATGGTTGACTTCCAGATAGAAATGTTACGCGTCTGAATGCACTACTCTTGTTTCTCTTTTCCCCAGTAAAAATTAATAACATTATATGAAATGGTTACTCTCTGGTTTCCAGAGTGACTTCAGTGTGGACCAGGGACCCCAGGCAACAATAATACATACTGTCAAGCAAGTAGCATGAGCTAAAATCAATCCTTTTTTTATGGTCCTTTAATATTTTGAGATTGTTGGATATGATTGCATGATCTTTCCTGATGAATGTATCTCCAATGTCTGATAAAGTGCTGGAATATTATATGTGTTTGATAAACATTTGTTGAATGACTGAATAGATGATTTCATCCAGTATTTATTATTTATTATGCATGGTGCTATGCATTTTACGTATATTATTTCATATAACTACTTGAAATATCCTCTAAGATACATGTTATTACCTGCATTTTATTCATATAAAAATTGAAATTCAAATTACCCAAGCAAATTGGCTGAATAGCAGACAATAGTTGAGTAAGATATCCAAAATTCATAACCAGGTCTATTACTCAATAGTGAAAATGCTATTAAATATTAATCTAGGCCATGCACAGTGGCTCATGCCTGTAATCCCAGCACTTTGGGAGACCGAGGCATGTGGATTACCTGAGGTCAGGAGTTTGAGACCAGCCTAGCCTACATGGGGAAACCCCACCTCTACTAAAAATAAAAAAATTAGCCAGGCGAGATGGCACACACCCATAATCCCAGCTACTTGGGAGGCTGAGGCACGAGAACTGCTTGAGCCCATGAGGAGGAGGTTGCCATGAGCTGAGACCACGCCACTGCACTCCAGCCTGGGTGACAGAGCAAGATTCTGTCTCAAAAGAAAAAATAATAATAATAATTTAAAAATAAATAAAAATACATGTTAATCTGGGGCAGAAACTGATACTATATTAAGTGTTGTTGTATCAAAGAAAATTAAGTGCTTCTGGGAGGTATAAAACTGTATAAAAAAGCGCATATCCACCATTTAATATATCACCTGTTAGGGTACCTCATAGAAGCAAGGTAGCTACACTCTAGTCAGTAATGAAGAAAAAAATAATTTATTTGATATCACATTAAATTTAGTGTGTGGGAATAATTACTATATAAGACAGTATATTTCCAATAAGGAGTCATGGAATTTTTCCTGTTGGTGTGACATATAGGATATCAAAGCCCCATTGGACTCAGTGGGTCTCCACTTACACGACAGCAGTCCCAGATTTCAGGCACAATATGCATATCAAATGTTGGCTTAATGAAATTCTCAAAGTAGCAGAGAATTCGCTTGTTCTCACCATACTTGGCTGATGAAGCGGTCCATAATAGCAAGAATCCATTCCTTAATGTAAACTCAATCCATTACCCCTGAAACATTGTTAATGACAAAACAAGGGTGAATAGTATTTTTTTAAATCTCCAATGAGATTTTGCCTTCATCAGAATCAGATTGTATAATATGTTTTTCTAAAATTTAAGGGTATGGAAAAGTTCAATACAATTTAAACTGTACTTACTATTTTTTTAATGGCAAGTTAAAGGCACATTGAGCTTAAATAATAAGAATTATATAGAATGCTTATTCTGTTTCTGAGTTTTTTGACTGTGTGGCTTCACATTTCTGGTTCTTTAAGAACTAAAAGCCCCTGAAGCAAAAATAAAGCTATTGTAATATCTTTCTAACATTTCTGCTAAACCCCATAATTTTTGTGTTTTTCATTGTGTATTTTCTTTTTAGATAAATGGTAGTTTCATGGAATTTGCCTGACGTGGTATAAGTATTCACTCTCTAAGGAATTTTAAATGCAAGAGTGTCAAAATACTGAATAAAATCTATCATTATGAATGTGTTTGAAAATGAGTTTTCTTGGTTATGAATATATAGAAGATTTACATTAGATAATCCACCCTCTTAAAAAATTTCTACAAAGATATTAACATGGTAAAATTCATAATTTGAATCCAAATCCGTATTGAAAATATTTTCTTCCTTATATTAAATTCAAACAGCAGTAAATTGGAATAGAAGGGTACTCAATTGTCACTAATTATCTTCCAGACTATATTGACTTTGAAAATGATGCAAAAATGAGGTGCCTTTAAAGGATGTTATTTAGTTCTGGGTAGTCATTAGAGTGTTGAGAGCTGTCACAATGTATTCAGTGATGGTTTGGTTTGGTAATGTAGGATCTATGGGAATTAGAAAACACTGTCAATATAAGACTAAGTTTCATATGGGAGGCCTAACCATTAAGTTCAGCTAAAATTATGAAATGGAAAAAGTACTAAAAGATGTGAAAGTTGGAGACGATTTCAAGATTAACTGAAACTTAATACGAACATAACAAAATGGTAGAACTTAACAAAAATACTGGAGAAAGACTTATAGAAAAGGTGGGGTTTTGAGAAGATATTAAGAGGTAGTAAGAAATGTCTCACATTCAAGGCAAAATAGACTGACCATTTTAAGTGCAGTAGATTTGTGAAGAGAACATGAGTATAAGACTGTACAGACAATTTGGACCATATTCTATGGGTCCTAAAATATAATAACAAAAACTGGGCTTCTTTTTTTCTAAGTAAGAAGAGTCAATGAAAGTTTTTTTCCTTTCTTTTCTCTTCTAATAGAGGTAATGACAATTACAAAAGTATTTAGAGGGAGGTATCAGTTTAACATTCATCAAGCAAAAACCATATGTCAGACACTGTGTTCAAGGTAGGTATGTAATTAAGGATATATTCTTAAGTTTAATGTTCTTGTACCATAATAATGTTGACAACTACCTAAATCCAAGTATATTCACAAGAAAGAAAGAAAGAGAGAGAGAAAGAAAGAAAGAAAGAAAGAAAGAAAGAAAGAAAGAAAGAAAGAAAGAAAGAAAAGAAAAGAAGAAAGAAAGGCTTCTGTATATGCCTTTTACATAGTTTTCACTTTTGAATCACAAAAATGCCTTACCTATTCCAAATTTAAATTAAAATTTTAAAATAAACATATTGCTTGTTTGTGACCATCATATATGCTATTTTTGCAAAGGTGTTAACTGTTGCCTGCTTTCAGTCTGATAGTCTTTTATTCTTTTATTTATCTTTTTATTCTCCTTCTGAGGAGGTTTCAAAGCATTTGTGGACTTCTTTCTGATGGATGCATAGCCAGTTAATATTTGCTTTCTTGTAACTTCTTACAGAGTTTTGTTGTGTTCTTTCTTTCTCCTTCCTTCCTGCCTGCCTGCCTGCCTTCCTGCTTTCCTTCCTTCCTTTCTTTCCTTCTTTCTCTCGTTCTTTTTGTCATTCTTTCTGTTGTTCTTTCTTTTCTTTCTTTCTTTCTCTTTCTTTCTTTCTTTCTTTCTTTCTTTCTTTCTTTCTTTCTTTCTTTCTTTCTTTCTCTCTCTCTTTCTTTCTTTCTTTCTTCTTTCTTTCCTTCCTTCCCTCCTTCCTTCCTTTTTTTTGCCTTACTGCATTTTCCCTCTATGCTTTATGAATAAAACGTCATTGATAGTTTATGAGACAGTAGCATGAAATCATATATTCATATATTATAAATGCATATCTCTTTCAATTTCAAACCTTTCCTTTCAAAACACTACAGTAAGATTCCAGATTTTCCAGTTAGAATATTTCAGTTGGAAAGATCACTTTGACTTAAAAAAAAACCCAGAAACAATGAAAGTATAATTCAGAGTACATTTTGCCATCAATATTTAAGAAGCTACATTTTTAAATCAAGCTAGGAATAAAGTACGTACAATTATCTCATTATATGGTGTAATCTGCAATTTAAATTATATATGTACACACAGCAAACCAAGTATAAAACATGATTGGTAGCTTAAGAGACAGTGGTATGAAAGTGTATATTCACATATTATAAATGCACATATATGCATATATATTTTAAACATATATATACTCCCAATTTTATACTTGGGTGATTATATAAATATATACAGCATAAGTGTGTGTGTATATACATACACTTATATATGTATGTATATATACATTATATACATACACTTATATATGTATGTATATATACATTATATACATATATGTATACCACATAAGTATATATGCACACACATTGATTTTCTCTCACAATATTGCTGAGTGCTTGAGCATATGATAACTTATTATTGTAAGATTTTTAGATTTTTAGAAAGGAATAAATGTATAATTTCTTGAATGTTACGAGAGGAGTAACACCACTAAAAAAAATGCATGTGGGGAACGAGACCTTTTAGGCTTATTTTTCTTTTTCATGAACCTGTATCAGTGCTGTGCAAATGGTATCCTCTAGGAAGTATTTAATCACACAAGAAATTTGAGAAAGGCGATAGAACAAAATCATAGTGACATCCTTGTATAAAGTAATATTTTAAAGTATGTTCTCATTTATGATTTTGTTATATGGTCACAAATCCATAGCATTAGAAAGACAGTGATAATTATATTCACCACTCAACTCGTCATTTCCTATCTTGAACAGGATACATGACATTTGAGCTACATAATTAAACACTTGACCTGGACTAGCTCAACTATGTTCTTCACTTTATAGGTGAGGACATTTTATTTTGCACAAGACAAAAAGCCCAAAATGAACTAGCATTTTGCTTGACTTTTCAAAAAATATTAATCCAATATTTTTGATTGACACCCTAGTCTATTTTTAATTCTAAATTTTCCCAGAGCTTAGAAGATGTTTAATAATGAAGGGAATGGTTTTATTATCTCAGTAGGAAGAGATCTCCAGTGCATGTGAAATATGGTTGCTATTTTTGGAAGGCTGAAAATGCTAGATTGACAGCTATATATTATAACCACTATATGATCAATTTTCTATTAGTGATTTAAGGTAAAAGAGAAGAATCTGAGGACTGCCTGGCCACAAGTGATTTCATTTGCAGCACAGAAAAATGTACTAGGCACTTATCATTGACACCATGAATTCAGATTACTCTGATGCCACACTTTCATCTTCAGATGGAATTACACTTTTACAAAATTATTTTGTAACCACATCCAATTTTTTTCATCTGATTAAAGTAGGCAGAATTGAGCTAACAATACACCCACCACTACCCCTACCAGCACTACCACCACTACTTTTGAACTGAAGTGATGTATGTGTGTGTTTATGTGTGTGTAATAGCTAAAAAGTAATGGCTAATAACAAACACCTAATGAATGGTAGGAAAGTCATCAGCCTTCTCTCCGTATGTCTTTTTTCCCAAATATCATTTGTGATATTAAGTATAATGTTATTTAATATACTCAACACATTCTGGGAATAATACAAATGCAATCCAGAAAGTTTTATTAATGTAAGTCATGATTTCTAAATACTCTTCCTCATCCAATTTCATTTTAATTAGAAATTAATTTTTAACTTCACATAAAGTCAAATATTAAGTACATCTGCTCCTTAGGATTTGTTACTAACTTTATAGTTATCAATTCCTAATTATAATTTTCCAATAATAATATCCTAATTTCATAATAGTTTTTCTACAACCCAATGGTAATCCCTCAAATGTAAAGTTGTTATCAGGAATAATTTTCAACAAGAAATAAAACTTTAAGAGAAGGTGATTCTATAGTTATTAAATTATTGCTAAAAACATATTAAAGCAAGAAAAATCAATCAAGAAATAAAGAACATCACTACATCAAATGTTAAATCTTTCACAAACTATGAGCGGATGATTTACAAAACAAAATAAAATCTCAAAGACACTGGAACAAAAAGTTTCCAATATTTTGTTACATATTTTTCTCTATATTAGTTTTGTTCTTGAAGAGAAATTGATAGAGAAAAATCTTAATCTCATGCATGCTGCCTCATAATGGAAAATTTGAAATTATAGATATTGTATTGGATAATTACACTGGATGCATGTAAGAGTGAAAACGTTAATGTCATTAGCATTTCCAGTGCACACAAGATAGATCCTTGTATTCATGGTGTTATTTTTCAAAGTATTCAAGCAAATGGAGGTGATGTATATTAATTGATAGAGTGGAGGTTGTGTAGTCACTTAGAAGGTACTCCCTGTAGTGAAAGATGATTTATTTCATAATTTTCTCATTGTTTCATCTGTGGGATAAACAAATGAAGTTATTACTGAAAAGTATTATTAGAGCTATAAAAAATGTAAGTCATTAGTAAAAGAACTTAAGCCTCAGAGCAGTAATGGTGAAATGACAGCAAAAAGTGTCTAGATTTAATTTTAATGTCTTCTGAGTCTGAAAGTCTATATTTTTAAGCAAGGGAACATACACGGTATGAATAGTTCTATAATATTAATATTTGTATATCAAATATCTGTAGCACTGAGTACATTTTTGGTGCTTCTAATTTCTTTTGCCTGATGTTACAGTAATTTATTTACTAATAATATGAACTCACATTAACATGTACTATCCACTTGAGCAAAGCATTTAATCTGTCTTTATATTATTTTTAATTCTGTAGGATAGATTTTTTTAAATTTTACTTTTTGGGAAACCCAAGTCCACAGAATTTAAGTCCCTTGATGAAAGTATCATATTTAGTGACTGAGTCAGTAAGGAAGGAAATCTGGACTTTAAATTCTGCTTTGTGTGACTCACATCTGGGTTTTATTCACCCTATGGTACTTGGAACTCCCTTTGTGCAGGGCTGTATATTACTCACTTGAATTAATTTCTCAACCTTACTTCATCCATAATGCGACAGGTCAAATCTGCTTAATGGATATGTAATTGAGAAGGATCGCGTGATGTTGTGTTAGATAAAAACTTCGGGGATCCCGGGGTTCCAGCATGTTCTGGACCTAGATAATAGTATGACCTTGAATAAGTTATTTCACCTTCTTTGTGTGCATCAGATTCTTCAAGTACAAAAAAAGAAGTAGTTATTAAAATTTCATCTGATCATGGTTTTGTAATCTAGAACTCTATAAATGGGAGCTATTCGCAGCATGGATAAAATTGATAGTCCCAGCACTGGTCTTTATTCCAAGTTTATCCTGTCACTGCCAGTATGCTAGCCAATTCCTGTAGCCTCTACCTCTTGGGCTCAAGCTATCCTCCCACCTCAGCCTCCCAAAGTGCTGGGATTACAGGAGCAATCCCAGCAACATATCTGGCTAACTGGCCAATCTTTTAAATATTTTGTTTTGGGATACACACTTCCACCTTCTGTCTTGTATTTTCTTCTTAGAATGACAGCAACAGGACATGCTCTATGATAGCATGAAAAGGAAATAAAGAGTCTAAAACCTACAACTGGAACTTGAGACCATTTCGTGCATTTTTTACTCGGTAATCTGTGCTTTAGTAAGTCCCTCAAGAAGTATCAAGTGGCAAGGAGAACTCAAAGAGTTTAAATCCGAATTTAGTGTTCCTTTTTGATTCCATGTTTATTGCAGCGCTATTCACAATAGCTGAGATTTAGAAGCAACCTAGGATCCATCAATAGATAAATGAATGAAAAAAATGTGATATTTTGACTATTGTTTCTTAACATAGCCACAGCAGTATCTTTGTTTTCATTTGACAAAAACATTAAATTGATGTAATTTGATACTGAAGACACATTTTTTTTTCTCCGTACTGGATATCCATATAAGCAGTAGGTGGCTCTCTTTAGCTATTCTTTCGAGGATTCAGAAGTCTGACTGTCTGGGGATTCAGCCACACTTGGTAGATGGCAATCCCCTGTAAATACCTTGGGAGGAAAGGTCAGCTAACTCAAGAAAATCCAGATTATTGTATTACTTTCTAAGTGCTCTAAATATTAATGCTGTGTTTCTTAAAGATATACCGGAAATATGAAAATACACAGATTATCTCTTCAATTAAAGAAAATAATTTGCCTATGTTTCCTTACCAGTTTTCCTGATTCAAGATACATGTATTATAATAGTGAATTTAAAATTCCTTTGAGGATAAAGAGCTAGAAAAGATTAAGAAATTCATTGAACTACCCATCTGTTTTAGGATTTTCTGTCCTCATATGCTTGACTGTGATAAGAAGAAGCAAATGAATTATAAATCTCACTGTTAACACTTAAAGTGTTACTAAATAAGGGTGGTTATTTTTCCATTATTACATCAATGCGTTGTGTGCTGATTACTATTCATAGTTGGAAATCCCAGCCAGGCTATAAACGATTTTAGGTTTTATATTTTAAAATTTTTATATGCGGAAGGCAGAAAATGGTTTCATATTTTCTCTCTGCTGGCAGGTTAGTTTTAAAAATATAGAACTCTGCACGTGTTTTGTGGCACTACACCCCTCACTTTGTTAAGCAACACTATGAGCAGGCAGTGGTAGGGTTTCCTATATTAAGTTTCAGAATTTTATTACCTATCCAGTGTCAGAAAGTTGCTGCCAAGGTCATTAAAATTTACACAAGAAATGGAGTAAAACTAATTCAACAATAAAAAAAAACAAAACAAACAAAAAAAAAACATGCAATTGCCAAATCAGGGTTCCCAATATTAAATAACTTCAGAAATCAGATACATAATAAAGATGAGTGAAGCACATCGTGTAGTGAAAGGAATGGGGAGGATACTGAGAAATGGAGATTTCTGTTGTGCCTGACAGTATTACTTATCAAAAGCTTTAAATCTGCATGCCAATGAAACTAAATGTATCCGGCCACAGTCTTAATGTTGAATGCATGTTTGCAGCTCATGTAGCAAGGGTAGAAGAATCTGGGCTCTTGCCTGGACTCTCTGTTTTGTTTGGTTGTTTTAATATAAAGTGCTGTATGAGAACAACCAGTGGTAGGCATATACTTATCATAAGCAACAGGAAATCTGGATGGATAAGACTCAGATGAAATTAAATAGAGAATAACAGTTCAAATGGGACACATTAAGACAGATTATTTCCTAATTAAAGTAGTTTGTTGTGTTTCTGAAGTTATTTCAATAAACTAGTGTTCTGGTTTTCATCAGCAAATAGTACGTATCATTTAAAATAATTGGCTGCTTCATCACATATTCTGGAAAGTTCCAGCTTTCTCTTAGGTAATGTAAGTTTTGTTTATTAGAGTTCAGTAGAGTGCTGCACAGTCTGCTATTTCTATACATAAAGAGAACATTTTAAAAATAAAAGAGAGAATCCTCAGACCAACTTTAATCTTCTGGATGAGTCTACTAAGTTTCAGTTAGGTTAGAGAAATAATCTAAGAGTAAAATTTTAAAAAATGATTAGAACATTTGTTTCTTAACTTTATGCCCATAGTGTTACCAGATTTGTGGTTATATGCAAAATATAAAACATCTGCTATATTCTTCCTTACTTCACAACTTTGCAAGGTGACAGTTCCATGCAAAAATAATGACACAGGTTTATATAGTTGGAAAAGCCATCATGTTCCACTAAATACCATCAATACTGGTAACTTGCATACAGCTAAGGCCACACTTACCTGTAGTAACACAATTTTACCTGTGTGCCGGCAATTCCATTAGACATAACCCCTTCAGATATAGAGACTTCCTATCAAGGCAGAGAATGACATCCTCTTGAAATAGACAGGCTGAGTGCAGATCTTGTTTCGTGAGATTCATGTGTAAGGTCATACACACACTCAGTACTTACTGGAAAATGATATTTAATAAGTCCTTCAAACTCAGACCTTTAGTTAAAGTTAGCATACAAAATTCTTCAAATTTAATGATGTAATCATATGCTTGAAATCCTCTAAATTCAGTTATACATTCCAATCTCTTCACATTAAGGCATGTATAATAAAGGATACTATTTGTAGAGCAAACTAGGACCCACCTCATGGTCAGACACTCTTGTGAAAGAGACACTCTGAGCTAAAGGTAGCTGTATTTCAGAACAATTGATGCAATGGTTCCACATTCCTCAGCCCACTTCTTTACTTATATAACACTCTGCATTTGAAAATCATAACTCATGCATTATTGAATAATTACTTTATCTATTGATTCAAGCAATTGTTAGCATTTTAAAAAATGTATGTACTGGGCACTGAACTAGAGGCTGTAATGACAACAAAAAGTTTATGCATGGAAGAATCACAATATCTAGACTGTGTGAAGTTCTCAATAATTGTTCACCATCAATTAAAATAAATATGAGGTAGAAACAAATCAGGAAAAACATAATACATGATGTGAATAGCAGTCATGGAGTAAAAGCCTGGCTCTGTATTACAGAGGAAGGAGTGTCCATTATGTACTAGAAAATAAGAGAATGTTTCCCAAAGATAGTAATATTTGAAGATCCACAAACTCCTGGATCATTGAGTGAGGACAAGTTAAGATATTCCAGCCTCCTTACTTTTAAAATCAGTGCACAGGTTACTTTATTTCATGTTGTATATGCTCTATGAACCCATAGCTTTTATTGGACAGATCATTAGTACCATCTACTTAGCATATTTTATTTTTATTACATAATAAAGAATATTAGAAGGAGGATGTATGTATAAAAGAAATGGAGGGAAAGACTTTCAACACAAAATAACTAATGAACAACAACCACCACCACAACAACAAAATGTTAAGTTCAGCTGCTTCATAGTGACCTGGTTTGTGATTTAGTTCTTGAACCAAATGAGCTGACTCTAAGCAGATTGAACTATTTCCTCGGGAGTTCTCCCAGTTTCTCACGTGATCCATTGCATTTCACCCTACTCTTTAAGAGCTTTAGAGTCTCTGTTCTCTTGTTTTCCCTCATTTTCCTGAATAAAATCTTGATATCCAGTATTTTCAATATGTCAAGATGCTGCAATTTGGCAATGCACAACACAAGTGTAAAAACATCTCATCTTTCAACCCAATAATTTTGTGCCGGATAAATTGTCAAAGATCAGCAAAAGTTAGTTCTTGTTGAATTTTACAAGCAATAATTAAGAAACAAACAAACAAACAAACAAAAACCTGAATCGTGCAGCATGGTGTTTTGGTAAATTGTGATACACTGCAGTGGTGGAATATGATGCAGATGTGACTAGTCTTTTGAAGAATAATCATTAAATATATTGTTTAAATTACAGTTTTAAAAGATAATGTAAAGCAAATGTTAGCTACGACTATTATTGTGTGAAGGGCTCATGTGTGGATTTAAATATCTATTTTGATGTTTTGCCACAATTTATACATTTTCTGTAATAAACATTATTTCTTCAATCTGAACATGCATAAAATAAGTAGCACTTGCCTTAATATTCTTGAAAGCATACCTCTTAGGCCATCCGTTCTGCAATTAAGATCTTGGTCCAAGATAACATGTCCTAATTATCTATCTTTGACTTTGAACTTTAACTTTCAACTGAATTTAAAAAAAAGAAAAAATGAAATCCTCTTGTACTGAGCACAAACTGTGTGGAAGAGCTTTGTGCATGTACATTTGTTTAATCTGTACAACTATCTCATGAGGAAGGTGTCATTAGTTCCTTTTTAAAAAGTAATTATACCAGAGGCAGGTGGATCACTTGAGGTCAGGAGTTCGAGATCAGCCTGGCCAACATGATGCAACCCCATCCTACTAAAAATACAAAAATTAGCAGGGCAAGGTGGTGGGCACCTGTATTCCCAGTTTCTAGGGAGGCTGACGCAGAAGAATTGCTGGAACCTGGGAGGCGGAGCTTGCAGTGAGCCAAGATCCATTGTGCCATTGCATTCTAGCCTGGGCCATAGAGCAAGACTCTGTCAAAAAAAAAAAAAAAAGTGATTATATTGAAGTTCATGGAAATAACATAAACTACTCCAAAGGTATTTAAGTAGAACTAGGAATCCAACTCAAATCTGTCTACCTACAAAAACCACATTACCTCCCCAGGGAAAGCACTATACTAATCTGGTGTTCTGGGAAACTATATATATATATAGAGAGAGAGTTTTGAAGCCTTACACTCATTGGTCACTCCATGTTTCTCTGTCTTTTGCAAAAAAAAATTGTAGGCATACTTAGCCAGACACAATGAGAAATAGATCACACCATCATCATCCCAAATATTGCACATAATGTAATAAATAATATATGTATCCTTTGTAAATTCTTACAAAAAATATTTCTGTAAAAAAATTATGCTTAATTTGTTTTATGTAGCTAGTGACATACAAAGGAAAAACTCCTCATCAACCTGTTTAAATAAGGCGTTAGATTTATAGTAGCTCTTCTCAATGCCTGTCATCAAGAGTTCAGATGCCCTTGCTATTTGAAACAATTTATTATCTAAAGTGGAAAATAAATTTGAAGGTGTTTAAATTAAATTGGTTCCCTAAGAATGAGAGTGAAAAATCATCTGTTCAGATGAGTAATGATTTTGTTTTCAAAATTTTGACGAGAAGTTAGACATTTAAAAATAAACACTAGTGGAATTGGAGAAAGAAATTACTTGGCACTCATCGAAGAATTTCTAGGTTTTATTAAATACCCAAACACATTTGCAGACAATGAATTTTAGAAAGACACCTCTACCTGTGTGTTTTTTATTATTTTCTTTAATAATGCCTCATAACCTAAACATAGGAGGACTTGAGTTAGATGATGATGTTATTCAATGGGTGAGTTCATTATGTTTTGTTTCCTAAGGCAAAGGAAGATAGGATAGTGGGGGAAAAACTGGCTGCAGTTATATTTTTTGACACTCTAAGTAGACAAGAAGAAAAGTGACAAGTAAAGTGGGACTTACATGTAATGAGAAAGTAGCCAGGGTAGTGTAGATTGGAGAGTCAATCATATCAAAAAATATATATATACTTCATTGGTTAAAGGATACAAAATTTCAGTTAGATAAGAGAAACAAGTTTAAGAGCTCTATTGTACAACATGGCGACTATAGTTAATAACAATCTATTGTCTTCTTAAAAATTGCAAACAGCAGATTTTAAGTTTTCTCATCACAAAAACATGATTAAGTATGTGAAGTAATGCAGATGTTAATTAGCTTGATTTAGCCATACCACAATATACACATATTTCCAAACATCATGTTCTACATGGTAAACATATGCAATTTTTCTAAATGAGAAAAAACTAAAAATTAAAAAATATATTCATATAAATAACAAGAATGATAAGATATGGTGTCAACAATGATAGATATTTGAATTGAACATTCCTGGGTGATGCCAATTTACATGTGGCTGAAACAGAGTGAGTGTATTGGTCATTGAAGTTGAGGATGTTGATGGGATAGATGGTTTAAAAATGATTCAGGATAATCACAGTATTTGTAGTAAGAAGAGACTCTGAACTACTAATTAAGTCATTACTAAAAGATGTTAGGCATCTTAGAAATGATAGTAGGTGGTAATCAACTTAATTAGACACTGTTTCAATTGGACTTGCTGCTCTAAATGTAATTTCCACATTAGGGCAAAATGAATAGAACTTCACACTTGGAATAGAGATATCATTATGGCAAATGCTGTTTTTCCTTGATATAAATTTAAATGGCTTCCTGCATCCATGATGCTTTTCAAGCACCATCATCCATGGACATCTATACCATTCTGTAACTTATTCAAAAATTACTTATTTTTGAAAAAGTAATTTCAACTTTTATTTTAGAATCAGTGGGTACATGTGCAGGTTTGTTGCATGGGTGTATTGTGTGATGCTGAGGTTTGGAGTATGAATGAATCTGTCATCCAGGTAGTGAGCAGAGATTCCTATCGGCCCCTCTTTTCTCTCTCTCCATTTCAGTAGTCCCCAGTGTCTATTATTCCCATCTTTATGTCCGTGTATACTTAGCTCCCACTTGTGAGAACATGTGGTATTTGGTTTTCTGTTCCTACGTTAATTTGCTAAGGACAATGGCCTCCAACTGTATGCATGTTTCTGCAAAGGATCTGATTTTGTTCTTTTTTATGGCTGTGTAGTGTCCCATGCTGTATATGTACTACATTTTCTTTATCCAATCCACTGTTGATAGCATCTAAGTTGATTCCATGTCTTTGCTATTGTGAATAGCACTGAAGTGAATATGTGTGTGCATGTATCTTTTGGCAGAATGATTTATTTTCCTTGGGTGTACACCCAATAATGAGACTGCTGAGTCAAATGGTAGCTCTGCTTTAAATTCTTTGAAAAATCTCTGAACCAATTTCCACCGTGGTGGGACTGCTTTACCTTCCCACCAACAACGTAAGAGTTCCCATTTCTCTGAAGCCTGGCGAGCAACTGTTATTCTTTTACTTTTTAAAAGCTATCGCCGTTCTGACTAGGTTAAGATAGTATCTCATTGTGGTTTTGATTTGTATTGATCTGACGATTAATGATGCTAAGCATTTTTGTATTTTTTTTGGCCACTTGTATATCTTCTTTTGAGAAATGTCTGTTCATCTTCTTTGCCCATTTTTAATGGGGTTACTTGATTTTGTTGTTGATTTGTTTAAATTCCTCACAAATTCAGGATATTAGAACTTTGTGAGATGCATAGTTCGCAAATACCTTCTCCCATTCTGTAGATTGTCTGTTTACTTTGTTGATAGTTTCTTTTGCTGTGCACAAAATCTTTATTTTAATTGGCCCCGCTTGTCAATTTTGTTCTTTTCAATTTCTTTTTGGGACTTAGTCAAAAACTCTTTGCTACATCTGATGTTGAGAAGGCTATTTCCTAGGTTTTCTCCTAGGATTTTTATAGTTTTAGATCTTACATTTAAATTTTTAACTCATCTTGAGTTAATTTTTTATATAGTGAAATGTAGAGGTTAAGTTTCATTCTTCTACATGTGCCTAGCCAGTTATCTTACCTCCATTTATTGAATATGGAGTCCTTATTGCTTGTTTTTTATTGTTTTGTTGAAGATTAGATGGTTATAGATGTGTGGTTTTATTTCTGGGTAATCTGTTCTGTTCCATTTTTCAATGTGTCTGTTATTGTACTAATACCATGATGTTTTAGTTACTGTAAACTTATAATGTAATTTGAAGTTGGGTAGTGTGATGTCTTCAGCTTCAAAAATCACTTCTGATGAAATCCATTTGATAGCAAAATAAGGAAAATAATAATTTCATATTATTCACTGATATTATCAGTTATCTCATCATTCTCAAACAGCCCTTATCTAGTTAATGTTCAGCTGTAAAATATATCTGGGCCAAAAACATCTCTTGTGTTGTTGCTTTGAAACAATGAACACATAGTACTCTTCTAGTATAACACTAGTATGGTCTTAGAAATTATACACAGTAACAAGACTATACTTCAACAACAACCACAGATCTTAGTGGCTTAACAACAGTTTTTTATTGCTCTTCATAAATGCCAGATAAAGGCTGGTTTACACATGTGTGTGTGTGTTTTAGGGGATGTTCCACTCTACAGTCCCATGGTCACTTAAGAGACCCTGTTTGATGATGATCCCAGCATTTGGAATGCCAATGGTGTAGTTGCTGTAGCAGGAGAAGAAACAGGTGAAGAGTGGCATTCTATTTCATCTATGTTTTGGAATGGAAGTGATACTTAACACTTCTACCCACAGCCCATTACTCAGAACTATTTTTGTTGCTTCACTCAATGGGAGTGGATAGAGTGGAGAAATGTGGGGAAATAGATGGAATATTTGATAAAATCTCTAGTGTCCGCAACAAAACTCTCCCTTCAGTTGTCAGCCAACACGATTTTACAGTCTCTTTTTATGGGCAAGTCACCATTATAAGATTTGTGATAGGTAAAATACATGTCTTTTGTGTAAAGCAGAAGAAAATTATTGTAAATACAGGTGAACCACACATGCAGTTCAATCTTAGGAAATGTTATCTATAGCACTGAGGTCTTGAAAATGGACTTTCTGACTTATTTTTAATGATTTATAAATTCTAAATATATTGTGGTTTCAAGTGAGCAAATGGCATGATCATTAGCTGGTTAATCTTATTTTGTTATGAAGTGATGGAGTCAAATGATGGAGAAGTATGAGAATAACGCTGACTCTTTGTTGTCAACTCTGCATCTGTATTCTCCCCTTTAGACTGTGGTCTCTAATAACCTGTCCTATTCGTTACACATTGTCTTGGTCTGACATTTTTTTCAATTCAATATCTTCTTTAAATAATAATGATTATTTTATCGCTATTTTTCTTGACTCCATATCTTCTCATTTGCCTCAGTCTATGTCTAAGATACTCTTCTCAGCTCTGTTCTTTCCTAAAATATTGAAAAAAAAGTACATCTCTGAAATTACGAATGGTGAATTTTCAACACTCTTAAACTGTATCATGTATGGACATTGCATATTAGAAAAAGCTAGTGTGGCTGGGCACGTTGTCTCATGGCTGTAATCCCACTACTTTGGGAGGCAAGGGTGGGTGGATCATTTGAGGTCAGGAGTTTGAGACCAGCCTGGCAAACATGGTGAAACCCCATCTCTACTAAAAATACAAAAATTAGCCAGGCATGTTGGCATGCACCTGCAGGAGGCTGAGGCAGGAGGATCGCTTGAAGCTGGGAGGCAGAGGTTGCAGTGAGCCAAGATCACACCACTGCACTCCAACCTGGGTGACAGAGTAAGTCTGTCTCAAAAACAAAACAAAACAAACAAACAAACAAACTAAAAAGGTTATCAGCAAAAGGTCTATATCTCCAAGTTGAGCCAAATGGATAGTGTCTGCTTTTTCAGGGACCCACAGCAGTTTCCTTTCAAGTTTTTGAGTTTTTGTTCTACTGTTAGACCTTCAAAATATTCAGAGCAAGCAGCATGTATTCCATGTTTTGCTGACTGGAAAATACAAAATGACAAAAGATCACATGTTTGGGATGCATTATTGGTATTCCGGAACACAGATGGCTTGCATATGCATTTTATGAACAATATCTCAGGGATCCATATATACAAACTGGAAACCATTCATCATGAAAACCTGCTAAATCCCTGCTATATTCCTTCAGTAAGCAGAAGTAAGACATGATTATTCCTTTTTCCTTTTAAAAATTATGTTTCCTGTAAGAATATAAAGCAACTCCAGTAGTGCCAATAAGGAATCCAGAAGTGATTTTCCTAGTCCTGTAAAATGTGATTGCTTAGTTGGCCTCATTGTGTTTTTCTGTTTTGGAAGGTAAGCTCCCAAGGAGCAGAGACTGCATGTAATCCTGCATCTTACTTATCAGGATGAAGAAAGCTGTGCAACAAGTTTGGCTGAGTTATTTTAGAAGAGATACATATTTTCTAAATGAGATTTGGATAACAGCCTACGTATAATCCTCTGGTGACTGAAGATGCAAAGAATTGTCAGAACAGTTTGGCTCATCAAGCTATAAAGTACAAAATTATTATGACACTCAGTTGGCACATGTGAAGCCAACCGAATTAAACCCTTAATCCTTAGCAGTCCCTCAAACAGCTCTGTTTCTAACACGCAAGTAGAAGTTTTGTGGATTACATATATGTTACATGATTGAAGAGAGTTAAAAGTAAAATAATTTGAAGGTCAGTATCAGCAACCCATTACTTTGTTTTTATTTAGTTTTTGTCAATTTCATGGCTTGAATATTACTTTCCACTTCTGTCTACTCATACATAGGAAGCTAGTTTCATGTTTCTAAGATTAAATATTGATGCTTATGTAGTAAGCAATGATGGCTTTTAAGACCTGCATTTATGTTAATTCTGATACACCCAATTGTCATGCATATAATAATAAGTACCATTGTTCTTTTGCTCTATGTGTAATTAAAGAAAATATGACACATTTCAGCTCAACAATAAACCATTTATTTGTGGTCAATAAGGTATAACAAATCAAAGTCTATTTAGTCCAATGTTTAGTTTTCACAATGTTGAATTTCTTTTTTTTAAAAAGGGATTATGCTAACAGTAGCAAACATATGTTAACAGTAGCAGGCATTCCAGCATTATTGTTGTCTACCAAACACTAACTGGCACCTGAAAACCTAGATGCAATATAAATAAATAATAAAGTATATAATTCTTCTTTAGAAAAAATAAGCTAGGAGTCAAAATACAAAATTAAGCTAAGGGATTTTCTTACATGAAGAGTGCTCTCAGTCTCTAATATCTTTAATAGCAGAAAAGACTTAACTAAATGTCACCAGGGTCTGATTGTTTAAACCAAAGTGCATGTTTACATACACTTTGGTGTATGCAAAGAGTAAAATGTCTTTGTTTTTTGAAATCTTCAATTTTGTCTAATTTTTCTGTTCTATGATTAACAAGTTTATGTTTTCTTTGGAATAAAACATGTTTTTATTTGAGATTTTTATGTGAATTTAATTCAAGAGGTTAACCAGGTTTATTCTGTGGACTGAGTACCTGTTGAAAAAATCATGCCATAGCCTTTGATATCATACTTACCCCAGTTCCAGAAGCATGAAATTGAAGTGTTTGTCCTGAAATGTTTCGTTAGGTAACACTAAAATGGCTACAGAAAACAGAACCATTTAACAGACTCCCTCACATTTCTTCCTGCTACCTTTCCCACAATGCTTGATATTCTCCCTAAGCTAAAAGAAAGGGTATATATGAAAGTTCTAAGTAGGAAATGCTTATTTAGTGTCTCCTGTTGCAGAAACTGTCTGAAATCATTATGACACATACAAGAGAAAAGCTCCCCGTCCTCATATGGGTTACATATCAGTTTGCATGTGTGGAGAAACAATGAGCAATAAACAGAATAAGTATGCTATGTAGAAGAGAATAAATGCTAGAAAATACTGAAAAACACAAGGTAAAGGTGATTTGACATGCTCAGTAGGTATCCAGGATGCAAACTGCAATTTTAAATGGGGTATTTGGGGTAGGTCTCAGCAAGAAGATGACATTAAAGTAAAGCAAATGTATTAAATATGTGATGGAGTTAGTCTCGCAGATGTCTAGAGAGTTTTCCAAATAACAGCAAAAGCTAAGACAAGATTCTATGGGGTCATGTGTCTGTCAGTTCAAGGAATGACAAGAGCACAGTGGGACCAAGCAGAGCGAGTGGTGTAAGAGTAGTAGTAGGAAATGTGATCATAAAAGTTAGAGACAGGGTAGACCATAGGAAGCCTTAGGAAGCATTTTACACCATTGAAACGCTGAAGGAAATGGGAAGCCTTTGCAGGTACATAAGCAGAGGCATAAGATGATACAACTTACATTTTGAAATACAAACCACACAGCCACTCAATCTATTTCTTCTGTATAGATTGAAGACGGTTAATAAAAGAATCAGAGAGATTATTTAGGAATCTATTCTAGTTTTCAAGGTATGTGATATTGATGGCATATTGATTTAGGGGCTTATGAAAATAACCAAAAAAATAGTTTTTAAAACAGCAAAATGATTCTGGGTATATTTTGAAGTTATTTCAATAGTATTTCATGGTGGATTTGTTCAAGGTATGAGAGAATAAGAGTCAAGCAGTTGGCCCAAGCCACTGGGAGGATAAAGTGCCACTAATTGAAATGGAGGAGGCTGTGGGTGAATGAGTTTGAAAGGATTCTCAGGATTTAAGTTTTGGACATACCTATTTTGAGATGTCTTCCAGTGAAGTAAAGATGGCCAGTGGAGTTACACATATAAATCTGGAGTCCATTGAACAACCTTAACAGGAGACACTCATGTTAGAGTTATTGAAATTGAGATGATATTTAAAATTACAAAACTGGACAAGATCAGGAAAGATGGTATATAAAATAGAGAGTGAGTAGGGCAGACACTAAGCTCTGGAGAACTCCGGTATTTAAAAATCAAAAAGAGAAGGGATGGTCTTAGTCCTCTTATTCTGCTACAACAAAAATACCTGAAACTGGTAATTCATAAAGATGAGGCATTTATTTTCTCACAATTCTGGAGGCTGGGAAGTCCAAGGTCAAAGTGCTGGTAGGTTTGGTTGTCCCTGAGGGCTGCTCTCTGCTTCCAAGACAGTATCTTGTTGGTCCATCCTCCACAGGGGAGGAACACTGTGTCCTCACATGACAGAAGGCCAAAGAGCAAGGGAGCAGACTGTTGCATAAAACCATTTTTAAAAGGGTCTTAGAACATTTACAACAGGGAATCCCCCCAGGTCTAATCACCTCTTAAAGGCCCCATCTCTTAAAATTATTACATTGATCATTAAGGTTCAACACCAATAATCATTTTTAATGATTAAGCTAATCTATTTGTTAGAAATCAACACATATAAATTATTAACAATTTGAGATTAATAGGGAACAATTTAAATGAGAGCAGTAAGGCTTATTATGACAGAATCTACAATCTGATTGTCATTAAAAGTTGACTTCTAGCTAATACCTGTTACTTGCCAGAGTAACTTATATTATTTGATTTTTTTTTTTTTTTGCAATGGGTAGGTTTAAGAATGAAAGAGGCCTTTGGAATTTTAGAGAATTATCATGTAAGTTATAATTTAAGTTATATATATCAATTTTGGATGATTTAATCCCATATCAATGAAATAATGTAGAACAAGCTGAAATACTAAAATAAAATATCTTAGAATTTCCTGTAGAAAGTGGGTGTAAAGAACATATGCCTGCAACCTTTTTTGCCCAGGTGAACACCGCTTCAATTTGTTCCCTTAACTTTGATGGTTATCTTTGGCAAACCGCTAAGCCCATTAGAGCTTAGTATTTTAATATCTAATACAAAACACACACACACACACACACACACACACAGACAAACACACACATCACACATCACACACATTTAATAAACAGTGATACGGAGTTCTAAAATCTATTTCTGAAATATCTTATTACAGAGGTAACTCTTTAGAAGGGACTTCTTTCAGCAGATATTTGCAACTTTCTCAAAGTAAGATTCATGAGATTATGTAATCTTAGGCGGTTTAGTTTTGCAGTCATCCACTGATTGTATGGAAATGTTAAGGCATTTTGTGGAATGAGAATGGGTCACCGTGGCCTTACTGGGCTTCCAGAAGTGATACCATAATGCATCCTTTAAACAGAGAATAATAGGTTAAGGATATGAGGATTCTCTCGTTATACAACCCTTTGTTCTAGCCTTCAAGATGCATCTTGTCATTTTCTCATTTTCCCCAGATTTCTTTCTTTCTTTTTTTTTTTTTTTTTTTGAGACGGAGTCTCGCTCTGTCGCCTGGGCTGGAGTGCAGTGGCCGGATCTCAGCTCACTGCAAGCTCCGCCTCCCGGGTTTACACCATTCTCCTGCCTCAGCCTCCCGAGTAGCTGAGACTACAGGCGCCCGCCACCTCACCCGGCTAGCTTTTTGTATTTTTTAGTAGAGACAGGGTTTCACCGTGTTAGCCAGGATGGTCTCGAACTCCTGACCTCGTGATCCGCCCGTCTCGGCCCCCCAAAGTGCTGGGATTACAGGCTTGAGCCACCGCGCCGGCCTTTCCCCAGGTTTCTATTTGTGTCACTCTCAATAAAGCTTTTTAAAGTGAAATGCCAGATTCAGATTCATTGTTATGCTAACCAATGCACAAATGTTCCTCATCTTATTTGAAAAGAAATAACTTCAAAGCATAACATTTACGTTTCTAAAACACATCTTTTTCTATACAGACTTACCTATATCCATCTCACTATCACTACTTCTAAACGGTACCAATTTGTAAAATTGTTTTTGTGTTAGCCTAGTTTCTTCAGTAACAGAACTGTGGAGCATGCAGGTCTTTATGTATGCTATTAATGGCAGTACATCTACATTTTATGTAGCTCTTCTAGATTTTGAAAGTATTATGAATGGATGACTTCTTTTTCCATTGCATTCTCACTGCAAAGCCAACTTTTCCCTTTCTTGTTTGCATGGAAAAGACATTCTTAGCCCGGTTTAATGCATGTAGTGTGTAAGTCTCAAAGTTCCAAAAATCCCCGAAAATTCTGTGACATGTTGGTTGTTTATAATTTGTTTCTTGTTTTCCCTTCTTCTTCTTCTTTTTTTTTTTTCTTTCACAGCCTTCTTCAGAGAGTCTATAAGCTCTAAAATGTTACTTCCTAACCTGGAAAGTCCAAACATAATACAGAAATGGGTGTTACTTTCTAAAAGTAACAATGCATTAGTAACCACAGTATCTCCATTTTCCTTTGTGATGTACCAGAGTTCATCTTTCCTAATGCCCTAACTTATAAAAGAGAACATTCTTTGCAGTACATCTGTTAATACTACTAGAGCTATACTTTTTTTTTTTTTTTTTGCAGAAAGACAAGCTGAAGCAAGTAGAAACCTAAATGTAGGGAGAAAGAACAAAGCCTATGTGGAGATTTTAGCATGGTAAGATTTAAGGGTGTTTTCTGAATATATTGTTTGTGATAGCCTGTAGACCCCTAATTTGCCCCAACAAAGAAACAATATTAGGGAATGCTGACATTACTGTTTTTATTAAAATATCTACAGAAATGTAAGCACACTGCAATTTATAACTTTAGTTTTATTGATTTTAATAATATGATTTGTTATTAACCAGGGATATTAGTTAACACTAAAGGTACTGGGACAACCAATTAAATAGTGGGTGAAAGTCGAAGACTAATCATGGAGTATGGTGACTTCTTAGTGAGCACTTATCTGAACTAATGGGGGAATGGGAGAGAGACAGTTCTAAGTATGTGGCAGGAAAAGAGAGAACGCTCAGAACTAGAAAAATAGAAAAGAAGGGGGAGAATACATGGGACCTTTTGCCTCCATTTTTTTCTAAGATTTATTTTTGACCAGAATGGAATTACATATAAAGAGATATATTCCCTCTGCACCTTTTCTCCATCCTTAAAAAGAAAATTCAGATTGTATATATGACTAAGGCAGCCATTTCACATCCTACATGAATACCCAGGAGGTCTTTCTGAAGTGCAGCCACAGATATTGTCCAGGGCAAGGCTTTTCAACTGGCTGGGATGAATGATAAGCATTTTATATTTCCAATCTGTCATGGACCAAAGCTGTCTTGAAAAAAATTTTTTTAATTGACAAATAATAATTATATATATTTACAGAGTAAAATGTGTTTTTTTAAACTGTACTTGTAATCAACATAATAATTACATATGTTGATGGAGTACAATGTGACGTTTCAGTACATGGGTGAATAGTTTTGAAAATTACAGTAAAAATGAATTAGGAGAAAAAATGAAATAGAAATAGAAAATTCAATTCCCACTTTGTTATCAAAAGATTCAACAGGCATAAAAATATTCTGTCCCATATCTGGGAAACTTCTAAATGATCACTCTCAAATTCTGTACATCACCTCAGACTGGTAACAAACATTTTGCATAAGATCACCGGTTGGCATATCACTGTGAGGCAGTCCTGGTTTAGAGCATAGTGCTCAAAAAGAAAGTAAGAAGATGGACCTCTGGATTTTTATTCCCCATGGAGAGAGACTCCAGTTTTTAATTCTTTATCATGCTTAAGATTTGCTTTGAAGTATGTTTCCCCTACTTAAAAGCAAAATTAAAACTCATTCACATGCTAAATGGAAATGCATATAGTGACCCTTTAAGTCAGTGGTTCTTAAAGGATCTTCATAGTTAAATCCATTTCTATTAAATCTGTGGACTCTTTCCTTGTCATGTAGATTAGAGAAGAGTGTACCGCTATTTAACTGTTGGGGTCAGGGATTATAGATATCTGGAAGACAATCCTATACCACTGAGAAGTGTCCTAATTCTCCATGATTTTAATATCCTGCTATTTTGCTTATAAAAGCAAATCATTTTCACAGGTTTAAGAGTTGTGAATTTTCCATGAAAGCCCTGGAAATGATTATACTTTGGTTTGATTAAAATTTCCTCCTACATTGTTTTCCATTCAGAAAAGAGCATCAGAAAAATTAATGTTGTTAGGCATTTGACTCCTAAATGCAATACCCTTACTCCAGTGTACATTTATAGATGCAGTGCTCATGGTGGTTCTGTGTGTAGTTGCATTTCACCATTTCATTTTATTTTTCATTATAGTTGTGTCCAAAAGTTCGCATATTGAAAGTCACATTATTTTATTTTTAAGACCTTTTCATTTCTGATTTTTATGACAGTTAAGACTTTATTAATTTTAAGACAATATGTGTTTACTCAGGATATATTTTCAATACATTTTATTTCAAAATGGGGGACCATGTAAATTGTTAGTTTGGAAATTAATAGTCTCTAAATCATCTATTGGGATAGATGAGAATAAAAGCATCTTACATAATTCTGTGCTGTGTACTAGCTTTGTGTAGTAGACATCTGCATATTATGTAAAAGAAGTGCTGCAGCATATCTTATACAGACATATCAAAATTAATCTCCTTTTTTAAGTTTTATAAACTTGTTCCTGGTCCTGTTTTCAATTTCTCTTTATTAGGCTACACCTGTGAAAACCTATTTTTATCTCCCCACCATAGTTAACAGCCCTACTGATAATAGCTTGAAGCAAAAAGAAAAAAAAAGGACTAGATTTTACAATAAAATCATGGTTCCATATTCTCTTGATTTATATACTAAAAAATAAAACACCCAAGTAAATGGAAGAAGAAAAAGTGAATCAATAGACCTTTATTAACATTTTAATTAAATTTTGTTTTCTCATTCTGCTTATATATCAACTGATACACAAGCCTCATGGTTGATAATAAATTAATGTTGGAGTATTAAATATTACTTGCAGCACTTACCTTTTCCCAAAACTTTGCATGTTTTATTTTTCATAAGCTGAGGATAAATCGCTACAGACTCCGTGAAAGACAGTCAAGCGACCTCAATGTGTATGTTTTTTAGATGTCTCCCTGGATAAAGTCAGTTGCTTGTCTTAACTGTTAGAGAATTTCCTGCAGGCAAAGTATAAATACAGAAACTTAGAAACCTAGGCAGTCACTAGATTCATCCCTGCCAGAGTAGGAAATTCCACCTTCCTTATTTAATTCTTCCCATCTTTGATGTCTTAATCTTTTTCTCTGACATAGTTGGTCAGTAAGGGTGTATACTGATGATAAAGGCTGTGTAGCACACAAGGACATTCATTGAAACTGGAAATGACATTGGGATAATGTTGAAAAAAAGTCTTAGGACAATTTTATAACCAAATGTCTAATTGTACATAAAGGGATTTAAGAAGAAAGAGGAAGAATGAAGTGAGATTTAATGATGCAATCCAGAACCCAAGAGAAACCTAGAAGGGTTTTAATGCAAAGGTATATGATGTAAACTTTATGAGAGCTTTAATGTAGTTGTAAGAAAATGCCCTTGATCCAAGTAGTTTAATTATAACAATATTTTTGAGGTTCACTTTATAAAAAGGAAAGTCAAAAGATAAATATTTATTTACAGTTGTTAGGTAATAGTATGAACTAATGTATTTCAAAATTCCATCAAGACTGTGCAGTGTGACCACCATGGCACACATTTACCTATGTAACAAACCTGCACATCCTGTACATGTACCTCTGAACTTCAAAAATGTTGAAAAGAAAATTCCATAAAGAAAATTTCCGCAAGAGATACTGTTCTGTTAATTGCATAACTGTATGTCTAGTGTAAGATTTCGGTTGTTTTAAGAAGATTCTGCTTTTTTTACAAACTGAAACCAAGGGGATTCTTAACTCACAAATGTTTACACTGAAGCTTTATTATTATTGATGTGAAATAGAAGATTTTCTGTATTTAAATGCACACTACCAGGAACAGATTAGAAAAAAAAATTGATTATTGCTCATAAGTCTACTAACCTGCCATTTGTTTGGAGGCACATGTCATCTCTAACAATATTGTTAGTTACATGAATGGAAATGTAGGAAGAATAACATTCCAATAGGTGGTTAATAAAGCTTAAAAATACTAATACGCATTAAAAACTATTTAAATATTGAGTAAATATCAACATGATAAGGTTTTGATTAAAATCATTTTTAACTCTTATTTTAAGTTCAGGGGTATATGTGAAGTTTTGTTACATAGGTAAACACCTGTCATGGGAGTTAGTTGTATAGATTATTTCATCAACTAGGTATTAAACCTGGTACTCATTAGTTCTTTTTCCTGATCCACTCCCTCCTAAAACCCTCCACTCTCTGAAAGGCCCCAGTGTGTGTTGCTTTCCCCACATATCCATGTGTTCTCATCACCTAGCTCCCACATATAAGTGAGAACATGCAGTATTTGGTTTTCTGTTCCTGCATTAGTTTGCTAAGGATAGTGGCCTCCAGCTGCATCCATGTCCCACAAAGGACATGATCTCATTTTTTATGGCTGCATAATATTCCATGGTGTATATGTGCCACGTTTTCTTTATTCAGTCTATCAGTGATGGGCATTTAGGTTGATTCCATGTCTGCTATTGTTAACAGTGCTGTGATGAACATACATATGTATGTGTCTTTATGACAGAATTATTTACATTTTTGGGGTATATACCCAGTAATGGAATTCCTGGATTGAATTGTATTTCTGTCTTTAGGTCTTTGAGGAATCGCCACACTGTCTTCCACAATGGTTGAAATAATTTACACTCCCGCCAATAGTGTATAAGCATTCCTTTTTCTCCATAACCTCATCAGCATCCATTAGTTTTTGCCTCTTTAAAAATAGCCATTCTGACTGGTGTGAGATGGTATCTCATTGTGGTTTTGATTTGCAATGTTTTTGATTTGAACGTTTTTTCATAAAAATCATCATTCATTCCTTCATTTAACACAAATTTCATAAATGGTCACTATAAATTAAAGAAACGTCTTAGTGTTTTTGTTGGTTTCTCTTTGTAGATTGGAAGTTGCCTAATCTCTTTCACAGGTCTCTTTCTAATGAAAACTTTCATTTGCCTCTTTCTATAATTTTTAAAACTTAATATTCCATCAAATGTCTAATGACTCCAAAATTTATATCTCCAAACTATGTTTCTTTGCTCACACTTCTACTCAACTCTTCCAATTGTGAGGCTTTAAGCAAGCCTCAAACTCAGTATTTCCAAAACTGAATCAAACAGTTTCCTCCTAGAAACTTGGTCCTAGTCCAGGTTTCTCTACAGCGTAGAAAAGAATCCCAATTCCTCTAGTTGAGCAAGACAAACCTGAGTCATGCTTTAATCTTTCTTCTCCCTTATCCTTACCTCCCATTTCCAATCTAACATTGAGCGTTTTAGTTTATCTTTATCTTTACTTTACTTCAATATATTTCTCAGTTCTGTATATATGCCTACAATCAATAACCTCTGCTTACCATGTTCTCGAGAAGAATTTGGAGGCATGCTAAAATTCTCCCTTTTCTTTCATTATTTTTCTCTACAGTTCAGTCTCCACACTGTAATCAGAGAGTGCAAACAGAAAATGTTCTTCTTTCCTTATTTTTAGCTAGCTTTAATATAACTGACACAGAACAAACTGTACATATTTCATGTGTAAAATTTGATACATTTTGATCTATGTATAACCCTTAAAACCACTAAAACAATCATGATAATGGATATAATTTATAGCCACAAAATTTATCTTGTGTACATTTGTTCTCTTTGTCTTCTCTCCATCCACTCCTCCTGCTCCGGGCAACCACCAATCTTCTTTCTGTCACATGAATTTGTTTGGACATCCTAGAGTTTTATATAAATGGTATGCAGTGCGTGCATTTTTTTTTGTCTGACTTTCTCAGCTCAATTAGTCTAAGGTTTATCTATGCTGTTGTGTGTAACAATATTTTATTCTTTTGTATTCATGAGCAGCTTTTCATTTTATGGATGCACCACTGATTGTTTATCCATTCCCGTTAAGATGTTACATTCAAATCAGTCATGTATGAAAGTTCCATTAGCTGCACATCTTCATTGATCCTTGGGTAAGTTCAGTCTTTTTAATCTTAGGCATTTTGGTGGGTGTTTTGTTGTTTTGTTGTGGTTTTAACTCATAGTTCTCTAGTAGAAACCGATCCTGAGCTCTTGTCATGTGATTGTTTTTGACATATCTATTCAACAATTTGGCCTATTTTAAAAAACTGGTTCTAAGCCTTATGCAGAATTCTAAGAGGTCTTCGTATATTCTAGTTAGATCTTCTTTGTCAACTATTTGTTCTGCAAATACTTTCTACCAGTCTGTTGCTTGTCTTTTTTATTATACGAAGAGGGTATTTTAAAGAGCAAGATTCTAATTTTGATAAAGACCAATCTATCTACTTATTTATTTATTTTAGTTTGTATTTAAGGATTTTTGCCAAGTCAGTCAATTGTCACTTAGAATTTCACCTATGATTTTTTCTAGAAATGCTATAGGTTTAGTTTTTACATTAGTTCTATGATCTATGTTTATTTAATTATTGTATATGGTGTCAGGTAAAAGTCAAGGTTCATTTATTTTGGATCAGCATAAGTTTTTACCATATAGTATAATTTGCATTGACACCTTCACAAAAAATTAATTGATCATAGGAACATGAATATTTCTTGACTATTCTTTTCATTTATATATCTGTCTTTAATATTACACTGCCTTGATTACTATAACTTTATGTCGTGCAACCAGGTTTAGTAGGTTCTTCCTTTTTTCTTCTTTTTCAAAGTTGTTTTTGCTGTTTTATATTATTTGCGTATCTGTATTAAATTTATCCTCAACTGATTTATTACAAAAGCCTGCCAGGATTTCAATTGAAATTTTATTGAATAGATTGATTTGGTGAGAATTAACATTTTATCAATATCGCATGCATGTTCTGATTGTTGAACATCGTGTATTACTCTATTCATTTAGAGCTTCTTGAATTTCTCTCAGGAATGGCTTACAGTTTTACATATGAAGCTCTTCTATATGTTTGTAGAATTAATCATTCATTATTTCAGGTTTTGGAGCCATCTGGTTCCTATTACTCCATCTAGGTCAGAAGCAAAAGTTTCCATATACGGTTTTTAAATTCCTTGAGTGTTCATTACTCATTACTTTTATTGTTTGCTAGAAATGTTATAAGACTTTTGCATTTTAGAGGCTCTGGTGATTATATTTTCTTTAAAAATATGTTAAATTTCATTCTGGCAGATAGTTAAATTTCTAGCAAGTCAAACTGATCTTGTCAAAATGCTTTTTTTTTTTTTTTTTGGCATTATAAAGGAATTGTCTATTTCTGTCTTGTCTTTCTGTCTTGTCTTTGCTCCTAGAGTATGGTTCTTACTCTCACAGCATGGACTTCGTTGTTTCTGCTAAACAAGTGTTTTCAATGTTTATTCATGCTTGCTTTGCCTACATCCCAGCATCTCTCTAATTTCTTTGTGGCTTCTCAAATTGCTTCTCAGCTTTCCAGAGAGCCTCCATGCACACGGACAGATTATAAATTAGTCAAATACATCGAAATTCTCTCTTTAGTTCACTGCCCCTTCCCCACCTACAAAAATAGGAGATGTCTTTCTCCTAAATTCTTAATGCTTGACGTTTGTCCATCAAGAGTGAAACTGTTTGGGCCTTAATTTGTTGAATTGATGCTTTAAAAAACAATTTCAAAAAGAAAGCCTAGTGCAATGTTCATTTCTTGAGCTTCTTTTTCATCAAAAATCATAGCAATAAATCTTAAGATAAATCCAACAAAGCAATAAATAGCAATAAATCCAATGCCTCCAAAAAATGTTGTTTTGTCAGAAAATAAGCTGCTTCGTCTAGGAAAGAACTGAAATATTATTTTTTTCTTTTAAAATACAAATTCATCATTTCTCAGCTCCAAACTCTCATGTTGTCTTCCACTTTTCTTGATAGCGTACCAGAAATATCCCGTGTTGTCTGATCCCTGCCTGCTTCTTCAACTCTTGTATTTCACTCCTTCCTGACACAGACACATACATATGCACATGCTGCTCAGTCAAAAGGAATAGTGGAATGAATTGCTTCCTTATAACTTTTCACATATCTTATATTCCATCTGCTTGGAATGCTTTTCCAACAACTATTTGAGAGGTTAATTAAAATTCATCTTTCAGGCTCAATCCTCCCTTTATCATGGACCTCTTTCCTGATCTCTTGTCTGTTTAGCTCATTTCTCTTCGGTACAGGCTCTCATATCTCCCTTAATTTTTCTTTCAGAGAATTTATGTTTTGTAATTAATTTTGTTTGCTTAATATCTTCTTGTTCCCACCGGAAGTCTGGGAGTATATCTGCCTTTCAAACACATTACCTAGTACAGGCAGTCCTCACTTTGCACTGATATGACATGCATAAATATTAGTTATCACCTGTGTTGGTTAGTTAACACCAGTCCTGAAACAGTTCAAATATCAGTTACAACTATAATTAACTGACAGATTACAGGAAAGACAAACTTCTCTGCTAATTCTTCAATCTACAAAGCACTCTGTGAATAACAGATGCCTTTGTATTTTCAGTCTGTCAGTGATTGGTCACTGTGGATCTGTTGCTCAGTTCATGTACAGACAGCAAAGCATGCGACTGCATTGCCTTCTTGTCTCTCAGTGATAAGCCCACATGATACTTTACAAAAATGCATAATCGAAAATGAGAGTTGGCCAATAAAAGTGCATCAAAGAAACAAAAAGTGATAATGCTGAAAATAAAATGCAAATTAAACATGAATTTGGAGTTACAAAATAAATAGCTGACAACAAGAATGCTAATATCGTTTCCCTTTAATAGATACTAGATATAGAGAAGGAGGAACTTAGTTAATGTGCACTTACTGATACAAATGAGAAAAATGGTTGTGATGAAAAGCTAAAGATTTCCCAGAGGAAGTGACACTGGAAAAAATGTTTATATTTAAAGGAACTCTCAGAGAAATTTCCTGACATTAAAAGTTCAACTGGTAAAATATTGAAAATTGACTCCAACTTAGAAAAGAGTAAGGAAACAACTCACCAAGGCATAGAGGAGATGATCACTCCTACTCTGTTTTTGAAAACCAATTAAAAACTAATTGCCAATGTTTCTAGAATTTTAAACAACAGTGTATGAAATAAGTACTAATTTTATTTTTGTCCATTTTCCTATACAGTCAAAATGGGTAGTACCATTTTTCAATGTTTTGACAATTCTAAAGATCACAGAACAAATCTGGTTTTCTCAATTGATTATTAAGATTTGTTTGCACATTTCATTTGCAATTTCATCATGTGCAGTTATTTTTTATGATCTTGTATTACTGATAAAGACTGATTTAGTTAGTTAACAGTAAGTACTTTATAAAATAAATGAATTACATTTAAAAGAAAAAGGGAGCGCTGAGGAAAGGGAGATCTCTACTCTATAGAAACAACTTTTGTTTACTGCTCAGTTTTGATTTTTGTCCAGTTACCAGACGCCACCTTATTCTGAAGAAGTTTTTAAACAGGTTATAGATCATTAGTGGTGTTTTATGGTAAATTTGGGACAGTAATGATAGGCTATTAAAATTATGCAGAGAGTAAGATAGTTATAATTTTAACCATACTTGAATATTCTGAATAACTCTAAGTGATCTCTGAATCCAAATTTGGAAGCATGCTGTCTTTTGAAGAATTATGCATGAGTTTAAGTTCAGTTCAAAAACTGTTCTATTTATTCAAACTAGCTATCCACTCAATTGACTTTTCTGTATAATTTTTGCATTACGTTCTTTTTAATCTTTTTTTATTTAGGTAAAGTATTTATTTCCTTCTTAATATTGTTTTAACGTTTACTACAATTCATATAACACAGTTTTCCTCCATTTAAAATTTCACTGAAACGGCCACAAAAAATTTGATGAGTCAATGTAGTCAATACATATCTAGCCTCTATGCTGACCCAGTCCTATTCAGTAACTTCTAAATCATTATATTTTTGATATTTTGTGGTTGTCTCCAAAATAAAATATACATTTAACATAAAATAAACCAATTAATGATCAGTAAATATGAGTCTAATAAAAAAGTTTCTTTTTCCACATTTTTAAAAAACAATTTATGATTTTTAAATTTACTTTTTTTGGAAATATTTTCTAAAACTGTAAGACTTATCATATCAAAGACATCCTTAGAATTCTACTCAGCTAGTAATCATATTGATTTAAGTCAAATGTCAGAAGTATATATCATGATTGCATTTATAACACTGAAATCCAGACAAAATGAATCACTGGACAAAAATGAATGAAGCAAAAGTTTTCAGTTGTTACACAACAGGAAACTTAAGATCCTTCAGATAAGGGAACATATAAGGTAGGTCTCATATTTGAACTGGCTTTTGGCTTGAAGACCCATTTTAAACTGAAGTTTAATTAGGTAGAGCTTGAGAAGATATGGTAGACTCACTGAGCTGAGGAGGCAGAGATTGGAGTTTGGGGATGTTGCAAAGCTAGACTTTTCAGGGCAAAATAAAGGAGTGGAATGACCTAAGTAGGGTGTTAAAAGTCTGTACATAATCTTCCATACATGCTTGTGCAGGACTGAGTTTTAGGTGTGTACAACAAGAATTTGGAAACCCTAGCAGCATCTATGGCATCCACTGCTTCTCTGTGATATATGAAGACATACAGTGCTGAGAAACTTTGTATTGTTAGACAAGATACAGTAGAGATGGTATGTTGAACACCTCTAGCATCATCTGAATGCCTTTGAAGTCATCTCTTAAGAGCAATGACCACACTCTAGACTACTATATACCCTAAGCCTGGGAACAAAACTGACGTAGATGCAGCCTAACAAAAAATAAAATTATGCTTCATAATATTGAAAGTATCACCAGTTACTTTATGGCTGTAAGAAAAGATAACAACACATGGCTGGGTGTAGTAGCTCATGTCTGCAATCCCAACACTTTGAGAGGCTGAGGTGGGAGGGTTGTGTGAGGCCAGAAGTTCCTGACCAGTCTGGGCAACATGATGAGACCCCCATCTCTAAAAATATAAATAATAATAATAATAACATACACAAAGGGAGATAATATTATCTAAACTTCCTACCAAGTGTATCAACCATTTATAATACATAATAAAAATCAATAGACATGTAAAAAATCAAAAACAAAAACCCTGACAGATATGGCTTATAAAGTAAGTAGAAACCTACTCAACTCAAACTGATGATGAGACAATACAGCTGTTAAATTATCAAAGAAAGACTATAAAACATTGTAAATATATTAAAAGATGTAAAGAGAATGGCAGATATAGTAATAAAGTATACAGAGAATCTCACTAGATAATTAGGAAATGTAAAGAAGAACGAAATGGAAATTCTGCAACTAAAATATATAATATATGAAAAAAATGTGTTGTGTGGACACAATAACAGATTGGAAATTGCAAGGGGAAAAAAGACTACAACACTTGAAGAGATACCAGTAAAAGTTTTCTGAAAATTAGGGAGAAAAACATAAATAAATGAACTGCCTCAATAACCTAGGATATAAATGGAGTTCCAGAAAGGTCAGCAAGTAAGCAAAGAATTTTTTATTACAATAACAGTTTAAAATATCTAAGAATTGGTAAAAATATATTAATATACAGATTTAGAAAGTATAGCAAACTGCCTAACCAATCAATATATAGATGCCTCCCCTACATATGTAATAATAAAACTAATGAAAACAAAAGATAAAGAGAAAATGTTGAAAGCAACAAGAGAAAAATGAAGACACTTAAGAAGAAAAAAGATATGCATACTAGCTTATTTACCATCAGAACAAAAAGGGCCAGATGAAAATAGAACAAAATATTTAAGGATATGGAAAAAAGTCTACCATAATTCTATATTCAGTGAAGCTATACTTCACAAAAGTGGGTGAAACCAAGACTTTTAGGATAATAAAAGCCAATAGAGTGATGTCATCAAGATGGCAGAATAGATGGTAGCGCACTCATATCACCCTAAGATAGCAAAAAAAAAAAAAAAAAAATTCTGCACCCATCCACAGTCAAATGTCTTCTCTGCAGGAGACTCAGAATTCAGGTAGAAGTTTATTTAACTGGTGGAGCCCAAGGCTTAGGCGGGTCATTTTGAAAGAGCAAAATTATGTTCAATTGGTTTATCTGCCCTGCTGAGCAGCTCAAAAGTGAATGGACAACATCCTATTTGGAAGGCTGCTACTTTGATCAAATAAGGTAAAAACAGATAAGCTTAATGGGCTGAATTGAATGCTTTATTTTTTCTAACTAGTCTCCCACTACTATTGTGTGAAAGTCTACATTTTTTCGTAGGTCTCTAAGAACTTGTTTTATGAATCTGGATGCTAGTGTGTTGGATGCATATATATTTAGTATAGTTGTTAGGTCATCTTGTTGAATTGAACCCTTTACCATTATGTGATACCCTTCTTTGTCTTTTTTGATCTTTGTTGGTTTAAAGTCTGTTTTGTTTGAAGTTAGGATTTTAACCCCTGCTTTTTTTGTTTTCTATTTTATTGGTAGAGTTTCTTCTATCCCTTTTTTTGAGCCTGTGGGTGTCATTATGTGTGAGATGGGGCTCTTGAAGACAGCATACCATTTGGTCTTTCTTTTTGATTTATCTTGCCACTCTTTGCCTTCTAAGTGAGGCATTTAGCCCATTTAGATTAAAGATTAGTATTTGTACGTGTGGATTTGATCCAGTCATTGTGTTGTTAGCTGGTTATTATGCTGGTTTGCTTGCATGGTTGCTTTATAGTGTCACTGGTTTGTGTACTTAAGTATGCTTTGTATTAGTGGATTGTGGTCTTTCCAATCTGTATTTAGTCCTGCTTTCAAGATCTCTTGTAAGGCAGATCTAGTGGTAACAAGACCTCAACATTTGCTTATCTGAAAAGGTTTCTATTTCTCCTTTGCTTAGCTAGCTTTGTTTGGCTGCATATAAAGTTCTTGAAGAGTTTTTTCTTTAAAAATGTTGAATATAGGCACCCAATCTCTTCTAGCTTCTAGGGTTTCAGCTGAGAGGTCTGCTATTAGCCTGATGCAGTTCCCTTTGTAGGTGACCTACTCTTTCTATCTGCCTTTAACATGCTATCTTCCAGGTGTTCTCAATATTTCCCGAATTATGCTGTTAACCTCTCCAGCAAGTATTGGGAAGTTTTCATGGACTATATCCTGAAATATTCTTTCTAAGTTGTTTACTTTCTCCCCCTCCCTTTCAGGGATGCAAATATTCATACATTTGTCCTCTTTACATAATCCCATGTTTCTCAGAGGTTTTGTTCATTCTTTTACATTTTTGTTGGACTGCATTATTTCAGACAGCCAATCTTCAAGTTCTGAGATTCTTGCCTCTCCTTGGTCTATTTTGCTGCTAATAGTTGTTATTGCTTTGCAAAGATAATGCATTATATTTTGCAGCTCTTTCAGATCCATTAGTTTTTTTTTTTTTTTTAATATCAGCCATTTCATCCTTCAGTTTCTGTATAATTTTACTGTGATTCTTAGTTTCCTTGGATTGGGTTTAGCCATTCTCTTAAATCTCAATAACCTTTGTTTCTATTCATATTCTGAGTCCTATTTCTATCATTTCAGTTGTCTCAACCTGCTTAAAAACTTTCTTTGGAGAACTGATGCAATCGTTTGGAGGACATACAACACTCTGGTTATTTGATTTACCAAAGTTCTTGCATTTGTTCTTTCTCCTCTCTGCATGCAAGTGTTCCTGTAACTGCAACATAGTTGAGTATACTCAATCAGTTTCTTTTCTGGATGTTTTCACAGGGCCTAGGCTTTGTGCAGGGTCTTTACTTGAAGCTGACTTCTTGTCTTGGTTTCATGGTGGGGGAGGTGTATGTTAGCAAGGCATGTTTGATGTCGAAACTTTGGGTTGTGATCTAATACATGGTACTTAGGCATATTGGTTAGTTTGTGGACTTTTGCTCAGTTGTGTGGCTTACCTTTGTTTTCTCACTGTGTCAGCCATGTTTCATCTCAATACTCTGAAAGTGTGGGCTCCTCTCCCCCTTGAATGCTGGCTGTTGATTATGGCTTGGCACTCCTGGACTGCCCACTACAGCTCTGGGGAGATTTCATGGTTTGTGTTTCTTCCTGAACTTGGAAGCAACAGAGGAAGGGAACTTAGTATTGGTTGTGGCCAAGGGTTATTTATTTATCTCCTGGGGTTCCTCCCGAGAGACATGCAGGCCAGCAATCACTCAGTTCAGTCAGCTCAGGATGGAGGGTCTGTGTTGTGGGCCCAACCCAGGGGTTCCCTGTCTAGTGATGAGCAGGGTGGGTGGGTGGGAACTGTGAGAGACAGACTGGCCTTCTTTCCTTGGGTTGACTGCAGCTTGTTGGAGGTGTAGATAAGGCACTTAAGGTCTTTGCTCTTTTGTTAGTTCAAGGGTGGCAATGGCAGTTCCACTATAGAGGTAGTGGCAGAGAGGCTTTCAGTTGCCCTTAGGGCTTCTGTCCAGGGAATTGAAAAGCTGCTACTGGCTCAATAGCCCCAGTTGGGGGGATGACTAGAGGCCCGGGCCTGGAGGATCTGTCCATTGAGGAAATATGGGAACAGGCACCCACAGTCCAACCATTTTTCTGTAGGACTGCTGCAGTATGCTGGGGGTCACTCCAGTCCCTCGTCACCTCAGATTTTCCAGTACCTGGAGGTATCAACAGTGAAGGCCATGAAAGAGCAAAGATGGCAGCCTACTTTACTTTCTGGGATCTTTATCCTAGGGAGATACAGATCCGTTTCCTGCCCAAATGCACCTGTAAGTGATGGCTGGAGACCATGGTCGGGAGGTTCCTCCCAGTGAAGAAGAACGAGATTATGCACCTGCTTTAAACAGTCTGGCCACATTTTCATAGCGCAACTGTGCTGTGCTGGGTGTCTCAAAAGCCCGAAGGTTGGGTCTAAGTCACCCAAACAGGAAAGATGGCAGTCCATCCCTCCCTCTGGGAGCCTTGCCCGAGGAGATTTGAAACCTTTGTCAACTAGAGACTACCGACAGGGCTATCTGGAGACCCCACTTGAAAGGTTCCACCGAGTGAGAAGAAACAGAAGCAGAGACTTGCTTTAAAAAAAAGCAGTACAGCAACGTTTCTGTAGAGCCTCTGTGCTGTGCTGGGGGTCTGCTTCAGTCCCCGGTCACCTGACATGAATGAGCCTAAAGGAGCATCCCCCCTTGATGTTTTTTCTGTTTTTCTAGTTGATCGGGGGGAAGGATGGGGAGGATGATGGTGTGACTATGCAATCATGCAATTTTTGCCAAGGGAGGAGTACACTGGTATAACAGCTATATGTATTTTTACTTTCTTCCACAAATTATCTCAAAAAATCTTTTCTTTTCTTCCTTACCTAATGCAGTGGTCCTAGGACCAGGACTGAAACTACAAGTACTGAAAGTAGGGATGATTTTTAAGCAAAATATGTCACTACATTTTTAAACTTTGTCAAAATTCCTAAAGGTCTGATGGAGGTACATGGTGCCTTCACCCCTTCTAGCAAAATTGGGGTTAAGAATAAGTATTGCTATATTGTCTAGCGGTAAAAATACCTCACTAGTTTGGAACCTATGTAACTCTTCCTTATATAAATGGCAATGGACTGAGTGGGAGACACTTGCTAGACTAGTATTGCTGCCAGCAATCTGGACCATCACAGTGGCCAAACCTCATGTCCTTTCTGAAAGTGGAAAAGTTTAGGTAAAAATAAATGACAAATGAAACAAAAGGAGGAATAATAGCCAAGGGTAAAGAAATGAATAAATGGCTTATAAAATGAGGGAAATTCAATATTACATTAGCAACTCTAAAGAATCTCACAGAAAGAAATGAAATTGTTGCTTAGCTCAATTATTCCAGATGCCTAAAGGGTGAAGCTGTATATTTGCCAAGACCACTCCTACTTTTGGAACCTGACAAGGTAGAAAGAAGGGCTGCAAATCTGAGAGGCTTTGGCCTAGGAGAAACTCATACAGTATGATGAACTAGACTAATTATTAATAATTATTTATATTTGTTTTACTGTTATAGACCCATGGTTGAAAACCAAGGGGTGGCGTGCGACTCTATGATATGTACTGGTTTTTGTCCACAGTTTCTCATTCACAATTCTCATAGCCCTTGTTACAATCTTTTATTATAATGTTGAATACATTAGGCCTCAGGCACAGGCCTTGGGAAACAGAATCTCTTTTGTCCTTTTATCACCTGCCCCAAGGCATGCCCTAATCTTCCCCTCTCTTTCTTTTTTAGTTAGTTAGTTTGTTCTTTTGCTTTTTGAGATGGAGTTTCACTCTGTTGCCCAGGCTGGAGGGCAGTGACATGATCTCAGCTCACTGCAACCTCCGCCTCCCTGGTTCAAGCCATTTTCCTGCCTCAGCCTCCCAAGTAGCTGAGATAACAGGGGCCCACCCTCATGCCTGGCTAATTTTTGTATTTTTAGTAGAGATGAGTTTTCACCTTGTTGGCCAGGCTGGTCTTGAACTCCCGACCTTAGGTGATCCACCCATCTCAGCCTCCCAAAGTGCTGGGATTATAGGCTTGAGTCACTGCACCCTGCCTTTCCTCATCTTTCTGATTGTAGGTCTTAGGACCCTCCCCAGAGAGGATCCCACTCTATATATTTGGTTTTTTAAAAAATGCTAACATCATGAAGCTTCCATAAAAACCTAAGCGGTCTGGGTTTAGAGAGCTTCCAGATAGCTGAACACATGGAGATTCCTACAGGATGAGATGGCACACCTGGAGAAAGCATGGCAACTCCACACCCCTTCCCCATAACTCGTCGTATGCAGCTCTTCATTTATATCCTTGGTAATATCTTTTATAATAAATCAGCAAACATAAAGTGTTTCCCTGAGTTTTCTGAGCTGCTCCTGCAAATTAACTGAACTCCAAGATGGGGTTGTGGGAACCCCAACTTGAAGTGGGTAGGTCAGAAATTCAGGAGGCCTAGACATGAGACTGATGTCTGAAGGGAAGAAGTCTTGAGGACTTATCCTTCAAGTGGTGTGTGGGGACAAACTGCCACATCTTTGGTCACAGAAGTCATCTTTGTTGGTGGTTGTTGTGGTGGTGTGAGAGCAGATGAAAAACACAGTTAGAGAGTTTTTCCCTAAACAGAGACTGACTCCTATCTCATAGCCTAGGAGTCTGAGCTTCCTTTATGGACTTACCTATCTCTATCCCACAGTAGATCTTTTTTTAAAAAAGCTCAGTTTCAGCTCTGACCCCTCTTGCTGCAGGTGAAGAACTATGCGATATGTGTTGAGATCTGCGTCTATCTGTGTAAACAACACAAGCTCTTCAGCCTGTTACACAGGAGATCTTAAGTGGACTCAGTGACATCTCTGACTCCTTCTACTGTAATTAGTTAACTATCCCATCTCTGCAGGGACTTGCTTGAAGATGTATGCCCCTCCGAGCCAATGATAACAGGCTGTACAGCCTCCATCCCACAACGGATGCTTAAGGGATCCAGTCCCAGCTTCAGCCCCTCCTGCTGCAGTCAAGAAAGTATTCTATTTGTGCAGGAACTTGTTGGGTGATGCACACCCCTCTGAGCCTAGACAGAGCTCTTCGGACTCTGTCTCACAGCTGATTCCAGGCAGGCCCAGTCTCAGCTTCAGCCCCTTCTGCTGTGGTCAGAAAACTCCTACCTGTGCAGAGATCTGCTGGCAGATACATAAAACTCTGAGCCAACAAGACGGGCTCATTAAACTTTTTCCCACAGTAGATTCCAAAGGGGTCCAGTCTCAACTCTAGCCCCTTTTTTGCTACAGGTGGGAAGTCATTCCACCTGTGCAGGGATCTGCTGAGAGGAATGACTGTAAGGGTCACTGGGCAAGTCTTCTGGACTCAGGTCCCTGGTCAGCATTCCCAAACACCTACACTACCCTACTCAAATCTTCTGCAGGTTCATCTGGGCAGAAAGCTACATCAATCTCTGAGCCTTCATGAGACTCACAGCAAGCCTGGGCTTAAAGGATCTTCTATTGCTGAGATGGCTATAGTGGACATGAACTTAAGGAATGCAATTGTCAGTTGGTGTAGAATCCCTGGAAGGCCCTCTGAAGAAGCATAGACATAAAGAAAGCCAGACTGCAAAGACTAAAATAAATACCTAATGATATGCTGTCATCTCACTTCTACAAACAAGAACATTCAGGGAAATATGACCTCACTGAATGGAAAAAAAAATAAGGCACCAGAAATTGACCCAGTGATGAAGATGTGTGATCTCTCAGACAAATACTTCAAAAAAGCTGCTTTAAGGAACTCAACAAACTTCAATAAAACACAGAGGCTCAATTAATAAATCTATCAGATAAATTTAACAGAGAGATTGAAATAATAATAAAAAATTAAACAGAAAACTTGGAGCTGAAAAATAAAATGAGAGTAATAAAAATTGTTGAAGAGAGCATCAACAGCAGAATTACTCAGACAGAAGCATCAGTGTGCTTGAAGATAGACTTTTGGAAAATACACAATCAAAAAAGAATAAAAAGAAACAAAGCTAATGGGATTTGTGGAGCAGCATCAAAAGAGCAAATATTCAGGTTATTAGAGTAAAAGAGAGAACTAAAATATACAAAGGACTAGAAAATGTATTCAAAGAAATAATAACATAAAAAATTACCAAACCTGAAGAAAGAAATACATATACAAGTGCAAAAAGGTCAAAAGCCACCAGTTCAATTCAACCCAAATAAAAATACCTGAAGACACATTATAATCAAACACTCCAAGTTCAAAGACAGGGAAAAGATTCTAAAAGCAGAAAGAGAAAGGAAAACAAGATATAAGGAGGTCCAATACACCTGGAAGTACACTTTCAGCAGAAACGTAACAGCCAGGAGGGCATGGGATGATACATGTAGAATGCTAAAGAAAAATACAGTTAACCAAGAATACTGTACCCAGCAAAATTATTCTTCAGATATGACTTTCCCAAAGAAACAAAAGGTACCAGACTTATCTTAAAAGAAATGCTAAAGAAGTTTTGCAGACTAAAAGAAAAAGATGCTAATGTAATTGTCACACTAATAATTACAATTTTTTAAGGCATTTATATATTTAATAAGGACACTAAAAACCACAATTCTTAAAAATAATAACTGCAATAATTTGTTAAGAGATAAGCAATACAAAAATATATATTTTGACATCAAAAGTCCAAAATGTAGAGGAAGAAGGGAGTTAATGTTTTAGGTATTTTTTTGGTTTGTTTCTTTTATTTTCTTCAAAGTGAAGTCATATCAGTTTTCAATAATTATTATAGCTATAAGTTATATTTGTAAGCATTGTAGTAGCCATAAAGCAAAAACCTAAAAGATAACATGAAAAATAAAAAGCAATGAATTAAAACATGCCACCAGAGAAAAATTAAGTAACTACAAAAGCAGTAAGACAACAAGAAAGAAAGAGAAGAGATATTCAAGTACAAACAAAATGTATAAAGTAAAGCCTTAACTATTGATAATAACCAATGACTGTAAAGGAACAGAAATATCCAATTTAAAAAAAAACGGAGTGGTGGAATGGATTAAAAAATAAGACTCAAATGTATGCTAACTATAAGGAACTCACCCCACCAATAAAGACACATATAGACCTACAATGAAAAGATGAAAAAAAATGTTCCACGCAAATATAAAACAAAAATGAACAGGAGGAGCTTTGCTTAATTTGATCTTAACTCAAAAACCGTAAAAAGACACAAAGAAAGTCATTATGTAATAATAAAGGAGTCAATTTAGCAAGATGATATAATGATAGTAAGTGTAAATTCACCCTACATCAGAGCATGCAAATATACAAACCAAATATTAATATATCTAAAGGGAGAGAAGGACTACAATACCAGTCGAGGAATTCAATAGCACACGTTAAGCAACGGACAGATCATTCAGGCAGAAAATCAACAAGGAAACATCAGAGTTAGAACCTAATGTAGACCAAATGAATGTAACCCACATTTATCCAACTGCTGCAGAAAACACAATCTTCTCATCATCACATGGAACATTCTGTGAACAGACAATATATTAGGCTACAGGTGTCAGCAATTTCAAAAAAATCAAAAGTATTTCAGGCAACTTTTCTGACCACAAGAGACTAAAAGCAGAAACCAATAACAAGAGGAACTTTAAAAGCTGTACAAATGCATGGAAATTAAACAACATGCTCTCGAATGACCAATGCATCAATGAAGAAATTAGGAAGGAAACTTGAAAAAATGTTGAAAAACATGAAAACAGAAACACAATATACCAGAACTTATAGGATGCAGCAAAAGCAGTACTAAGAGAAAAGTTTATAGCAAATAACCTACATCAAAAAAAAAAAAAAAAAA
>NW_012118599.1:8343429-8361798 GCF_000951035.1 Colobus angolensis palliatus
AAAGAAAGAAAGAAAGAAAGAAAGAAAGAAAGAAAGAAAGACTCCAAATAAACAACCTAAAAATGTACTTTAAGGAACTAGAAAAGCAAGAACAAATTAAATCTAAAATTAGTAGAAGAAGAGAAATAATAAAGATCAGAGTAGAAATAACTGAAATTAAAACTAAATAAAGCAATACAAAACATCAACTTAATAAAAAGAATTCATTTTAAAACAAGTAAAACTAACAAAGCCTAAGGTAGACTAACAAGAGAGAAAGAGAAAAGACTTAAATAAAATTGGAGATGAAGAAGAACACATTACAACTGATGCCATAGAAATACAAAGAATCATTAGAGACTAGTCTGAATGGTGATCTGCCAACATATTGGGGGGGAAAAAAAAAACTAAAATAATTTGACAAGTTATTTGTCACTTACAAACTACCAAGATTGAACCATTATAGAATAGAAAGCCCTAACAGACCAACAAAGAAGAATAAGATCAAAACAATAACAAAAAGTCTCCCATCAAAGAAAAGCCCAGGACCTGATGGATTCACTGCTGAATTCTATCAAATACTTAAAGAAAAATCAATACCAATTTTACTCAAACTACTTTTAACAAATTAAAGAGACAGGAATAATTCTAAACCTATTCTAAGTGGCCAGTATTACCCTGATACCAAAACCTGACAGTGACACAATGACAAAAAGAAAACTACAGACCAATATCCCTGATGAACATAGTTGCAAACATTCTCATGAAATACTAGCAAATAACACATTGAAAATGTCATTCAACATGATCAAGTGGAATTCATCCCTGGGATGTAAGGAGTGTTAAACATACACAAATCAATAAATGTGAGGCACCACATTAACAACAACACAAATAGGACAATAATCATGTTGCATTTCAATAGATATTGAAAAAGCTTTTAATAACACTTAACATCCTTTCATAATAAAAACCATTAGCAAATTGAGTAGAGAAGGAACTTACATCAACAGATTAAAAGTAATATATAAGAAGAACACAGTTAATATCATACTGAATGGGGAGAAACTGAAAGCCTTTTCACTGAGATCTATAACAAGACAAGGATTTCCACTTTCATCACTTTTATTCAACACAGCATTAAAAGCCCTAGCCAGGACAATTAGGCAAGGGAAAAAAGAAAGGGCATTCAAATGGAAAATAAACGATAATTTGTCTTAATTCTCCCTGTTTGCAGACAACACGATCTTATATATAGGAAAACTTAGAGACTTCACCAAAAAAACTATAACCGATAAATGAATTTAGTAAGGTTGTGGTATACAAAATCAATGTACAAAAAAAGTAGCATTTCTATATGCTAATAGAAATCAACTGAAAATGAAATCAAGAAAGCCATCTCAGTAATAAATTTTAAAATCCCTAGAAATTAATTTAATGAGAGAGATGAAAGATTTCTACAAAGAAAGCTATGAAACATCAATGGAAGAAATAGAAAAGAATACAAGAAAGTTAGAAGCTATTCTATGTTCATAAGTTAAAAGAACTAATATCATTAAAATGACCATACTACCCAAAATTTTCTATAGATTCAATGTAATGCTTATCAAAATACCAATGACATTCTTAACAGAAATAGAAAAGCAACCCTAAAATTTGTATGAAAGCACAAAATACCCCAAATAGCTAAAGCAATCCTGAGCAAAAGTAACAAAGCTGGAGGCATTCCACTACTGGATTTCAAATTATACTGCAAAGTTACATTAACTAAAACAGCATGACACTGGCATAAAAACAGACACATAGACAAATGGAACAGAATAGAGTACCTGCACAGAAATAAATTAGTGCATTTAGAGCCAACTCATTTTTGATACAGGTGTCCATCAGGGAAAGGACAGTCTCTTTAATAAATGGTGTTGAGAAAACTGGATGTCCTACGCAGAAGAGTGAAACCAGGTCTCTATCTTTCACTACATATAAAAATCAACTCAAAATGGATCAAAGACTTAAAAATAAGACCTGAAACCATGAAACTACTAGAAGAAAATATGTGGAAAATGCTACAGGACATTGTTCTGGGCAAAGGTTTTGGGTAAGACCACAAAAGCACAGGTAACCAAAAGAAAAATAGACAAATGGTATTATATCAAGCTAAAAAAAGTTTTATACCATAAGTAAATCAATTATTAAAATGAAGACACAACTGACAGAATGGGAAAGACATTTGCAAACTATTTATATGACAGGGGCTTAATAACCATAATACATAAAGTATTCTAACAATTCAACAGCCAGAAAACAAATACTTCAATTAAAAAATGAACAAAAGACATAAATAGACATTTCTCACAAGGAGGCATACAAATGGCCAACAGGTATATGAAAAAATGTTAAATATCACTGTTCATCAGATTAATGCAAATCAAAATGACAGTGAGATATTTCACTCCAGTTAGAACAGTGAGAATGGCTATTGTCAATAGCAGCAGCAACAACAACTACAACAAAATAACAAGTTCTGGCAAGGATGCAGAAAAAGGAGAATTCTTGTACACTGTTATTGGGAATGTAAAGTAGTGCAGCCATTACAGACAACAGTCAGGAGGTTTCTCAAAAAACTAAAAATAGAACTGCCATATAGCCCAGCCATATGTATCAAGAAGAAAGAAATCAGTATATAAGAGATATCTGCATTCCCATTTATTGCAGCACTATTCACAATAGCCAAGATTTGGAATAAACTAAGTACCCAACACCAGATGGATGGAAAAAACAAAGGTGATATATATACACAGTGGAATACTATTCAGCCATAAAAATGAAGTATTGTCATTTGTACCAACATGAATGGAACTGAAGGTCACTATGTTAGGTGAAAAAATTAAAGCACAGACAAACATCACCTGTTTTCACTCTTACATGGGCGCTAAAAATGTGGATTTCACTGAAGTGGAGAGTAAAATAGTAATTAGCAGAGTCTGGGAAGAGAAGTGGGGGTAGGATGAATAAAAGTTGGTTAATGGGTATAGAATATGGGTTGATAGAAAAAACATAGTCTACTATTTAATAGCACAGTAGGAAAATTATAGTTAATGGTAACTTATTACATATTCCAAAATGCTAGAAGAGGATTATAATGTTTCCAACCCAAAGAAAAGACAAATATTTGAGGCGATGGGTATCCCAATTACCCTGGTGTAATCATTACACATTATATACATGTATCAAAATATATATGTATTCAAAAAATATGTACAACTATGATTTTCAATAATACATAATAAAATTTTAAAAGCTGATAGAATTTGTTGCCAACAAACCTATTCTTAAAGAAATGCTAATGAAAGTTCTTGAAACTGAAATAAATTGTATTAGTTGAAAACTTAGATCTACAAAATGAAATGAAGTCATCAGAAATAATATACATTTGTACAAGCATTCAACTATTTTATTTCATTATGTTATTTTAAAAAATACCTGTTAAGAGGCCAGACGCAGTGGCTCACGTCTGTAATCCCAGCACTTTGGGAGGCCGAGGCGGGCGGAACACCTGAGGTCGGGAGTTGGAGAGCAGCCTGACCAACATGGGGAAACCCCGTCTCTACCAAAAATACAAAATTATCTGAGTGTGGTAGAGCATGCCTGTAATCCCAGCTACTCTGGAGTCTGAGGCAGGAGAGTCGCTTGAACCCGGAAGGCGGAGTTTGCAGTGAGCCAAGATTGTGCCACTGCACTCCAGCCTGAGCAACAAGAGCAAAACTCCGTCTCAAAACAAAACAAAACAATACAAACAAACAAACGAAAAACTGTTAACAAACAAAAAACAAACAAAACACTGTATTGTGGGTTTTGTAATTCGTGCAGAAGTAAATCTATGATACTATCTGTTCAAAGGATAAAAGGGTAAATTAAAAGGGTAAATTAGATTAAACTGTTGTAAACTTCTTGCTTTTCTAATGGGGTAGTATGATATTATATGTCAGTAGATCATACTATTATAACTACGAATATTGCAACTCCTAATGAAACCACTTTAAAATAACATAAAGAGGCAGAGCTTAAAAGTGAATAGACTTATTTAAAAATCTTAAATATAGAATGGCTACATTGGTGCCCAACAAAATTAAGTTTAAGATATATTATCAGGGATTAAGAGAGATGTTTTATAATGGTGACAAAATTCACTTGTTATAATCAGTATTTAAATATAAAAGAACCCTAACTTTTAATACATTTTTTTCATTGTAATAGAGGAGAGAATATCAACTGACTCATCTTTAGAGTTCAGCACAACTCTGATACTAAAATATGACACTATTCTAAACAAGAAAACTTAAGAGTAATATCCTTCATGAACAGAAATAAATATCATTAACAAAAGTAGATTATTCAAAATAATACTAAGTTGTAATATATCATGACCAACAGAGTTGTATCCTAGAAACATAAAGTTCAATTTGTTTTAATATTTGAACATCAATTTTTGGGATTCATCATCTTCAAAAAAGAGAAAATTATATGATTTTCTCAATACATGAAAAATAACATTTGGCAAAATTAAAAAGTGATTCCTGATAAAACTGACTAAACTGTGTGGTAGGGAACTTTCTCATTTATGCAAATAACATCTATGTAAAACCAACAGCTAATACATATTTAATTGTAAAAGAATAAATATTTCCCTTAGATTTGATAATATACAAAGGTATTTAATTACTTCTATTCAACATTTTACTGAAGATGTTAGTGGATTAAAGCAAGAAAAAGTCATAAAGACTGGAAATAAAGAAAGAAAACAGCACTTATTTTCAAGTGACATAAAATCCCAATTAATCCTCCCAAAAAGTAAACTAGAACAGTAAATTTAGCAAATATAAAGTAATATACAAAAATCAATTGTATTTCTATATATTAACAGAGAAGAACTGGAAAGTAAAACATAAAAAATAAATAGACTTACAATAGTGTTGAATGTACCCATAAATTCCTGGGAACAAATTTAAACAAAATGTGCAAAATTATTGTTAGAAGTCACAACATTGAAGAGAAATTAAAGAAAACAAATAGAAATATATACAATGTCCATGGAATGGAAAACCCAATATTGTTAAAATTTCAGTTCTCAAGCAATTTAACTATAGCAACTATTCTTGAAGTAAAATCTGCTCATTCATGTTGTTCCCAGAGACCCTTGAAGGTGTTTCACAAGTTTCCTCAAATAATATTAAGATGTTATTTTCTTTTTTAATTCTCATTTCCTTATGAATATATATGATCATATTTTGAAAGGAGCATGATGTGGGATTTTGCAACAGATTTAATACAAAAACAGATATGAGAATCCAGCTATCATGTTTTAAGTAAGAAAATAAGGAGACTGTGAATATGTAAAATATATACTAATATACTTACTAGGTAGTAAGTAGCAAAACCCCATGAACAAATACCTTTATTTATTTAATAAATGTTTAATAGAGTTTTGGGGGATACTGCTGTTTTAGGGCATTCCAAAAACATAAATGTAAATTGGAGGTTTGATAAATTGTTGTTTGCACAAGTACAAAGAAATCTCAACATCTATATTATGTATACCATTTGTTCCGTCAAGTCTGCCTCCTGGCGGAGGAACCTGGATGTTAACAGTCTCATGTCAGAAGAATCAAATGTGTCTGACACATTCTTAGACAGCTCAATACTGTGTTCAATTACATTCATTTTCTTTCTAGAAAACGAGTCATCCCGAGCACTTCTTTTAGTCCAAACTATCTAAGTTTAAAAAAAAGGAGCAAAGACTACCTTAGAAAGATAAAAGGGAACCATTCAATAGATATTTTTTAAAATATATATATGAAAAGACAAATCTTTTTAAGCTATGGAAGCAAAAGATTTTACAGATACAAAATGGAACATAATTTTATGTGTTCCATCATTGAAACATAGAGATTTATTTGTAAAACTTTCCAAATATAAATTGGATGAACAAATAAAAGGATTTTGCGGAGTAGTTTAAGATCTCAATAGATATTGGGATATTTGATCTTTAAAACAGTTATAAGTTTAGCATTCTATAATGTTAGGCTATTACTATCAATTAGGCCTTTATTTAAACAAAGAAAGACATCGAGGAAAAGAATATCAGAATTTCTTAACTGAAATACATAAAAACGCATGTGCCCTTTGATGACGTGTTCATCAGGGAGACATAATAGCAAACTCTGAGACTGCGCAGTCATGAAGGAAAGACCTTAACCACCAAACAAAAAAAGTAAAAACATCCCTAGCTGCCGAAACTACTAGAAAATTCTGTAATTATTAGTGAGCAGCTAACACACCTAGAGTGACTATTCAGAGACAGAAAATTTGCATGATTAAAAATAAAACTAATTTAGGGCTATATCTAGGTTTCAATTAGGGGCATACAAAGCCATTCTGATGGTAAACAAAATGTCACTGTCTATAGCAAGCTCAAATATGTAGCTGTTAGCATCATATAGAATAGAATGTTCAAATATGGATCACATTAGCGCAGGTGAGATTTGTGGTGGTCTCCACATGCTGATGACCATCATAACCACCAGCCACTTATCTCAAGTCTCCAGGGTCCTGGCCTATCTCATTTGTCTCCAACTGTAAAGAATTTAATGATTAGAAAAAACTTCTTTATTGTAGTTAGTACTAGATAAGATTACCATAATTCCAGATTTGAAAATACTTTATATTATGTTATACATACTGTATATATAATTAACTATCTTTAACCATAACAGAAACATCAGCATAATTTAATTATTTTTGTGTTTTTTTCTTGTTACAAGACATGTGTCTAATTCAGAGTGTTTTTATTACAAAATGTATCTGATTGAAATCCATTGACTGATCTTTAAACATCTTCAAGAATAGATAATTGTTCTTTTAAAAGTGAAAAGAATCTTGGAATTCTTTTTTCTTCATTTTATATTATGAAGAATGGATTTTATACGGGCAAAGAAATTTGCACAGTCACAAAACTTGTTTGTGATGTCACCTTGTGTTAGCTTCATAACTCCAATTCTTAAAATTAATGCCATATCTATTTGACCTTGTTCCCAAGCTTCAAATCTAGTAGCATAATTTCTCTATCATGATGAAGGGGGGTTCTTTGGTCTAAGATTCTGTTCAAATGATGGATATGGATTAGTTTAGTTTTCCATATTTCTAATCATATTCTCTCCCTACTCCTCTAACCTGTCTCTGATATAAATGGCGTGTGTCTGTTGGTATGTGTAAAAGATACCAGAAACTGGTGTCCTCTATCCATGGTTTAGAAAGGAAGAAAAAAAAAAAAAAAGATGATTCGGGGCAACTTTGGAAAAAGCTATGGTGGAGCAGCAGTTTGGAGAAATTTCATCACTGTTGTAGTCTATCACACACTGCAGAAGACACCTTTGTTGAAAGGTTCCTGACCAAATGCCATTCTGGGGACTGCAGATGTGCAAGTTGGTACAGTTCTCCTAAGACACGAGGGCTTGAAGGACTCTTTCAAGTGAGTATTGTAAATCAGAATTACATGTATGTCAGCTATGTCTATCTCATTGTTGCAAGGAAGGAAACCTCCTGTCAAACAAAAGAGAAGGAGCCTTTTCTTGCCACATTAATTGAGGACTGAAAATAACTGGAAATGTTCTTTAGTGAAGAGGATAAAACTACATTAAAGTGTCTGTTTCATGAAAAAAGTTTTGTATCTACCAACTGAAACAGGTCTGTAAAACACTACATATTATAATGTTTTAAAACAATCTCACTTGTCCATTTTTGTTGAATATTCATTGTTTATCTCCCAGTCTTCAGACATAGCTTACTTTGAATGCATGATTTATTTTCACTATTCAAATATCCTCTTGTCCCTCAGCTATTCAGACGTTATTCAGATAGAACCAAAGTTAGTGAAGAGCAGAATGACTAGTTATTGCTAAGATCATTTATCATTCAGTCAGTACTAGGTGGCAATTTACAGTTCTAAAGGCTACTACTTATTGCATAAAGGAAACAATTTCACAGTTGAGCAATTTCTCTGTCTATGTAGCCTGTACCTATTTTAGTACTTTCTTTGAGGCTAAAACACTTAGGCTAAACACTTTTTAACTGTCTGATTTTTTGTATTTTCCTTTCTACAGATGGTTATTATTTTGAGTAGTAATAACCATTGCCTGGAGGAAATATTACATACTGCTAAACCTTGTTGAGTGTTATTAGGCCATCCAAATCAGAGAAATCCTGTGTGCTTGGCTATCTTCCTAGGATAGATGCTGTTTGAAATCTCAGCTACTAACCTGGCACTTAAGGTAATCTGGTTTCTTCTCTTTATTTCTCTGTTCTCGGAAGTGTTTATCGAGACATCTTCACCTCTCCTTCCTACCATAGGACTTGCTCAGAATGACTAATCCTGTCTAATGATTTACAGATATTTAGGCTATTCCATATTTTAGTCAACGCTGATTAATTAATCAACACTTAATTAAATTTTGATAATCCCTTTCTTTCTTTAAATGACACCACACTTTGAATCTCTCTTCACTCTTACAGTACATCCTTGTCATGGGTCCATTATGCTGCTGGAGTGTGAGCAACTGGAGGGCAAAAACTGAATTAATTATGTTTGTAATTCTAAGTAGCAACTAGCCCATTGAAGGGACTCAATAAATGCTTGTAAAATTGAGTGATTCAAGAATCCACATAGTCTATAAATGCATTAGAATCATTATACCTTATTAATGGCTTTTTCATTGGTGAATTATTACATACAGAAGAAAGAGTATAAAATTTAGTGTTGTATAAGTGGAGTTCATTTCTCGACTTCATTATTTACCAGTATTCTGACTTGAATGCTGTGAGCCTCTTTTTCTGCATCTGCCAAATGTGGATATCTACCACATTTTATTTTGGTTCATTATTTGTCACTTATTAATACTCAATAATGTAAATTCTACCATCCTATCTGATAAAAACATAAAATTTTCGGTCCTTTGTACATTCGTTATCAAGAAAAGAAAGTTTTTTAATGGTTAAGTATGACTTTATTAAAAATATTGTGCTGGCTGCATTTTAATATTATTTAAGAAAAAACCATATTGTAGTTTTTGTGTATTTAAAAAAATTGAATTTATGATGTGATTTTTGGGGATTTTCTAGACAAAAACTCTACCAGTTGAATTTAATGAATTATAATTTGTCAGCAAATTTTACTCCATTTTTTGTACTAAATTCTCTAATAATATGATATAAAACAATCTAAGTGAAAAATGTAGCATCCATAAAATATAATTTTATAGCTAAACCTTTAGTTTAGATATCACACTCCCAGCTAGCATCTGAAGTAGATATGTGTATCCAAATGCTTCTCTTGTAGAATAAGGAGACTTAAATTCTGTCATTTCTCTGGCCTCTAAGATTCAGGCTAGCTTAATTAAGAGCATGTATGAGAGGACAAGACCTAGCATAACTGACAATCTTTTCTCTTATAATCTACAAAGAACAGCATTTTTCCTCAAGATTGAAAGCTACAAAAGGAGCAGGTTGAGGTTGAAAAGATAAAGAATTAGGCTGAAGCATGTTACATTTGAGGAGATTATTTGTCTTCCACTTAGGAAGGCCACCAGCGGGGCTCGATATGTGGGTCTGTAGCACATCAGAGTTTCATGCTGAAAAGATAATTGAGAGATGGGCTATTTTCCCTTGTGACTTCGGGCAAGTCACTCAGCTTTCATGGGGCTAAGTAAAGCATGTCCAACTTTTGCATGCTATGATTTTCAGAGGAAGGTATTCTACCTATCAGTTATTTAAAACTATTACTCTTCCTTCTTCATGTTTATAAGTTGTTATATTATTATAACCTTTCATATCCCTAGTTCATAAATCACTATTCTCCATTTATGTAGTCTTTCCTAATTTAGGTAAGTATTGTGGGGAAAACACATAAAAGGAATGTAGGAAAAATTTAGAGAAGAAAATGCATTTTATTGTTTTCTATAATTGATGTTTATGGTAACTGTTGTGATGTTCTGTTCAATCTTATTTGATGTTAGAGACTTACACATGTGACTTTCAGGCAATCCACTGCTTCCCTCCTCAATCATCTTAGTGTTTATTTATCATATCTGTAATCTATTCCTGGAGTGCAGTAGTGCTATCACGGCTCACTGCAGCCTCGACTTCCCTGGTCCAAGAGATTCTCCCACCTCAGCCTCCCAAGTAGCTGAGACTACAGGCACACATCACCAGGCCTGATGAATTTTTTTGTATTTTTTGTAGAGACGGGTGTTTGCCATGTTGCCCAGGCTGGTCTCAAACTCTTGAGCTTAAGTGATCCTCCAGCCTGGCCTCCCAAAGTGCTGAGATTACAGGTGTGAGACACAGCACCCAGCCTATTCACTCTTTTATCATCACCCAAATCTCAATTTCTATACAATGTAAAAATGCCATTATGTACTTTCTGAATAGTTTACACACTCTCAGTTACATCCCAAATACTTAGTTTCTTCATTATGCTTCTAAATTAGACATTTGTTTCTCTCATCAGTCTGTTATTTTTCTTTGGCATTTCCTTCTATTTATTTACATCTTTGGGAGAATGAAAGGTATTTGGCCAAAGTTCAACATCACCAACATTACTGCTTATCTTCATAGGTCCACTTCAAACCTGTCTCTAAAATGTTCCAAATATATCCAGTATAATCACTGTTCCATTGTTACCCACTACGCCCCATGGTTCTGGTACTCACTGCACTCTGCTTTTTAGTAGGACCATTTTTCCTGGTAGATCATCAGTGCCTTGATTACAGGACCCGTGTATTACTAATTTTGAGATGAAAGCTCAGTAATGATTATCTTTTCAGTAATATTTTTGTTTTCTTAATCTCAGGAAATGCAAAATTTTCATCATGTTTTAACTATTTTCACAAAAGTTTTTGATAGCTATTTTTTATATTCTTCCATATCTTTTTAAAATTTCTTATTTCATAAATGTTTTAAATGTTGGGTGACTTATATGTGTTTGTGACAGGAGGCAGATGAGAAAGAAAGGAGAAATGTTGGGATATCAATTTGGGAATGAGACGAGAGAGATTTGTTAAAGACAGATGTTTGAGCAAATTATCTTTATCATCAAGCAATATAAGAAAGAAAGTAGATTTAATCATTAATTTATTCCAATATATCAACTCTTTTTAAGTTTTCTTTTGTTTTAATAGACACATAATAATTGTACATATTTACAGGGCACAGTGTGATGTTTCAGTACACATATAAATTGTGTAATGATTAAATCAGGATGATTAGGATATCTATTGCCTCAAACATTTATCATTTTTTGTGGTAAAAATATTCAAAATTCACTTTTAACTATTTTTAAATATATAATAGATTTTTAAATTTGAACCACTCTAAAAGGCACCAATCACTGACCCATTATTGTATAAATCAACTTGCCTCTACTATACTTCAGTCCCAATTCTCTGGCCCTACCTTGAAATACATGTCAATTTACGCTCCAAAATAGAAAGTGGCATACAAAGTGAATTTACATACACATTAGAAATGTTTTCTATGGGTTGACATATTTTATTTGTTATTCTGAAGCCAAAATTGTAAAAGGATTTGTTTGAGCAAATCATTTTACCTCACTGGTCCTCAGTTTTTTAATCTTTGAAATCAATAAATTAAACTAGATGTCTTCTGAAGTCCCATTCATCTCTAAGTCTCCATAAATCTGTGACTCAATAATACACACCTTGTATAAGTTCTGAAAGAATTAATTTAAGATTCAAAGATGAAAGTTTTTATTGCTAGTTTCAGAGACTATTTTTATTTAATGAGGCATATCAGAAAAGTCAGATTTACCTGTGCATAGCTGCTATCAGTGGCATATTAGGATCTACCTGTAACCAGTACTGGCCTAAAGGAGGAAAAACATGACGAGAACATCACAAACCTAGCAGGAGACTATAGTGGGTAGAAAGTGTGGTCACTTATTACATCAAAAACCAGAAATTGAGAATACATACATGTGAATACTTTCTAATTTTTCTAGTTCACTTTAAAGAAAATGTGGATGAAAAAAAAAAAAAAAAGCCTGTCTCCAAAGAGAAATTCTATTATAGAAAAAATTTTCTGTTGTGGCAAAAGATCCGAAGTTGTTGCTCCTGGGGGTTGGAGGTTAGTTTGATGAGAAGTGACATGAGATACCTTGGAATGATGGTAACCAAAAAATTTCTCTCTTCACATTGAATGGCTTAAAGTGCCTACTCAGAATATCGTTTTGAATATTGAAACAACAATGCAATTCTGTTATCTCCCAATGTTTTATTATGAGCATATCCAAATTGAGGAACTTTCTACAAAATACTACTCTTTAATCTTCAAAGTTTTCTAAGTTATGAAGCAAAAACAAGATGAGGAAGTGTTCCAGATTAAAGGAAATTGAAGAGATGTGGCAATGAAATACATCATGTAATCAAGAATTGAATCCCAAACCAGACTAAAGCCATTAGTGGGAAAACTCATATAACTTGAATAAAGTCTGCAGATTGCATACTAGTACTGCATCAACGTTAATTTTCTGATTTTGGTAACTGTAATCCGTTTATGGAAAAGAATGCTCTTGTTTATTAAAAAATATACAATGAAATATTTGGTGGTAAAGAGATATTTTGTCTGAATCTTACTTATAAACATTTCAAATATATATTTACATTTACATTTACCTATTTATCTTTCTATCTATACATGTATATATGTATATGCTGATATTCACACTTGGAATAACATAAGCTAAGTGTAATAAGATGTTGATATTAGAGAATCTGGGTAAGGAACATGTGTCAATTTTTAATACTATTTTTACTACATTTTAGTAAGTGAAATTACTTTGAAATAAAAAATATGCCAAATTCTGTTGAACTAGAAGAATGGAAATATTATTTCAAGTATTAAAGTAACAGTTGTGGATAAATTCATAAAATTCCTCCTCTTATTTTACACATTTAGGGTAGGTTTACTTGCTTAGTTGAGGTCATAGAATAGAAAGGATTTCTAAGTAAGAAATTCAAGGTCTATTGTACATCCAAGTTTTTGAAAAAATTAATACAAAATTTATGATGGACTTTTGTTTCTGGAAGGACATTAAAGAAGGTATTGTAAAAGACCCTTACAGTGCAAGCACTGGAGATACAGTGCATATATATCTAATATATGTGTGTATATATGTGTATCATATATATATTCTGCTCATAATTCTTTTTAGTAAGAAATCTACAAAGGACAAAACAAAATGAAAGCAGAAATTTTAGGAGATAAACTAGTGTTAAACCTAGATTTTAGTCTGAGTGTTTTATTTTGATTAATAATGGCCAGATGTGGAGTACAAGATAAAATGTAGGTTTCTTTTCAGGTATTTCTGAGTCTAATATGGAGTAAAATAAGAAAGATAGGAACACTGATTTTAGCCATTTAGTAAAAAAAGAAATAGTATCATACAAGTGAGGTAGTATTAAAATATACAAAATTTTAAAAAGACAAATAAGTCCAGGCCTTTCCAATTAGCAGTTCATGGTTACAGGTAAAAACTGCATACTCTACACTTCAGCATACTAATCTAAAAATGAAAATAATAATATATATGCATCCACATTTCCTAGCTCACAATTTAGAAATTTGTTACATGTTAGCTATCATAATAATTAACAAAATAACACAATTTATCATTTTTTAAAACTAATAGATTTTTTTTTTAGCAGTTTGGGTTTACAGAAAATTGAACAGAAAGTACAGAGAATTCCCATACTCCCTCTTCCACATGCTTCCCCCAAACCCATTTATCTTATTATTAACATCTTGCATTGGCGCGTGTAATACTACAAATGGTGAAACTATTCATACATTATTATTAACTGAAGTTCGTAATTTACATTAGAGTTCATTCTGTGTCTTGTAGTTCTGTGTGTTTTACCAAATCATAATGTAATGTTGTCATTATATTATCATAGAAAATAGTTTCACTGTTCTAAAGGTGTCCAGGGCTGCACTTATTCATCTCTTTCTTCCACTCCTTCCCTTCCTAACCCCTGCACAGAAAAACAAAAACAAAAACAAAAACAAACAAACAAAGCAAAACAAAAAGAAACTTGGAGCGATATGTAATAACATGTTAAAATCTTTCCTTTGGTTGGTTGGATAATAATTCATATTTATTTTCCTCTTTTTGCTTTTATTCGTAGACTGTTGAATTCAGACGTTTAGCACCTAGACCTTGGAATCAGAAGGAAATGTTTTCCAATATTGATTCCACCACTTAGCAGTGAAATAATTAGTTTAATATTACCCAGCCTGGATTTCCTTTTTAGCCATTTAGTAAAAAAAGAAATAGTATCATACAAGTGAGGTAGTATTAAAATATACTGATATTTTTCACTTTTTCATTATATCCTTTATGCAGCTATTTATACTTTGATAGGAATAGAGAACATCTAGTATAAGGAAGCTTAATTTCAAAAATGATTTTATTTATTTATTTATTTATTTAGATAGAGTCTTGTCACCCAGGCTGGAGTGCAGTGGCTCGATCTTGGCTCACTGCAACCTCTGCCTTCCGAGTTCAAGCCATTCTTCTGCCTCAGCCTCCTGTGTAGCTGGGACTACAGGCAGGTGCCACCACGCCTGGCTAATTTTTTTTTTTTATTATTTTTATTTTTAGTAGAGATGGGGTTTCACCATGTTAGCCAGGATGGTCTCGATCTCCTGATCTCGTGATCCGCCCGCCTTGGCCTCCCAAAATGCTGGGATTATAGGAGTGAACCACCGCTCCCGACCTGGAATATTACGAATGCTCTTCCAGTCTCATGTATGCAAGCTGAACATTTACGAATCTTACGCTTGGCTTTTAGCGTATACATTTACATTTCTTCAGTCACAAAGTCCTGTTCATCTTGCTCCTATGCAGCTCCCACATCCTTTCAATTCTCTTTCCTCTCTACTTCTTTAAGCTACCACCCTTTCCCAAAGGAATTCAGTAGCCTCTAAACTGTCTCTCCCACCTTCAGTTTGGCATCATCCGAATAAGCCTTTCATTGCAACAAAACACTTCTTACTAAAATACATTATGCCACACCTAGACGCCTTTCATTTCACCCATGGAGGTGAGCTGGTATGCTGACTTTCAACTTTGACAACTGCAGGCTACAAAGGGGTAGTACGTGGAGGGCGTGCATTTGAACTTTCAGTGAAGGCAGACACGCAGAAGCAAAGAGCCAAGCGTGTGGGTGCTGGCAGCTCTCTCCTTTGGGAAGAACCGAGGAGCCCCATAGAGAGGCCAGGACTGCAGATTTTGAGGGGTGTATTGCGGTGAGCCTGTGATCAATGAATCGTTAGAAATACAGCGTGTACTTCTCTGCATCTGTCCTCAAATTGTTGGAACAAAATTAGTGAGCAGAGGGTTACAGGAATATATACAAAGTTGCTTTCTCATTTCCTCCTTTCTCCAGCTCCTCTGGCTCTAAATAGCTCCAAATGCATTGGGCCATCAGCATTTTCACCTCACTTCCTATTACATTATCTTGCCAAGGGAGTGAGTGAGGAGAAAAAAAAAAAAATCTTAAAATAAATAAATAAATAAATGCGCTTAAAAGCGAATAGTTCTGCCTCTCACCACTCCATCCCCGTAAGACTCCTCTAAAGGGACACATTTACATTTTTACAGTCTCACTTTAAGAGTTCCAGTTTGGAACCGCGATCTATCATGCTGGAGAGGGAATTCACATTAGTCCGACCAGTACGCGGGGGCCTCTCCCACCAAGGAGGCTGGGGAACCAGGCGCGGTGGATGGGGGTGGCAGGACACTGAGATGAAGGCTTAGAGCAAAGAAACACGAATTCTGCAGAGAGAGTGAAGGAATCCGGGATAGGGGGCCCAACGAGGGCAGGAAGCCTCCTGTTTTTCGTATTTGCTGTTTCACTGCACCTGTTGCAGTATTGAGAAATTGGGAAGATTGCAGGTAGGTGCTCCTAGGAAGTGCTAAAGCACAGCAGTTGCGCAAACTGAAGGAAGGCGAACGCAGAGAGTTCGGTACAGACTTCTAGAGTGCGGGCGATGGCAATAGTGGGTTTGTCTACCCTGATGGGGATGGGTGACGGTGAGGGGTGGAGGGGTCCTGTGTTGCACCTGTCACAGTGCTAGACCTGGTGGAGCATGCTGCGGCAGGTGCTTTTTTCTCAGGGGGCTCCAGCCCATCGGCCACAGGCTGGGCTTGTGAGTGAGCCAGCATCCGGTCTTTGTCCTCACCATGACCGCAATCCTTACCATCACCTTCGGCCTCAGCCTACTAAACCTCTTCCAGTCCGAAAGTGACCTGGAGCGCCTACTTGATCCCAGCCACAACCTGGCCAAGATCCAGCAGAGCCCGGCCAGCAGCCTTTTCCCCCGGACCAGTCCAAAACCCAGCTTTATTCGGACTTGCACACCCATGGGAGGTATGGCAGGGTAATCCTACTCTCCCCATTTAGGGACAATATTTTGCTCCAGGCTGAGGGGATCCTGCAGACCCACTGAGCCCTGATGGCAATGAAGTGAGCAAGGGCTATAAATACCGTACTTTTTCCCGTCTGGCAGTGAGAAACATCAGCGTAAGAAACGCCTGCCAGAAGATATTATTTCAGTGCTAAAGTTTCAGAAAGGGTACAAAACAACAATGAAGGTGCTAGTGTGGTATCCCGACATTAAATTAAAAGTATGCTAGGTATGCATGCTTCTGCCAGTTAAAGAATTAGCATTCCATTTCTTACCTTGTTTAAGCAAAGCAAAATAAATTACAGTGATCTCATCTTCAAGATTCAGCAGATAATTGCTTATTTTGTTGAGACAAGTGGGAGGAAAAACATTAAGTAAAACAATATTATGCACAATTATATATATTTACTTAGGGATGTGGATGGTTTCCCACATTGCCTGGACTTTCAGGTGAAACAATCACATATTTCCCAGCAGCCTAGCTTGAATTTGATATATGAGTCTATGAGTATCTGTAGTACCTATGAATGCCTGAATGTCTGTTAGTAATAAGCTATAATTATAATTGAGATTCCAAAAAGTTTGTATATGATTCTAGTAGGAATTCTAACAATTTTGTATAATTGTTTTTGTATGCAAAAATAGCTACAACCCTTTACGTGTAAATAAAAACTATATGCCATTAAATAATAAATTAGCAAAAGAGTCAGTAAACTTTTTAAGTAAACAACTATACAGTCAGTACTTTGGGTTTTGCAGGCAATATAGTAGTCTCTTTCACATATTTTTATTTTTCCTCTTCTCTTTTCTTTTTTCTCTTTAGAATGTTTTTAACAGTCCTTCAAAAGTGAACAAAAAAATGAGCTCTCAGGCCAAAAAACAAAACAAAACAAAAAAACAGGCCAAGGATCTGATTATTTAGACCCTGGACCATAGTTTGCATAGTTTGATAACTGATGAACTAGAAAGTTGTATAACATTAGAAGTGGATACCTTCCCTTTTACAAAATCCAAGCTAATCATGTGTATCATAAATGATCCTGTGTGTGTGTTGTAGCAAAAAGAAATTGTGTAATAAAGTCTTCAGTCTAATTTTTCACTCTAACTCATGGCTAGGTTGTCAGAATTGAACTGCTGCAGGCAAAGAGGTGTGCAGACTTCAGATAGATTAAGATGCAGGGAAAAATGTAACTTCCAGTAGAGTCACAGCTCCATTTGTACGCTTGATCCTGTGCATCCTTGGAAAGTGCTAAGTTAGGAAAAGCGAAATCCTAAGCCAGATATAGTTCTAAAAGATAGATTATTTTTGCTATCAAAAGTATGCATTTCCTTCAGTGTATTGTATTTGCTGAGGAATATGAAATAGACTGCAGTTCAGAAAAACAATATTAATATTGTTTATTTATTAAATTTTAGAGATTTGTTTATGTAGGATTTATGTACTGTTGTTCATATATTGAATTTATTATTGGATTATATTTATAGATTTATGAATAAAAATATAAATTTATTTATGAGTTATTGTTTACTTACTGAATTTATCATTTATATATTGAATTTATAGATCATAGCCAAATCAAAACTAAGTTTCTTAGTTAATTTAAGCAGAATAATAACCCTCCTTCAAAATGAAAGAATATTCAATGCATTTGGACATGCTGGGAAGTTTGTGATTACTCAGGAAACCAATAACCTGGTAATTAGCTGGCAATGACTATGCTATATTCTGAATGTTTGTGTCCTCCCCAACAATCCCCCCTGCCAAATTCATATCCCGAAGCCTAATCCCCAATGTGATATGGCCTATGGTAGGTGATTGGGCCATCAGAACAGAGCCCTCACAAATGGGATGAA
>NW_012118599.1:8362538-8408186 GCF_000951035.1 Colobus angolensis palliatus
GCCTGGCTAGTTTTTTGTATGTTTTAGTAGAGATGGGGTTTCACCGTGTTCGCCAGGATGGTCTGGATCTCCTGACCCAGTGATCTGCCCGTCTTGGCCTCCCAAAGTGCTGGGATTACAGGCTTGAGCCACCGCGCCCGGCCAGTCTAAAGTATTTTATTATGGCAACCCAAAGAACTAAAATAGATTGCCGCTTGTTTCAGTGATCAGAACTTTGAAGGTGTTAAGAATTTTCCATGCTTGATGTTGAGGGAGACTAGACAGATGGTTCTCAGTTTTAAGTCTATGTATTAGCTCATTACACAAATGCTGCTTTCTAATATCTATGTCACCTCAAATATGTCATCCAGATCTTCTCAGAATATCACATTCTTTTGAGAAGCAGCTGAAAACCATGGACCCTGTCCCAAACTTCTCTATACACCCCTGAACATGGACACAGCACAGTATATCACACACTTCTAAGGAGACTTCTTAAAATCCATCTAGACCATCAAGCAATTCTAGGTTAGGAAACTCTCCAAAAGCAAATGGAATAATTTTGATTTGGTGAAGAGATTTTAGACAAGACTTTCTAACTCTTCTACATCTTTTAGTGTGAACATGTGTTTCATATTCATTTTTGAATCACTTTCACTTTACTTTCCGATGATAATTTGGTACACTGTGGTCTCTATGGAGTGTTTTAGCTGGCTTCTGCTGATACTCGTTAGGCAATGAGAAATTGAAGAAACAGGTAGACCAAGAAATAATGATTCAATACTGTGAGTAGGATCAGACAATTCTTTATCATGGAAAAATCACCCAGTTTGTGTTAGTAAATCTGAAGTTATACTCTAATTCACAGAAAAACCTTAAGAAAATGAAGACATTCTTAAAATGTATTCCAAACACTCAGTAGACCTCAACATAGAACTTCCTAGAGCTCCTGAATATACCTGACTATTTTGACAAGGTAGAAGCACAGACAGTGGCTTTGTATGGACTACCAAACTTGTGGGTAAAACCTCTAGGATACAGTTGAATGACGGATACGTTGAAGCACTAGCCCTGTATGTAACTGTATTGGACATAGGGCTTGCGAAGACATGGCAGAGGTTAAGTGAGGTCATAGGATGGGGCTCTAATCCAATAGGGCTGGTGTTCTTATGAGAAAAAGAAGAGACATCAGAGTTCTGTCTCTCATCATGTGAGGACATGGCAAGAAGGTGGCCATCTGCAAGCTGGAAAGAAAACCCTCAACAGGAACCAGATCTGCTGGCACCTAGATTTTGGACTAACCAGCTTCCATAACTGTGAGAAATAAATTTCCGTTGTTTAAGCCATACAATTTGTGGCATTTTACTGTGGCTGCCAGTGCTAACAAATATACCATCTGCTAGCAATAACCTATACTTTCTGTCATTTGAGCAAAAAATAGAGCTACAGCCCTCACTAAGATCCAGGCAACACGCTAGGTATATAGTAGAAGAAAAGACAAACTGAAATCCCATCCTCACAGTGTCCATACATGCATAAATAGCAGATATAAATAATCAAAATAATAAATCATAGAATATCAGATACGGATAGTTTTTACAAAGACAATTACATAAAGTTATAAGAAAGATAATGTCTATAGAATTGCCTCAAACAATTGTCTTCCTTCTGCTTGGAGTAGTTTTATACCCCCTATGACCCCCCATCACCACCAAATAGAGAAGGCAAAGACTCCAGAGAATGGAATGAGTTAGCATATTCATTGGGCCACTAGAGAGAAAACTAGCATTACTGAAACAAAGTAAACAAGGGAGCAGTTGGGGATAATGAGAACAGAGATGTGAGGTTAGGTAGACAAAGTCCAGATCATGTGTTTTTTGCTGGTCCTAGAATTATATAAGAAATATATTGTAAGTGTGCTAGAAACACTTCCAGCATTATAAGCAAAGGATCAGTGTGCTCTGATGGATACATTTTAAATATTTCTCTATGCTATGTATATTGAATTATAAGAGATAAGTATGGGAACAAGGAATTGAGTTTGGATATCATTACATTAATCCAGTCAAGATATGATGGTAGCTGGAACTATGTATTTAGCAGTGAAGATGTGAGAAGAGATAAGATTTGAAATATGCTTTGAAATTAGAATAGACAAAACTTATTGATGGATTTTATACGACTGCATCAGAAAGAGGATGAAAATAACTCCTACAATTTGTCCTGAGTAATTGGATAGACAGTGGAACTATTCACAACAAGGAGCTCTGCGGCAAGCAAATCACTATTGTTTGGGTCAGGTGGTTGAAATACTCACTAAAAATTTAAGAGGAGATGTCTTTGAGGCAATTGGGCATGTGAGTTTGGAGCTCAAGGGAGAATCCAAGCATGGCACAGGGAAAATGTGTATCACCACCATATCTGTGGAACTAGATGAGGCCAGCTAGGGGGAGAATATAGTTACAGATGAAAAGAAAAAAAATGTAGGACATTGACTTAAAAGGAAAAAGTTAACATCAAATATCACCTACAGAGGGCTGCCGGTAACATAGGAAAAATTCAGTGCATTTGGCTTTTAACTAGAGTCAGAAAGTTAGATATTTAAGTATTTATATGAAATCTTATGTGCACTTTCTAGATCCTTATAATTATGTCTTATAATACCTGAACTCAGTCTACATTGAAGTCATACATTAATTCTTCTTTGCCTCTTCATGTTTATTATAAAATATCAATAGTTTTCTGAATCCCAACTGTTGTTCTTATTTTTTAAATAAAAGAAACTTTAAGCAGGATGTAAAAATGTTGCCAATTTCTCTTGAACACTTTTTTTTATTACTTAATATTCACTACCAGACCAAACATAGAGAGAATTTCAAAGATATGACCAGTAAACTCTGAACACTTGTAATAGTCTCGACATGACACATTGTAGAAAATGAGGCATAGTTTAATATTGATCACAGACTTTTTTATATAAAAGAGAGACGTTTACACCACTTAGAGCCCTCAGTTTTGCCAGCAAAGCTAAAATAGCTTAACGTCAGATATTATAGAAGGAGATCCAATTTAGAAGCCTGATAGGAAAGGAAGAACCAAACGAAGGAAGAAATGGGTCCTGTAGTCAGACTTGCCATTCTCACCATTTTCTACTAAACTATAACCCTTCATTCAAAGACTATCTAAACACCAAAGCTAGAAACTTCAAAAGAGAAAAGAAAAATAGTAGTGGACTGATTAAAATGAAAAATCTTTTTTTTTTTTTAATTTTTTTTGAGACAGAGTCTCGCTCTGTCGCCCAGGCTGGAGTGCAGTGGCGCGATCTCTGCTCACTGCAAGCTCCTCCTCCCGGGTTCACGCCATTCTCCTGCCTCAGCCTCCCCAGTAGCTGCGATTACAGGCGATGCCACCACGCCCAGCTAATTTTTTGTATTTTTAGTAGAGAAGGGATTTCACCGTGTTAGCCAGGATGGTCTCCATCACCTGACCTTGTGATCCGCCCGCCTCAGCCTTCCCAAAGTGCTGAGATTACAGGCGTGAGCCACCACGCCCAGCAGAAAAATCTTTTATGCTACAAAACATAAACAGATAAGAAGAAAAATGAAAACTGGAAAAAATACAATAGAAAGCCAAAGCATTAATATCCTTAAAATATAAAGGGCTCTTAAAAATCAATGAGAAGACAAATAATAACAAAAATAAGAAAAATATAGGAGCCAACAATTAACTTTAAATATATAAATGGACTAAAACATACAAAAATGTTTTTAATTTCACCAATGATCAGCAAATGCGAAGTAACAAGATACATTGCTAGCACTCATGTATGCAAAATTTTATAAAAGTTGGAAGATTTTAAAGATTTGGTAACAAATCTTTGTTACAAATCTCTGTTACCAAGATTTAACTTGGTAACAGAAAAACAAAGAATCCATAGAGACTTAAATAAAATAGAAACTTGTTATTTTCCCTTCTCCAGAAAGACTGGTAGAGTATTTAATGAAGGCACCTGGGACTCTGGTTACTTTCAGCACACTAGGCTTCCATTCCTGGGAAATACCTACCTTCAGAGTCCAAGGAGGCATTCTAGACAAGGGGATGGTAGAAGGATGAAGAAGGGCATCCTGTGAAGATTTCCAGAAGTGCCATGGAATTGCTCTGCTAAAATCCACTGGACAGAACTTGGTCAAATGACTGCACTTAGCTCTAAGTTGACAAATAAATGTAGTATTTAATTTGAATATTAGTTATTTGACTAACATTCTATTACTACTGAAGAAGGGGAGAACAAATTATTGTTTCCTACCAAAGGAAACTTGTGTTAGCAATTGATAATTCTGTCTTTTAATGATGGTGTGACAAATGTCTTATTCATTTTAAGATGGAAAAAAATTAGACAGTTTTTATAGAGACCCGATGAGATGCAATAGTTGCCAAAAAATACAAAATGAGCATATGCTTTGTCCAATAGTCAAGTTCTGGAATTTTATTCTGAATAAAAGAGTTTACTTGGGCAATGCTTCTGGAAACATTGTTGGTAGAGCAGAAGATTGGAAGCAACTCAAATGCCTATCAATAGAAGACTGTCTAATAAACTATTATAGCTATTATAAAATGTAATAATACTTGGCCGGATGTGGTGGCTCATGCCTGTAATCCCAGCCCTTTGGGAGGCAGAGGTGAGTGGATCATCTGAGGTCAGGAGTTCAAGACCAGCCTGGCCAAGATAGTGAAATCCCATCTGTACTACAATTGAACAATTATCTGGGCGTGGTGGTGACGACTGTAATCCCAGCTACTCGGGAGGCTGAGGCAGGAGAATTGCTTGAGCCTGGGAGGTGGAGGTTGCAGCGAGCCAAAATCAGGCCACTGCACTCCAGCTGAGCAACAGAGCAAGACACTGTTTACAAAAAATATATATAATAATACTTTACTTAACATAAACCAGATCTGTATGTAATAAGAATTGATATGTGTAATATATATTAAAAATGAAAAATTATAGAGCATTATATATCCTAATTAAAATTATATTTTTATAAATAAAATATTCTTCAGACAATTTCTATTGGTTGTAGAGTAAAAAGGTTTACTTCAAGTATGAAATGATATATTTGGTAGAGGTTTAATTTACATATTTATAAATGTAGAATTCACATATATGTGTATATATTAGCACTTTTACAATGATTCCTAGTACACAGTGCATTCTGTATTAATGTGAATTGATGGTATGATTTTGCCCTATCTTACCTCAATTTCACTGCATCCTTTCTTTCTCAAAATTCTAAAAAGCAAATAATTATTTGGGTATTAAAGGGAAACTAATTTTGCTAGGTTAGAATATCCCATGTTGAAATTGATGATACACCTTTCTTGCAGAGACAGGAACTAAAAATCGGCACAAGTAGAAAAAAAAGGCATATGAATGTCTCTCTCTCTTTTATACCTATACTTATAACTGAAAACTTATTATTAGATTCTGAATGCATTTCTCAGGCCCGTATGTCAGCATACATTAACAACAGAGAATGTACTAAGTTAAAGTAACAATTCATTTGCCTTAAAAATATAAAGAATTTAAAGAAAAATATAATTACTTTACGAAGTGTAAATATAAAGTAGCAATTCCAACTTCAGAATAATATTCATCATATTTAATACACAGAAAATATTGCTGAGTGGACCTAATACATGCACATATATAATAAACAATAATCATAGTGAATATTAAATTTTGTGTATACCACATTTACCAGATAGGTACTAGTCCAGTAAACCACCTGCTTTACTAGGAGCAGAATTATTGCAGTAGTAAACTATGTAATGTGTTGTTTTCAGTCATCAGTAACTACTCTAGACAAAGCTTGTACCTTTTAATATAGTAACTTCCTAATAGAATAAAATTTAGAGCTGTAAATGCTTATTTAACTAGTCTGTTGATTTCTATAGGAGATGACACGACCAGCCAGCAAAAACTGCTGTCTCAAACTCCTGATCAAACACAAATATTAAGTGTGCAATACTATGAGTTTTGACAATTATAAGTAGCTGTGTAAAAAAACAAGCATTTTAAAAAACAAGAATAGACAACATTTTAATCTCACATTGGGGAGTCCCTGGTGTACCTTTTCAATCAATACCTTTCACTCAAAGACAAATGTCAGATTTGCCTGTTCTTGAAATTAACATAAATGTAATTGTATAGGGTGTTATTTTGGGTCTGGATTGTTTTCCCTCAACATAATGTTTTTAAAGACTTATCCATGTTTTTATATGTAGCAGTAATCTATTTTTTATTATTTAGTAAGATTCCATTGCACAGATGTAGCATATTTTTTAATCCAGTAATCTGCTGATGGATATTTTTTCCACTTTGGAGATATTTTGAATAAGGCTTCTATGAACATTACTGCCAACGTCATTCTTCTTGAGTAAATACCCAGAAGTGGAATTGTTTGACCACAGTATAAGTTGTGTATTAAATTTTCATATGAAAATGATACATAATTTCCTAACAGTTTTATCGTTTTAAATTCTTGTGAGAAAGTAATGACAGTTAAAATTGATCCATACCTTCAGCAACAATCCAGTGTTTTGGAATATTTTGATTTTATCCATTCTAGTGATTGTGAACTGTCTCATTGTGGTTTTCATTTTCATTTCACTGATGACTAATGATGTTGAATACCTTCTCTTGTGCTTATTGCGATTCATCCATCTTTGTTTGAGAAGTAACTCTTCAAGTCTTTGCCCTGCTTTTTTAATTTATTAATTGGGTCTCATTATTGATCTGTAAAATACTTAATATATAATATTGATTCATGTATCTAAATCTATCTATCTATCTATCTATCTATCTATCTATCTATCTATCTATCTATCTATCATCTATCTATCTATCTACATATATTGGCCAGTTTGTAGGTAACTTATTTCCATATTTATATTTCTTTTGAAGAGAATAGATTTTAACTTGTTTGGGACCCAATTTATTCTATTCTATTATTTATTTCTTTTCTTTCACAGTTACTGCTTTTATACATATTTTCCAGAAAACTTGGCTTCCTCTGAGACCACAATGATAATCTCCTGTGTTTCTTATAAAAACTTTATAGTTCTCATTTTAATGTATAGGTATACAATTAATCACAAAATAACTTTTACACATGGAGTGAAGTAGAGTCATTATTTTTCACTTGTATTTTCAATTATTTCACCATCACTGTTTCACACACAATCCTTTTTCACATGACAGCTTTATTTAAAATCAGTTAAATTTATGTAGGTGGTGCTATTTCTGAACTTGATTCTGTTTCATTGATCTAATTGTCTTACACTATGCCAATATCACATTGGATTGATGACTGTAGAATTACAGTAAACTTTTAAAGCAAGTAGTGGATGGCATTCAATATTGTCATTATTTTTAAACATGTCTTGACTATTATAGGTTTCTGGAATCCTCATATACATTTTAGTATAACCTTGTCCATTGGTTTCAAAATAGCCTTCTGAAATTTTGATTGGAATTGCAACGAGCCCATACATTAACTTAGAGAAGACGGATCCCTTAAAAGCATTCAGTTTCCCAATCCATAAACATGGCATATTTTTGCAGTTAAGTCTTATTAATATTTTGTAGACATTTTACACATCTTTTAAATGATACATTTAGGTGTTTGGGTTTTGTTATGCTGTTGTACAAAGTAGTTTATTAACTACAATTTATAACTGCTAAGCGCTACTACATGAAAACTAATTGTATATCTACATCATAGCAATGTAATATTGTAGCCTGTAATATTGCTAAATATACATGTTTAATTTAGTAATTTTTATAGTTTTTGCTAAATATACATATTTATTTTAGTAATTTTTACAGTTTTTGAATGCAAACTATCATGTCTTCTGAGAATAAAATCAATCTTATTTCTCTTTCTAAACTTTTTTAAAATTTCTTTTAGTTGCCTTATTGCACTGGTTAGAATTTCAAGTAAAATGTTGAAAATAAATGGTGGGAGTAGACATGCTTGCCTTGTCTTTAGTTGTATAAGAGGGAACTCAACTTTTCTCTATCAAATATGTTTTTCCATAAATGCTCTTTGTCATATTAAAAATTATTTCCAGTCCCAATGTACTGAGAAATTTTTTTAAACATGAAGCATCATTATATTTTATCAACGATTTTGTAAAATGTTCCTCTACTACTCGATTATATCTACTTTATCATACAATTTTAGTCCTCTATTATCTTAATGTGGCAAATTACACTATTTTACTTTTTAATACTAAAGACACTTTGCATTAATGGGAATATATTTGATAATACTGCATTAAGTCATTGTGTTTATGCTTATGATGAATATTACAATAAAAAGTTGAGGTTTTAAAAACTTTTCAAAGTGAAGGAAAATAATGTCAGTATTATGCTGTACTCAAAAAAAAACCTTGAGAAATAATCCTTTGTTCTCTATTTTCTGAAAGAGTGTGAGAAATAATGTTATTGCTTCTTGCTAATATATTTGATAAGTTTCAAGTTTAAAGTTGTCTGAGTCTAGAGATTTTGAGTGTAAATGTTTTTATAACTTACAGATTTAGTTTCTAAAGTAGCTATAATGCCATTTTCTACTCTTTTTGATATCAGTTTTTTAAAGTTCCTTTTCTCAGAAAATGTGTTCCTCTGTTAATTTGCATAAAATGCCTTATAATATCCTTATTGTATTGTTATTATTTGAAAGATCTGATTTTGTTATTTGAAAGGCCCCATTTTGTCTCTTGTTAATACAATTTCTTTTTCTCTTTATAAAATTAGTTTTGCTCCCATTTATGCATTGTAATTTTATATATTTACTTGCATTTTGAATTCCTTTTTTTAATCACTTGCCCATACTTTATTTCATGCTTTACACTTCTACGTGTTTTTATTTTCTATTTTCTGCTTTGAATTCAATGTCTACTTTTTATACATATATTGATCATCACTCATGTTATTGAAACAGCTTCTTTTTTAATATTGTCATTTAATTGTCTAATATTTTACTTCACTGCTTTAGCTGCATTAAATATAATTTGATATGGTGCATTTTATTCTCATTTGGTTTGAGATAATTTTGAATTTTGCTAATGTTATTTGAAACAAAGGATATGCAAAAGTGTGTTGCTTAATTTCTGAATACTTGGACTTACTTACATATCTTATTTTTATCTTTTTTCATTTAATACCATTGTAATCAAAGATCTTATTCATTACTAAAGTGATATGTGAAATTTATTGACAACACATTTATGGTACAGAATATGGTTTATCTTGGTGAACATTTCTTTTTAAAAAAATTAGATATAGGGGGTACATGTGCAAGCTTGTTACATAGGAATATTTTAGGATGCTGAGGTTTGGGGTATGAATGAATCTGTCATACAGGTAGTGAGCATAGTACTCAATATATAGTTTTTCAGCTCATACCCCTTTCTTCCTTCCTCTTTTTAGTAATCCACAGTGTCTATTGTTTCCATGCTTATGTTCATGTGTGCTCAGTGTTCAGCTCCTTCTTAAAAGTGAGAACATGAGATATTTGTTTACTGTTCCTGAGTTAATTTACTTAGGATTATGGCCTTCAACTGCATCCATGATGCTGCAAAAAAGTATATATTATTTCATTCATTTTTATGGCTGAATAGTATTCTATGGTATGTATACCACATTTTCTTTATCTAATCTAGTATTCATGGGCACCTGGTTGATTCCATATCCTTGCTGTTGTGAATCATGCAGCAATGAATATACAAGTGCATGTATCTCTTTGATATAATAATTAATTTTTTGAGGGAGAGTATATACCCAGTAATGGGATTGCTGGGTCAACTGGTAGCTCTATTTTATTTGAGAAATCCCCAAGCTGCTTTCCACAGTGGGTGGAATATTTTACATTCTCATCAATGATTTACAAACATTCTCTTTTCTCTGCAGTCTGGCCAGCATCTGTTGTTTTTGACTTTTTGATAATAGCCATTCTGACTGGTGCAAGATGACATCTCACTGTGGTTTGGATTTGCCTTTCTCTGATTATTAGTGATGCTGAACATTTTTTTCAAATGTTTTTTGACTGTTTTTATGTCTTCTTTTGAGAATTGTCTGTTCATGTCTTTTGTCCATTTATTAATAGGGTTATTTGATTTTGCCTATTGATTTGTTTAAGTTCCCATTAGATCTGGATGTTAGCCATTTGTCTGATGTATAATTTGAAAATATATTTTTCCATTCTGTAGGTTGTCTGTTTACTCTCTTCATAAGATCTTTGGCTGTGTAGAAGCTCTTTAGTCTAACTAGGTCCTGCTCATCTATTTTGGTTTTTGTTACAATTGCTTTTGGGGACTTAGTCATAAATTATTTGCCAAGGTGGATGTCAAGAAAGGTATTTTCTAGGTTATCTTTTAGAATTTTTATAATTTGAGGCCTTTCATTTAAATATTTGATCCATTTCTAGTTAATTATTGTATGTGGAGAAAGGCAGGGACCCAGCTTCATTCTTCTACATATGACTAGCCAGTATTCCAGTACTATTTATTGAACAATTTCATTGCTCGTTTTTGTCAGCCTTATAAAACGCTAGATGGTTGTAACTGTGCAGCTTTATTTGTTTGTTTGTTTATTTACTTATGACTTGTTCTGTTGCCCAGGCTGGAGAGCAGTGGTGCGATCTTGGCTCACTGCAACCTCTGCTTCCCAGGTTTAAGCAATTCTCATGCCTCAGCTTCCTGAGTAGCTAGGATTACAGGCGAGTGCTACTATGCCCAGCTAATTATTATTATTATTATTATTTTTAGTAGAGAGGGGGTTTCACTATGTTGTCCAGGCTGGTCTTGAACTCCAGATCTCTGGTGATCTTCTGGCCTTGGCCTCCCAAAGTGTTGGGATTATGGTCGTGAACCACCACGCCTGACCTGTGCAGCTTTATTTCTGAGTTTTCTATTCTGTTCCCTTGCTATGTGTCTCATTTTATACCAGCACCATGCTGTTTTGATTACTGTAGCTTCATAGTATGGTTTGAAGTTACGTAGTGTGATTGATGTCTCCAACTTTAATGTACGTAGGATTACTTTGGCTATTCAAGTTCTTTTTTGGTTCCACTGGTTTTTAAAATAGATTGTATAATTCTGTGGAGAGTGATATTGGTAGTTTAATAGAAATAGCATTGAATCTGTATATTGCTTTTGGCAGTATGGCTATTTGCATTATATTGATTCTTCCAATCCGTGAGCATGGAATGTTTTTTCATTTGTTTGTGACATCTCTGATTTCTGTCAGCAGCTCTTCTTATACAGATCTTTCGCCTCCTTAGTTAGCTGTATTTCTAGATAATTCATTTTCTTTGTGGCTACTGCAAGTAGGATGGTGTTTTTGATTTCATTCTTAGCTTGGACATTGTTGGTATATAGACATGTTATTGATTTTTGCACATTGACTTTGTATCCTGAAACTTTACTAAAGTCATTTATCAACTCTAGTAGCTTTTTGGCAGAGTCTTTAGGATTTTCTAGGTATAGAATTATATGATCCATAAGGAGAGATTGATTTCTTATTTTCCTGTTTGAATGCCTTTTATTTCTCTCTCTTGCTTGATTGATCTGGCTAGGACTTCCAGTACTATGTCATTCTCTTCTTCCAGTCCTCAAGGGGAATGATTTGAGCTTTTGCACGTTCTGTATAATGTGGGCTGAGGGTTTGTCATAGATGGCTTTTACTCTTCTAAATCTGTTCCTTCAATTCCTAGTCTGTTGACAGATTTTTTTTTTTTTGAAGTGATGCTGGATTTTATTGAAAGCTTTTTCTGCATCTATTCAGATGATCATGTGGTTTTTGCTTCTAATTTTGGTTATGTGGTGAATCACACTGGCTGATTTACACATGTTGAACCAGCTTACTTGATTGTGGTTTATTAACTTTTTGATGTGCAGCTCTATTTTGTTGTTAATATTTTGTTGAGGATTTTTTGCACCTATATTCATCTAGGATATTGGCCAGAATTTGTTTTTTTTTTTTTTTTTTTTTCATTGTATCTTTGCCATATTTTTAGGGAGGAGATGTTCCTCCTCATTTTTTTTTGGAATAGTTTCAATGGGATTGGTACCAGTTCTTCTTTGTACATTTAGCAGTATTTGGCTGTGAATCCTGCTGCTCCAGGGCTTTTTTTTTTTAGTAGGTTCTCTCTGTAAGATCAGTTGTTACATTGCCTTTGTAATTTCTGATTGTGTTATTTGGATTTTCTCTTTCTTTTTCTTTGTTTATCTAGGGAGCTATCATTTTTAAAAATTCTCCTGAAGAACAAATAATTGGTTTCATTGATCTTTTGTAAGGATATTTGTGTCTCAAATATATCCAGTTTTTCTCTAATTGTAGGTATTTATTTTCTTCTGCTAGCTTTGGAATTGGTTTGTTCTTTTTTTCTAGTTCTTTTAGGTGCAAAATTAGATTGTTAATTTGAGATCTTCATAATTTATTAATGAAGATGTTCAGTGCTATAAGCTTTCTTCTTAACAGTGCTTTAGCTGTATCTCAGAGATATTGGTAAGGTGTGTCCCTATTTTCATTAATTTCAGATTTTTAAAAAATTCTGCCTTAATTTCAATGTTCACTCAAGAGTTATTCAGGAGTAAGTTGTGTAATTTTCATGTATTTGTGTAGTTTTGAGAACTCTTCTTGATATTGATTTCTATATGTATTGCAATGTGAGCTGAGATAATGCTTGGTGTGATTTTGATTTTTGTTTGTTTGTTTGTTTATCGAGACTTATTTTATGACCTAGCCTGTGGTTGATCTTAGAATATGTTCTGGGTGCAGATGAGAAAAATGTATATTCTGTGATTGTTGGGTGAAGCGGTCTGTAGATGTCTATGAGATCCAATTGGTCAAGTGTTAAGTTTAACTCCAGAGTTTGTTTTCTGCCTCAGTGATGTGTCTATTGCTGTCAGTCATGTATTGAAGTCTTCTACTATTACGGTACAGCTGTCTAAGTCTTTTTATGGGTCAAAAAGAACTTGTATTATAAAAATGGGTGCTCCAAATTGGGGTGCATATATGTTTAGGATAGTTTGGATTGTAACTTTTGTCATGATGTAATGCCCTTTTTCGTCCTTCTAATTGTTAAAGGCTTAAACTGATATAAGAATCAGTTTTTTATCTGATATAAGACTAAAGATGCCTGTTCTTTTTTGTTTTCCATTTGTGTCGTAAATCTTTCTCCAACCCTTTACTTTGATTCTGTTTGTGTTGTTACATAAAAGTTGAATCTCTTGAAGACAATAGATGATTAGGTCTTGTCTTTGTATCCAGCTTGGGATGCTATGATTTTAAGTGGAGTGTTTAGCCCATTTATATTCAGGGTTAGAGTTGACATATGAGATTGTGATCCTGTCATCATTTATTAGCTGATTGTTACGTAGACTTGGTTGTGTAGTTTCTTCATAATGTCTGTGGACTATGTTCTTAAGTGAGTAGTTGTGGTGGCAGATGTTCTTTTGATTCCATGTTTAGCACTCCCTTAAGGACTGCTTGTTAGGCTGGTCTAGTTGAAACAACTCCCTTCAGCATGTGCATGTGTGGGAAGAATTTTATTTCTTCATCTATGAAGCATAGTTTGTCAGGGTGTGAAATTCTTAATTGATTTTTTTTTTCTTTAAGGATGATGGAATAGGCCTCCAATATCTCCTGACCCTTCTCTCTAGATGTCTTTAAGATTTTTTATTTTGTACTGACCTTGGTGAATCTGATGACTATGTGCCTTGGGGATGGTCATCTTGTATGATATCTAGCCGAAGTTATCTGTATTTCTTAAATTTGCTTGTCAATGTCTCTAACAAGAATAGAAAAATTTTCATGCACTGTATCTTCAAATATATACTCCACCTTGCTATTTCTCTCTCTTTGTGTCTCTCTCTATAATACCAATGAGTCATACGTTTGGTCCCTTTACATTATACTGTATTAGTAGAATTGTTTTCATTTTTTAGAATTCTTTTTGCTTTATTTTTGTCTAACTCAGTTCATTTGAAAAACCTGTCTTCAAGCTTTGCAATTCTCTCCACAGCTTGGTCTATTCTACTGTTAATGCTTCTGATTATATTATAAAAATTTTTGTAGTGAATTTTTCAGCAAAATAAATTCAGTTTGGTTCTTTCTAAAAATGGCTATTTTCTCTTTCAGCTCTTGAAAATTATTTTACTGAATGGCTTGGCTTCCTTGGATTGGATTTAACCTTGTTCCTGGCTCTTGATGAGCTTCCTTGCCTTCCAGATTCTGAATTCTATGACTTTCATTTCAGTCATTTCATACTGGTTAAGAACCATTACTGGGGATCTAGTGGGCTCATTTGGAGGTAAGAGAACACTCTGGCTTTTTGAATTGCCAAGTTCTTACACTGACACATTTCTTTATCTGGGAGGGCTGGTGTTTCTCTAACTGTGGTTAATTTGAATATTATCAGTTGGCTTCATTTCTGTAAATTTTCAGAGGGCTAAAGTTCTGTGCAGAATATTTGTTTGTTACTGAATTCTTCTTCAATGGAGAGAATTAGCAAAGTGTGTTTTGGTGATGTAGTTTGGACTATGATCCAGTAGATAGTCCTTGAGAGCAATGAGTGGTAGATAGGTTCTTACTCAGCCAGGTGGCTCCTTTGTCTGTCATTACATTTGTAGCTACGCTCTTCATTGAGAAGTAACTCCTCACCAGATCTGCTCCCGGGTCTTGAGGTAGCAACTTCCAATCATTGGTACTGTATCTGTGGGATATTTGTAATTGTTTGGTGTTTGGGGCCATCAGTCTTCCTTAGGCAGAGATCTGGCAAGGAGATAGGCCACCCTTACTGGACAAGTTCTGTAGAGTAAGGCACACCCACCTCCCATAAAAACTTATAAAACTGTACAACTCACTCCTTTCAGTTTTCTGTAAGTGTAGGCTCCTCTTCAGCTTTCCTGGTTTGAGCCAGGCAAAGATCCAGGCTCAACACTCCCAAGCCATTGGCCACATCCCTGGGGCACAAGGACCTGCTTGTGACTCCCTCCTCCAGAACTTTGGGATTGATTTCTCTGTGTGCTGGGGGCTCTGATGGGTGCCCAGGTTCCCAGAATGCACTCAGGTGGAGCAGATCATCCAGGCTGGCAGCAGAGGCTACACTGTACACACTCCTGCAGGGTGGCCAGGCAGGAAGCCTGGGAGGCACTGGCATAAAGGTGGACCTGAAAAACAGATGTGCTCCAGTCCCATGGGAAAGCTGGCCCTGCTTTCTCCTAGTCTGGTGAATAGCTGGGGCCCGATCCTCTCAGAGGGAGACAGGGAGCCCTGGGGAATGGGCACCCATGGTCAGGTTCTGCAGAAGATGTCCCATGGACAAAGATTCCCAGCTCTGTAACTGCTGAAGCCCTGTCTCATCTAATATCTGGTGACATTCCCCCTCCCAGTTCAAATGTATGGGGATGGGGAGTGTGGGGTTCCCCTGCAGCTAGGATACCAGAAGTCTGCGGCAAGAGAGGGCAGTTTTGCAGCCCCTTCCCTCATCTCTTCCCAATCTCTTCCCCAGGAGCTGATAAGGGTCAGTAATGAGCCCTAGAGTCCAGGCACCCCAGGCAGGGTTCACAGCCCCCTCCCTTTTCAGAAGAGGCACCTGCAGCTCTCCTCCATCCACATTTGGCATTTTTCTCTCAGATTTGTTCGAATTTTGTTGATTTAGTCAAAATTTTGGTCTCTCTAAATGACAGTAGCACATCTTGATGGCATCTAGTAGGCCATCTTGAAACTACTCTTGATGAATATTTCACAAGCACTTTGTGTACATTTTGACATGTTGGATGAAGTATATGACAAAGATCAAACAGGTCAGAAAGGTAGAACAATTTTTTTCTTTTTTTATTATTATAATTTAAATTCTAGGGTACATGTGCACAACATGCAGATTTGTTATGTGTGTATACATATGCCATGTTGGTGTGCTGAACCCATCAACTTGTCATTTGCATTAGGTGTTTCTCCTAATGCTCTCTCTCCCCCCTCCTCCCACCCCACAAATTGTTGAAATTCATACTGATATTTTGTCTGCTTGTTCTGTCAGTTACTGAGAAAGATGGTTATTATTACTAGCTATAATTCTAGATTCTTAAAGTTTTAAAAAAATATTTTAATGGTTTTTATTTTATGCACACTAGAAAAAAATTCTGTTACATATTTGACATATTTGAGATTATGATATATTCTTGATAAATTGGACTTTTACCATTATGAAATACTTCTTGTTTTATAAATATTTACCAAATTTCACATAATATTTGAATTATGAATACAAATTTTAAAACTCAATTAACAATTGCTTTTATTTTACTTTAATCTTTGAGAAAGACAATACTCATTTTTAAAGACAAACAAAATTAGAGATTCCCAAAATGGTGAAAACATTGTATATGACAAGATTATATATTTTCATATATTTAAATTAAATTAAATATTGTAACATATAACTCATAGCAAAAATGTTGTTACAAACTTCATGAACTGTTTATTATTTAGGATAAATAAATCAGTCAGAAAATAGTGTAAAATACTGATATTATAATAGTTACAATAATGTTCTCAATTATGTTCAATTATATTTCTGTAATGGTAGTTTTATCAACAATTCTTTTGGTTATGCTTTATTTTACTTAGTATTTACTTATTTTAACTTTTATTTTAAGTTCGGGGTACATGTGCAGTTTTGTCACATAGGTAAGTTTGTGTCACAGAGGTTTGTTGTATAGATTATTTCATCACCCAAGTATTAAGCCTACTATCCAATCATTATTTTTCTTGATCTTCTCTCTCCTCCTACCCTTCATCCTCAGGTTTTGATTTCCATTTCTCCAATGACAAGTAATGATGAGCTTTCTTCATATGTTTGTTGGCCACATAAATGTCTTCTTTTGAAAAGTGTCTGTTCATATCCTTCACCCACTTTTTGTTGGGGTTGTTTTTTCCTTGAAAATTTGTTTAAGTTTCTTGTAGATTCTGGATGTTATCCCTTTTTCAGATGGATAGATTGCAAAAATTTTTTCCCATTCTGTAGGTTGCCTGTTCACTCTGATGATAGTTTCTTTTGCTTTGCAGAAGTTCTTTAGTTTAATTAGATCCCATTTGTCAATTTTGACTTTTGTTGCAATTGCTTTTGGTGTTTGAGTCATGAAGTCTTTGCCCATACCTATGTCCTGAATGGTATTGCCTATGTTTTCTTCTAGGCTTTTTATAGTTTTAGGTCTTACATTTAAGTCTTTAATCCATCTTGAGTTAATTTTTGTATAAAGTGTAAGGAAGGGGTTCAGTTTCAGTTTTCTGCATATAGCTAGCCAGTTTTCCCAACACCAGTTATTAAATAGGGAATCCTTTCCCATTGCTTGTTTTTATCAGGTTTGTCAAAGAGCAGATGGTTGTAGATGTGTGGTGGTGCCTCTGTTCTGTTCCATTGGTCTATACATCTGTTTTGGTACAAGTACCATGCTGCTTTGGTTACTGTAGCCTTGTAGTATAGTTTGAAGTCAAGAAGCGTGATGCCTCCAGCTTTGTTCTTTTTGCTTAGCATTGTCTTGGCTATACGGGCTCTTTTTTGGTTCCATATGAAGTTTAAAGTAGATTTTTCTAATTCTGTGAAGAAAGTCAGTGGTACCTTGAGGGGAAGAGCATTGAATCTATAAATTACTTTGGGCACTATGGCTATTTTCACAATATTGATTCTTCCTATCCATAAGCATGGAATGTTTTTCCATTTGTTTGTGTCCTCTCTCATTTCCTTGAGCAATGGTTTGTAGTTCATCTTGAAGAGGTCCTTCACATCCCTTATAAGTTGTATTCCTAGGTATTTTATTCTCTTAGTAGCAATTGTGAATGAGACTTCACTCATGATTTGGCTCTCCTTTTGTCTATTATAGGTGTGTAGGAATGCTTGTGATTTTTGCAAGTTGATTTTGTATCCTGAGACTTTGCTGAAGTTGCTTATGAGCTTAAGGTGTTTTGAGGCTGAGACGATGGGGTTTTCTAAATATACAATTGTGTCATCTGCAGACAGAGACAATTGGACTTCATTTCTTCCTATTTAAATATGCTTTATTTCTTTCTCTTGCCATATTGCCCTGGTCAGAACTTTCAATACTATATTAAATAGGAGTGGTGAGATAGGGCATGCTTGTCTTGTGCCAGTTTTCCAAGGGAATGCTTCCTGCTTTTGCCCATTTATTATGATATTGGCTATGGGTTTGTCATAAATAGCTCTTATTATTTTGACGTACATTCTTTCAGTGCCTGGTTTATTGAGTTTTTAGCATGAAAAGGTGTGGAATTTTATTGAAAGCCTTTTCTGCATCTATTGTGGTAATCATGTTGTTTTTGTTATTGGTTCTGTTTATGTGATGCATTACATTTATCAATTTGCATATGTTGAACCAGCCTTGCATCCCAGGGATGAAGCTGACTTGATTGTGGTGGATAACCTTTTTAATATGCTGCTGGATTTGGTTTACCAGTATTTTATTAAGGATTTTTGCATCGATGTTCATCAGGGATATTGGCCTGAAATTCTCTCTTTTTTTGTTATGTCTCTGCCAGGTTTTGGAATCAAGATGATACTGGCCTCATACAAAGAATTAAGGAGGATTTCATTTTTTAAAAATATTTGGAATAATTTCAAAAGGAATAGTACCAGCTCCTCTTTGTACCTCTGATAGAAATTGGCTGTATATTCTTCTGGTCCTGGGCTTTTTTTGGTTGGTAGGCTATTAATTACTGCCTCAATTTCAGAACTTGTTATTGGTCTATTCAGGGATTTGACTTCTTCCTGGTTTACTCTTGGGAGGGTGCATGTGTCCAGGAATTTATCCTTTTCTTCTGGATTTTCTAGTTTGTTTGTGTGGAGGTGTTTATAGTATTTTCTGATGGTAGTTTGTATTTCTGTGGGATCAGTGGTGATATCCTCTGTATCATTTTTTATTGTGTCTATTTGATTCTTCTCTCTTTTCTTCTTTGTTAGTCTTTCTAGCGGTCGATTTTCTTAATTTTTTTCAAAAAACTAGCTCCTGGATTCATTGGTTTTTTGAAGGGTTTTTCATGTCTCTATCTCCTTCAATTCTGCTCTGATCTTAGTTCTTGTATTCTGCTAGCATTTGAATTTGTTTGCTCTTGCTTCTTTAGTACTTTCAATTGTGATGTTAGGGTCTCAATTTTAGATCTTTCCTGCTATCTCCTGTGAGCATTTAGTGGTATAAATTTCCCTCTAAAGACTTCTTTAGATCTGTTCCAGAGATTCTGGTACGTTGTATCTTTGTTCTCATTGGTTTCAAAGAGCTTATTTATTTCTGCCTTCATTTTGTTATTTACCCAGCAGTCATTCAGGAGCAAGATGCTCAGTTTCTATATAGTCGTGCAGTTTTGGGTGAGTTTCTTAATCCTGAGTTCTAATTTGATTGCACTGTGGTCTGAGAGACAGTTTGTTATAATTTCTGTTCTTTTACATTTGCTAAGGAGTGCTTTACTTCCAATTATGTGGCCAATTTTAGAATAAGTGCTATGTGGTGCTGAGAAAAATATGTAATCCTTTGATTTGGGGTAGAGAGTTCTGTAGATGTCTATTGGATCTACTTGATCCAGAGCTTAGTTCAAGCCCTGAGTATCCCTGTTAATTTTCTGTCTCAATGATCTAATATTGACAGTGGGGTGTTACAATCTCCCACTATTATTGTGTGATAGTCTAAGTCTCTTTGTAGGTCTTTAAGAACTTGTTTTATTAATCTGTATGCTCCTGTATTGGGTGTATATATGTTTAGGATAGTTAGCTCTTCTTGTTGCCTTGTTCCCTTTACCATTATGTAATGCCCTTCTTTTTCTTTTTTGATCTTTGTTGGTTTAAAGTCTGTTTTATCAGACACTAGGATTGCAACCCCTGCTTGTTTTTTTTTTTTTTTTTCGCTTTTCATTTGCCTTCTAACTCTTCCTCCATCCCTATATTTTGAGCCTATGTGTGTCTTTGTATTTCAAACTCTTAGCTAACAGCTTCTCTTAATTAACATACTCTCTCATAGTGGGATCTATTTTGTCTGTTTTGATGATTTATACTTATTTTGAGCACCAGCTGCTCATCTCAATTCCAGTCTCACAACTCCCTTTTTCTACAAGTGAATTCAACTTGGAATTAGCTATCACTTAAATGAATAGAAGTGAGCTAGAAGGGGTTTCTATTATTTTCTATCAAAATAGATTCACTTAATGTATAAAAATGAACTTATTTCTCCATATCTCACCCCAACTTCCCTGTCCCCTATACTTAAGGGTTGTAGATGGAGAGAAATGTATCTTATGTTAATTGTGTACCCTCCAAGGATGTATCACAGTTATCTACATATAGAATACCATCAATATGTGAATTTTAATTGAATTAATAATAGAATAAGTAATCTGTCACTTAGTTTTATTATGCTTTATGAGCATCAGTCAAAATAATATTTGCTCATTTATGATGAAATTAATGTTACTAGGATTCAGACCATGTCTTAGAAAGTGAAGGCAAAATAAATATTGCTTTATTTAAATCAAATAGCATGGAGAACTAGATAATGAATCTCTCATTTCTGCTTCATGCTTCCATTATTCCAGCTTATGTCCTCATTTTTGGAGAAAAGTTTATTAAGTTATTAAGTAACTTCAGTGGGCCCGTTGGTGCATTCTTTGGCTAATATGTAATTAATTCTACACTGGATAAATAAATAACATTTCTATTTGTTATGTCTCAAGCAGATGGGGTTTATAATGTATTTCAAGGGAGGTCAGCAGTTACTAAATTTCATATTTTCTCTGTTGCTAATATTTCCTGATCCTGGAAAGCTTATGCCATCCATTCATCTGTTGTAAATCAGTGGCTCATTTCAGTTCCCTGATGTCCTAGGAATATATTTGAGTTTATTCTGAGATAAGCCTCTTTCCTATATGGTTCATATATTGTTTTATATTAAATAAAAGCAAAATATGTATATCTAGTATGCTATAAGTTTTTAAAAATCTTGATTTATATAGCATTCATTATTTTTCATACTAAAAATGCAGTAGGTGGGCATAAACCTGGCTATGGTTTTTTTAAATCAACTCAATGTGAGCAAAGTAAAAAATAAAAATGTAATTTGTATCCTATAAAGAAAATCTATCCAGAGCACATCAGTTGGTAAAATAAAGTTTTAATGAGTTAAAGTAAAACCACCTTCTTCATTTCTTTTTGACAGAAAAGTTTCCTGCAATTTCAATGTAAAATTCCCTTAATAACGATTTAGAATGAAATCGTTAATATATTAAACTGTTAAAAACAGTTTAATATATTGAGGTATGTTTTCATTTTTCGCTTGTTATCAGCCTTTCATGGCACAATTCAATATTCAAATGAGAGATCAGATCCAATATTTATTCCACCATTGTTTGCTCATTTGGCTATCATGAGATGTCAATAAACGCAAGGTTGTGATTTTACTCTCAGTAGATTGCATCATTTTTTAATTCTCTTCCAGAGCTGAAATCTCATAATAAATAAGTGGCTTCATCCTATAGAATGTTAAAATCTAAGACCAATAGGGGTCTTTCTACCATTTCCAACCACAAGACCCTTTCCACAACATGCAGTTTGTTGATTTCTGCCTTCTCTGACCCCTAGTTTTTCTCTTTAAAGGAATTAGCTGGTTAGATTAGGCCGCTCATTTTCAGGAGGAGGGGATTACGCAAGGTGTGCACACAATGAGATGAGAATCTTAGAGATCATGTTAGAATTACTCCTACCAAATTGAAGCTAGAACATGGGATTCCTCATTCCCGGTCCAAGTGTTTTTATCTTTTATATTAAGAATTATGCATTCACCCAAGACATATCTCTATACCACCGAGATTTTATTTAGAGGAAAAGTGAGACATTTAGAGATAAGCAGAGATTCATTTGGAGGCATTAAACATCATTTGAAGTTAAACAAGTACATACTCATGGAATTGTTCTCATGCAAATGTCTTTTAGATTTTAGTTCTTTATAACATAATTGCAGTTCACACAGTTATCCCAAAATTTATATGAATTTGCATCACCTAGGATTAATAAAGCCAAAATGCATATCTAGGATGGCCACTACTGACTACCATTGTTACTCAGGTCGGGCACCATATAGCCTGTTCTTCAACTGCTGCTTTGATCATGCTATCTACTGATGAGATCAGAGAGAAGTAGACTTGAAAAGAAGTTGTGGTAACAATAGATTGGGTCTCAAAACTACGGGTACAGTGAACTCTAGTTACTCCCAAGTATTTCCAGGAGTGTTACAAATAGATCACAAAATTCAGCTTTCTGTAGCCTTTGATCAAAATCAAAAACTTCTTCCCTGGAGGTCAGCAATCTGGTGTCATAAGGTCATTTATGGAGTCTTAAGCTCTATCAATATCTGAACTCGTACCAAAATGCTTTAGGGAAAAAGTGTTTTTTTTTTTTTTTTTTTTAGAAAGTGTTTCACACTGATCCTGAAGATATATTTCCTTCTAACAGTTTTTAGTGAATTATGTAATATTTGAGTAATTATTCAAGTTATCTGTGCCTCAAATTCTCTATCTAAAAATGAAGAAGTTTCTCTCACAACGTCAATGTTTGTATTTAATTATTTCCCTTACACCAGAATGACAATTGGAAAAGTAACATTTGCCACACTTGATCTCCTACTAATAAAAGATATTGTCTACTCCTCACTCAGTCCCTGCAACAAACATTACGTTTTTTACCTCCTGCCTCAGTCAACTTTGTTACAAATACATTAGGAAAAAGTTAAGGAAAAGTCTGTCCTTTCTACTTCTTCCCTCTCTTATTCTTTCATTGAATGCCATGCATTCCTAGACCTTTGTAGAATACTTGATTTGTCTAATGTCAGCTGTAGACTACTATTTGATGACTTATTCTTCAGGACCCTGACATTTCCTGTGACAATTCTCATGGCTTAATTTTAACTGAAATCTATATTCTACCTGATATTGCTTGCTGCAAACACATTTCAGTGGATTGGTCATCTAAGATACAAATTATATGTATTTCTAGATTCTAGAAATTAAAATATCCCAAATATTACCTTTTATTTAGAAAAACAAAAATAACTTTTAGTTCTTTCAGTTTTTTATTTTAATAATATTACTTAAATATCAAATATTTAGATTTGATTAAATATGAAATAATTTTATAAATATTTTAATATTTAATTTAATTTTATATTTTATTTAACATATTTTAATATTAAATATTATTTTAATTTTATGTAATAATTAAGAACTCAGTATGTCTGATATACCTGGTATACCAGTTGATATTGTGTTTACCTTTATTTGACGGATATATATAAACTGTTTATTTGACAGATCTCTCTCTCTCTATATAAACCCTTAATGACTATGGCTTAAGCAAACTAGGCAATCCAGGGCTCGTAAGATGCCATATGGCATCAGTGATGCATACGTATATTTCTTAATTCTTTGCATTGCTCCACATATATTTGCCTCTTCATGGTCCAAAAACGATTTCCAAGTGCTAGTTTTTAAACTTACATCCCAAGCCACAAAGTAGCAAAGATGTAGAAGGGTACAGCCCTCTTTCTAAGATCACTTCTTAGTTAGATGCAGCATGTCTGCTTCCACCCTGTTGACAAATTTGGTTGCATTGTCAAATCTATCAGTAAAATGTCTGGGAAATATAGTCTTCTTTCTGAATAAGGATATGCCGAGATGATGTATTCTAGCATTAAAAAATTTAAAAAATAATATTGTGAATAATTTGTTGTCTCTGAAACATCTGAACAATTTAAAGAACTATGTAACAAACATTGTATCTATAGCTTTCTCTGTCAAGTTCAGCACTACAGAGTTGTCTGATTAATCTTCCATGAACAAATAAGTCAGGTCCTGAACAAACATACTCACCTACTTTGAAAAAAAAATAACTAAAGACCAACTCAACATTTTATCCAAAATAGGTCATTCTCTAAGTAGTCTCTGTAATTTTACTCCTACTGTTATCATAGAAGTTATAATGTTCAGGACTTACCTTTGGGCATACTGTAATTTCATAGACCTTTTTGGCCCTATTGCCCTTAATGTAGCTCTTTCTGACTACGTTAATTTATAGCCATCTATCCTATCTGAAATATTGTGATACTCTACATTTCTCTCATAGAGTTCTCAAGAATTACTTTTACAGGAATCATTTATTATCCATCATATTTCCACTACTTGATTGTCAGAATTTTGAGAGCATGGTTTATGTCTTATTTATTTTTATAACTTCTACAGAATTGGGAACATCATACATTATTATTTGTTAAGTAGCACTTGTACACATAAGTGTTCTCTAAATATTAGTTGAAATAAATTTATACATAAACGAATAGTCATGTTCTGTATGCACATGGTGGGTAATCTAATCCTAATTTATGTGCATATTGTATTTGGTTGTTTTGTGGTATGATGACACAAAAGCAATTTTCAATTGCATATATATATTCCAAAAAATACATAATACACATATATCATATAAATGTATAATATATGTATATTCCAACTTAAAGCCAATCTATATAGACCATAAGTAAAAATTCACTTTTAACTTAAAGATTCATTTTATTGGAATGGCTCTTTGGTAAATATTATTTATTCCTCTATTTTTATCTATCTATCTAATTATTGAAGGTCACGTGATCTTCATTTCCTGTACTCTCTTTAATTAATGTATGGAGTCCCCTGTAGTCCATAAACTGGAATCCTTTTTCATAGAATTTGGGAGGATGCATGTCCTTTACTCACTTTTGCAGTTTCACTGTGGATGGGTATCATCTACTCTTCCCCTGGAGGGAATGGCTTTCATGGAAAACTTCTGGAGGGCAGTGGGTCGACCTCGGTTCACTTTAACCTCCGCCTCCCGGGTTCAAGTGATTCTCCTGCCTCAGCCTCCCAAGTAGCTGGGATGATAGGCAACTGCCAAAACTCCCAGCTAGGTTTTGCATTTTAGTAGAGACAGGCTTTCAGAATGTTGGCCAGCTTTGTCTCAAACTCCTGACCTCAACTGATCCTCCTGCCTCAGCCTCTCAAGTTGCTGGGATTACAGGCGTGAGCCACTGCACCCAGAAGAATATTTTAAATGAAAAATTTCACAGTGTTAAAACTAAGACCATGTAATACAAGCAAGACAGTTGAACCAGTTGAAGACTTTTCCCCCCTTGTTTTTCTTATTCTTTCCTTGGTTGGTTTTTGTATATTTTGGTTTTGTTTAGTTTGTTTCTAGTGTGGTTTTTCCTGGGTCGTCTAGTATACCCTACTTGTTACTGAAGTTATTAGAACTGAAACTAAATAAATGTATTAAATTGTACTGAGTGAATTTTTTTGAAATCGCTGATAAGTTTTTAAACTTTAACACTCAGAAATACAGTTTGCTATACATTTTTTTTATTATTGCAGTGAGCCGAGATCAACCCACTGTCCTCCAGTCTGGATGACAGAATGAGACTCCATCTCAAAAAAAAAAATTCTGAATTTTATGATAAAAATGTATTTCTTTCAGTATTTAACATTGAATAGACACTTACCAAATTTTTAAAATCCATGTAAGGCAACATGCCAGCTGGTCAGTAACCAAGAAATAAAATGATGTGATCCATGTTCTCTAGGAACTTATAGTTTATTGGAGAGATGCATCCAAATCATGGGAAACACACATAACAGCTTTGCCACTATAAATCAATAACATTTAAAAGAATACATCTTAGGGTTCTGAAGAAAAATTATTGGTACTCCAAATGAAAAGCGTACCACAGTGAGGGGATTGAGTTTTTTCATCTTAGTATGGTAGAGCTCTATCATAAGCCCATAGCTTCAGCATTGAGAAATCACATTACATACTAGAATGGACCAAGCCAAAGGGAACGGTAAATATGAAATATTTGCCTCAGGATCAAGGTTTTACCGAAGTTAATGGGAAAAACACAGACTCAAAATAATCTCTGATCCTCTTGGCATCGCATGCCTTCTAAATATTTTATGTTGTTGAATCACTGGACTACCAAACTTACAAAAATTTGCAGAGAGGTTTAATACATAAGATAACATTTCTAAGAATATTTGAGTAGTTGTTAAGGAAATAAAAAAAAATGTAAAGAACAAGTGCGAAGTTTAAACATCTATAAGCTCAATCAGAGATAAACAGAAAGTAAAACAGAGACTAGAAAGAATATAAGACTGTTAAAAATATTCTGCAATACAAAAGTATAAAAATAAACCACTTATTAAAAAGAGCATATTTTAAAACATTTACTCTTGTCACTTATAACAGATGGATAGAACTACATAGCATTATGTTAAGTGAAATAAGCCAGGCATGGAAAGACAAATATCACATGTTGTCACTCATATGTGGGAGCTAAGACAGTGATCCCATAGAAGTAGAGAGTAAATGATGATTACCAGAGCATGGGAAGGCTGGTGGAAAGGGGGAAATAGAGAGGGGCTGGTTAATGGTTGCGGAAGTACAGTTAGAATGAACAGTATCTAGTGTTCAGTAGCACAATGGGGTAATTTTAATTTACAGATGTTTAATTTACAATAATTTATTGTACATTTGAAATAACTAGAGGAGTGGAACTGTAATTTTCCTAACACAAAGAAATAATAATTGTTTGAGGTGATGAATATCCCAATTACCCTGATTTGATTGTTACAAATTGCCTGCTTGTATCAAAATATCACATGAACCCCCAAAATATGTATAGCTATTATGTAGTCATACAAATATGAAATTATAAAAATACATATTTATATTAGGAAACAGAAATAAATGGGTACTTTAACCAATATAACTTCATTTCATGTTATTTCTATGAAATAAAAGAATTTACATTAATAATGTATTAATAAATTAAAACATGGCTTAAAAAAACATGACTGGGAAAAAATATAAAAATAAATTTGAGTGAGAAATATAAAATGTGTCAGTCAATTAATAACCCAATTACAGAATTAAAGATAATGCAAGAAATGAAGAGTACATTTGGTACTATAAGTAATGGGCAATCAATTATGCAGAGTATATACCAGTCAGAGGAACTGAAAAATGTGATTAAAAGGGTCAGACAGAAATGAAAGCTCTGAAGACTAGAGAAGAGCAGCTCAAGATACAAATAATATACTCTTCCCAAAATGGAAAACTGAATGAGTGGAAAATATGAAATAATTAATAACATAATAGCTGAAACTCTTTCTGAACTGAAAATAAGTTTTCACTACAGGGCAGGTACTATAAATGAGTTTAACTTACCTTTGTGAAGTTTTCAATATGAGAGTTAAAAGAAATAATTTTAGAGCTATTTAGACCCATGAAACCAAATATATATAAAACAAGAAACTTCAGATTGGCCTCAACTTAATACTACAAGATCATGGAACAACATCTAAAGGCATTTAAAGGGATATTTTTTTCCCCAAAATAGTCTATAGCTCTTAAATTGTGGTTTTGTATTTGATAACAACAAAACAGGATCTGGAGTATTTGCTATGGAAATTTCACCAGTTTGCCTTTTTAAATTTATAAATCAAATATTTAACTTGCAATCATAAAAAAATTTTTATATATGCAAGGATTTATAAATTATGTCACACATGCATTTCTATCGGGAAATAGATTTGTTAAATTTATTGAAGGTTTATTCTAGGTAATTGCATTATTTTCCTATAGCTGCCATAATGATTTTTTATAAACTTGGCCATTTTGATCTAGAAAAATTTATTTTCTCACATTCTGGGGACCCGAAGTCCAAAATCAAGGTGTCAGCAGGCCTGCACGCCCTCTGATCTAGAGGGGATTTCTTCCCTGTCTCTTCCAGATTCTAGAGTCACAAGTTACTTGTGGCTGTGTCGCTTTTATGTCTGCCTCTGCCTTTATATGGTCTTCTGCTCTTCTGTCTCTGTCTCCTCTTTTGTCTCCTGTAAGAACACTTGAAATTGGACTTAGGGCCCACTCAGATGATCCAGGATGATCTCATCTTGATATCCTAAATGTAATTACATCTGCAAAGATGCTTTTCCCAAATAAGGTCACATTAACAGATACCAGACATGTCTTTTTGGGGTCCACCATTCAACTCATTATGTGAACCAAAAGATGAAATTAAATATTTAATTAAAGAAAACCTATGTCATAAAGCTATTAAAAATTTAAAATGTGTTCAAAAATTTGGGGAAAGACATTGTTTCTGCAGTCATGGTAATGAATAGCATTCAGAATTGGTGGTAAATGTATTTAATTATGCAACAACTAATTTCAGCAAATATGATGTTCTAGGCTACCAATTAATGCTAGCTTCTTATTCCTGAAATTAAACTAATCAGGAGCAAAGTCATACCAATAATGATGTTCAAACGTGGCACTTGTTCTTTACATTCTTAGATTGCCAATTAGTGAACAATATTCTCACCTGAGTATCCATGCAAATACAGGTGATGTCAACCTATTTACATCTCCGGAAGTTTATGAATTTTTAAACTCCAATCTTCCCAAAGATCCTGTATATGATGAGCAGTTTGCTCTGCTTGCAGATACCATTCCTGATTATTTCTTAATTATAATATATTCCGAACAAGTAAAGCTTTACTTCCTTTCGGAGAAGTATATTATTAGGTCTTCAGAAAAAAATGTAAAAGCCTGTATACCTGAGTGTATTTTCATATTATAATAAGCTTTATTTTTACTTTAATAAATTTAGTACATACATTTTTCAAGACATTAAAGGCAGCTTATTCCACATAATTGCCTATCATGGTGAAAGATGCTTTTGGTTTTCCAACTAAAAATTATCAAAGAAAAGAAAATCAATATTTCTGAAATAAAATATTCATTTTTTGCTCTACTTCTCTTAGTTACACCTTTTATTTTCTCCCCCGTGGGAATTTCCCCAAAAGGTTTTCCATGTTTCCTGACAGTACATTTGTTATGATTCTCAGAATAGGAACTATTGGCTTTGTATATAATTTCTGGATGCACTATTCTGGTTAATAATACATCTAGAGGCTCCTTAAGTCACTTGTGTGTGTCTGATCTCCTGACAAGAAAACTAAAAGTTGAAAATTGCTCAAGAACTCTGCTATCTGTTGTGCCAAAGGGATGAGGTTGATGGCATTTGTTCTTAAATATGACTTAAGCCGTAAGGTTAATATTGAGGTCAATTTATCAAATCGTACCCAATTCACAATGACATACTCTAATTTTACTAATTCTCCGTGACCTGCTTTTTCCTACTGAAGCCTAATATTTTACAGTTATATTGCCTCCTTTATAATGTATTTTATCTGACATTACAGTTTAATTTATGATACCAGAGTATAAAACATAAGAAGAGATTTTTTTTCTACTCAGAACATATAGTTCAAATTCTCTTTCATCTATAAAAAAATGAAAGAGAGAGAGAGAATTCATTAATTTGTATTCCTTTTGGTCTCTGAGCACATATCAGAATGACAATTTGGATATCATGATTTTATTATATTATAGAACTTTTATTCACCATACTGATACATTTCCATGTTATTAATTTAGAAAGTGATATCAGCATTGGTTGTCTATTTAGCAAAAATACATATTTGTTTCATTCTTTTTATAGGTAGTAGATTCAACATTGTACTTTCGTGAAGGTAGAAGAGAGATAACAATGTTTAGTTCTCAAGACCAGATTTTACTTTAAATATTTAAATTGCCCTCAATAAGAAGCCTTCAAAATAGAAAATGTTATGTGCTATTTCACAAAATATAAGAGAACATCACATGGTCAGTACGCCAGGTAAGAATGGAGATAAGTTAGTGCCAACTATTAATCAGAGAGATTAAAAAATGGATAGCTAAATTGTTATTGTTGCAAGGATAAAGCCTCTTTGCCCTTAGAAATTATTTTTGTTTTATTCTAAGTATTAAGTTAAATATTTCAATTTAATCTAAAATTATTTTCATAAATCTATCTTTCTTTTTCTTTTTCCTTTTAAATAAACCAGGAATAATAATAGTATTTAACTTGCGTACTTGCTCCAAGGTTTAAATCATATAATATTGCATGTCAAGTGTTTTAGAAGACTATCTGTACTGAGATAGGAGACTAGAGGGACTCGTTTTATGCTCACAACCCTGATGACTAAAATAGGATCTGGTCCAGGCAGGACAAATTGAAGAAACTGACAGGAATCAGCACATGGCAGATAAAAGTGATCCTTAGCTGCCCTTATTGCTCATTGGCATCAGACACTCCCACCAGTACCACGACATTTTACAAATGCTGTTGTAATGATCCAGAAGTTACCGCCCTTCTCCATGGCAACAGTCCAGAAGTTACCACGCCTTTTCTAGAAAGTTCTACACAATCTGCCCTTTAATTTGCATTAAACTGCTCCTTAATTTGCATGCCATTGAAAGTGGGTTTAAGTGAGTATAAATACTGTTGTTAAGAGCGCATACCTTGCTGACTTTGGGTCCACTGCCTATGAGTTTTTCCTGTTCTTACTACTACTACTACTATTACTACTACTGCTGCTGCTGTTGCTACTACTACTGCTGCTATTACTACTACTTGGTTTCATCCCCTTTGCTAGTCCCTAAGCTATAATAATACAAAAATCACAAGACATTACACTTTCAGAATCTCATTGTCTATGAGGAAGAAGATATTTCATGTATATTAAATATATGCTGCAAAAGCCATCTATATATAATGCTGTGAAAACACAGTGAGGAAAGTCACTGTAAGTTCTGAAGGAATAGAAACTCTCCAAAGAGGAGATAATACTTGATCGAGGTCTTAAAGGATCACTGAAACTTCTTCAACAAGGGAATTGTATGTGCTAGAGCATAAAAGCATAAGAAAGCATAATATATTAAAAGCACCAGAAGCACTTAAAACGGCTGTAACATAAATTTGCCCATACTTTACCCTACCCATCCTGTCCTATCTCAGGAACTGAATGTGCAAATCATTTCTCAAAAGGCAACTTGATTAAGAGAATGATTATAGAAGATGAGCAGTATCTATATATGTCCAATTTCTTCATTTCAGAAATAAAATGTATTGTAGTGACTTAAAAGCAAAATCATTTCTTTAGAGACAATTATGTAGACTATAATCTCGGGGCGGCCTAAGACAAGGGGTTACATGTTATGTAGCCAATAGCACAAAAACTGGGAGAATTTTGCTTGGGTGGTCAAAAACAGATTAAATGGGTCAAGATTGTCTCCACTCCAGAGATAGTTCAGGCCCACTACCTGGGCATGACTGACTCCTCTGGAACCTCCACTGAGTGCCTCAGGTAATTACTAATAGCTTTCCACTATGGCTGGATGGAGCAGAACTGTTTTCATTCTCTGTGCAGTGGGAATTGTTTGACTTCTACTTTCCCGTTATTCTTTACCTAGCTTGTGGATTTTCATGCTACATATATGCAGCCTTTTACCCAACAAATTCTAAAAGGAATTCTGTGCATTTTTTCAAAGCTACTTTTCTGTGTAGCTACTTTATTTCTGGAACTCGCCCAGTCACCTCAGCGTCCCCACCTCTTATTTATGTCTCCCAGGATTCCGAGATTCAGGATCTGTTGGGCTCTAATTTTGTCCCTCCTCCCTTGCTCCACTGTCCAGAAACTGCTTCCAGGAAGAAAATAGAAATATTGTAGAGATCATGGCATTTCTATCATCTCAGGGTTCTCAATGTGGTCCTTCCTGTTTCCAAGTTTCTGAGCTAACATATTTTATGTATTTTGTCCATTTTTTCTAGTTCCTCATAGAAGAATAATTATGCTTTTCTTTCTTTTCACTTTTTTCTCTTTTCTTATTTTTTTCTCCCCTCTGCATCAGGGCCTAAGTAAAACTCTTTAGGAAAAATTTAGAATTTTCCTACACCTCAGGTTTTGCTAAGACATCAGAGAGGAAGTATTTCCGAAAGCCCATTCAATTAACCATCTTCTTCAAAGTTTCCTGAGGTGCTTAATAAAAATACAGATTCCTACACTCTACCCTAATCTAATAGAAACCCTCAGGGGCAGTTCCAAAGTGTCTTTATCCTTAATAACTTACCCCAGCTGATTACAAGACAGAAAATGATTAAGAATCCCTAGAATAGGATCTAGGCAGGCAAAGATAAAATTAATAATTTTCCTATATATGCAACATGAGATGCATATAATTTATTTATACAAATGTTACCAGGAAGTGCAGAATCCTTAATTCTTATCTAATTTGAAAGAAAGAATTCAGCCAAGAGATGCATAGCAATGATTAAATAGCAGGGTTTCTTAAAGATAAAGTACATTCCTAGAGAGGAGTGGAAAACAGTTCTTGGCTGGTCCAGCTGGAAAAATAGTAGTAGTAGTATGTATTTAAAGAGAAAGTACACTCTGAAACACAAGACAGAGTGGGTTGCTTGAAATAATGAACCAGCAGCAGTAGTGCTGGGGGACTCTCTTTATGAGAATTTTACATGATTATTCATGACGGCCCAAGAGGGAGTGTTACTTGCAAGCATGTTTTAGGAGGTGTCTTTGGGCATGCATGGTCTGTGGTTGTACATGCTAGTACACACATTGAATGTCCATTAGCATTTAAAATCTTTACTCAGGGGTATTGTTTAATATTATAATGAGAAAAAGGCTACTGTAGGGCGAGTTTCTGTGGAGACTGCATGCTCATCAGTGGGGAGAATCCCTAGTATGGTTATCTTTGGCTAGGGCATTATAAGTCCCCTTCAGGCCTGGAGGAGCCTAACTACAAGGCCAGATGTAGCCAATGCAGCCATTTCCCTTTGTGCTTGCTGCCAGTGGGCAGCATCTCCAGGACTTCTTTTTCCAGGGGCTCCCTTGCCTGCTCATTTTTCGCTCTTTGCCTATGCTAACAAAAATACTAAAACAGTTAATGAATCTGGATTTTGAACACCCTAATTTAGGATGCTATAAATTAAAATATCAGGAACTTCTTGCTCAGATTACGAATCATGAAGTTTAGATTGCTATAAAATATCACTTTTAGAAACATAATATGTTCCATAGAACTGAAAGGCAACATAAGAGAAAAATAAATCATGATCTCCTCTCTGGTTTTCGTAAGTTTTTCTGAAATATGGTCTAACATGTTTCCATAGAACTGAAAGGCAACATAAGAGAAAAATAAATCATGATCTCCTCTGTGGTTTTCATAAGTTTTTCTGAAACTGAAGGTGTCATGGAAAGAAAGTGAGAGGAAAGTGTTAGGTGTTGCTAACAGATGTGTTGGGAGGTAGAATAATGAGGAAGGGTCGTAGTTGAGCAAAAGGTAGAAACTGAAACAATAGGATTAGGGGGTTTTGGAAGACAGACATTACTGTGATTAAATTGCCTGTCTGGGGAGGTCAGAAAACATCAGAAATCACCTTTCCCTACTTTTCATTCTGTTCTGAGTGACATTTGCAAGTAATATGAAGTCATCCAGATTAAGTGTGATTTTAGATTAATACTGACATTTCCTGTTTATAAGAAGAAAGGGTAAAAAATAATCTTGGGTAGAAAATAAGGAGTATCTGGCCTTGTTCTTTCCTCATAGTGCCTTATTTAAGATACTATCTTATGTCAAATTATCTTTGGGAAATGGGATGGTTTGCCATTTCAAACAGCAATTGGCCAGATACTATATTTTTAATGATAAAAAGGTTAAATTGGCTGTCTAAAAGTCCACCATTTTGTGGAGTGAAATGGTGCATTAGAGGTGGAAAGTTGCAGAATTAAAGGAAACTACAATGCTGCCCATTACTTTCAATTTCCTTGGATTGGGATAGAGTGTTTTCTAACTCTTTATTTTGAGGGTAAGAAGATAGAATGGCTTGCTTATTCACTCAGCCACTTAGAGGCCTTTTAAACACTTGAGGAATGATGGCTTCCATATAGCCCTTGGTTTATTTTTAGTCTTTTGCCCCCACTTCACCCTACCCATCCTGTCCTGTCTACCTCAGGAACTGAATGTGCAAACCATTTCTCAAAAGGCAACTTGATTAAGAGAACGATTGGATTATTACCAAATTATCTTCATGCTTAGGGGAAAAAATTAAACATGTGCCATATTTGCCAAGTCAGCAGCATAATTTGAATGAGCACAGAGAGGGAAGCTTAAAGAGGAGGACAAAGATTTATCTGTTTTTAGCTTTCCCAAGTGAAATAATTTATTTTCGTTCTGCTTTACCTGAATAGATCATTTTTTCTTCCAGCATGTTTCTATATCTAGGTTAGCTATTCTTTATTTTTTATAACAAACTTTTGATTTTAGAACAGTTTGAGTTTTATAGAAAAAATGCAGAGAATATGAAGTTCTGTATACCATATACCTGGTTTCTCCCACTGTTGACATCTTAAATAACAATAGAACATTTGTCACAAGTGATGAAACAATATTGATACATTATTAACTAAATTTCGTACTTTATTTATGCATTTTCTTAATTTTTACCATTGGTCTTTTTTTCTGTCTCAGGATCCTATCCAAGTTTACATATTACATTTAGTTGTCATGTCTATCCTAGCTCCTCTGGACTGTGACAATTTCTCAAAATTTCCTAGTTTTTTATGACTTAGTCATTCTTTCTTGACTGAATAATTAAGAAGTCAAGAGGAAAAACCAAGAGAATAAATTGATTGGAGAGAAGTAAGAGTCAGAGTGCACTTTATTGACCTCTATTACATCAAAGCTTATATTTGGTGAAAGCAGGGGCAATGTTCAATATTCTCATTATTTAAGTAGATTGTGAATTGTCATTTAAAAATGAATTTTTTTTGGCCATTCATTATGTACCCTCCCCATAGTGGATAAAAATCTATAAACACCATTTTTTTTCTCCCATAACCAGCAGTCAGAACTGTTTCTGGATAATCACCATTTATATTGATGATTCAACTAGAAAGCTTGACCTTGAGAGATAGAGCTGTTATTCTATTGAGAAAATGTTTTGTTTTGTTTTTAATGGAAATAATCAACTAGTATGATATTAACATTTTTGCCTAAATGCACACTCTCTACCAACTCAGTTGTACTGACAACCTGTTGAATCAGGGAAAATACCACTAACATAATCTCTTCCCCATCTACATTTGTTTGCATTTAGGGATTTAATACAACATTGTTACCTTTATTTAAAAGTGTTTAAATTGGTGTCTTTGTGATTGTAGAATTATTTGTATTTAAACTTCATTTGCAAATGAAATTAATGAGTATGTACAAAGTGTATTTATGTGTATAATCAAATGGGAGGAAGCCCGTAGATGAAAGTGAACCTAGGTAACAATTGTAAGATCTGCTGATGTCATGGTTTTGTTGCAAGATTATCAACAGGAACACAAAAATGTTCTATGATGCAGGTATTGAACCCTCTGATTCGTCTAATTTTGAGGTTCTCTTTAAAATTAACAATTATTATTGTGTCACTCTTGTGTTTGGCCAAAACACCTCTCTGAATCTCAGATAAGCTTCTCTAACACCATGTGATATTGTGAACAGAGTAAGGAGCCACTAAACAGACCTAGTTTCAAGTTGTGCTTCTGCAATTTAGTAGTTATTGATTCATTAGCAACCTCTTTGATCTTGTTTAATATACTGATCTCTAACATGTAGCTATGGAACAACTATTTTAAAAGTATTGCAAGTATGTAATGACTATTAAAAATCACATATAATAATTACTCAAAAATATTTGTATTTTCTGTAGGGAAAAAATACCTAGTTTTTTCAAATATCTTCATAATAAAGTTATCTTTGGCTTAAGCTAAAAGGCAATGATTCTTTATTTTCTTCCATGGAAAAGACTGAAAAATCTAAGCAATATTAGTACAGTAGGTGAAATTTTTTGTTTAATTTATTGCCAAGACGTGTGTTTTATACCTACAGAAATCTACAGTAAGGCTTTCAAACTAATTTTCATGAATGTGTTTCTCTTTTGTTACTGGAAGTGTTGTCTCAAATATAAATGATGAAGTCACAAGAGAGGAAGCAGATGTGCCCCTGTTTGTGTTCACAAAGCTCTAGTTTCTATGCAATTTCTGGTGCATGGATTATACATAAAATATATCAGCGTCATTAAAGAGTATTTTCATATATGCTTTTATTAGCTACCAAGTTAGTTTTTCTTTTATTCTCCATCAACTCAATGTGTCATAGCAACAATTTTCACCTTTCTTTGCAATGAGATGTCACTGTGGAAAGACATGATGAATGATACTCAGAGAACTGTTTCCTGCAGTATTTTTGGAAAGGCCATGTGTTCAGCATAGTTTATGTCAAAAGGTACAGACCACAAATCCAGATTCTCTCCATATGCTTGAAGGTCAGACAATGGCAATGAACACTAAAAAAAAGACATCTCTTGTCACTGCTTCTATTTATGATCTATCCCTATGAAAATCTCATTTTAGAGTGCTTTTCTGAGAAAAATTTGGAATAAAAAAGTAGAATCGATCTGTTGAAAATTCATCTCGGTCTAAGCATAATATTTATCCTGTTCATTGGAAGAAGTTGCTTGTAGGGTCAGGATTACTCTGTTATTCTAAGAGGAAAACTCTTCACTGCACCTGTATGTAGCTTAAATCAAATATTTAATCATTTAATAAGAAGTAATATCCAGTTGTAAAGTATCCATATCTCACCATCGGTTACCATTGGCTCTATCCCTTTCTACCTGGCATTATTTATAAGAATGTATTCCTGTAGAGTCTCTAATTTTTTCAGAAATATCAAATCAAAATTGAGAGACATATATCTAGTGACCAAAAAATCCATAATTTAATACACATAGCTTAGAACTATTTTTAAGATACCCTGGATATTGACAAGTTGCTAAATTGCATGGCTGTTTCTTTTATCAGAGTTCCAACCCAGATTAAATCCTAAAACATGAATTGGTGGAGATTTAAATTTATAAAGCCAAATCACCTCAGGTGAAGACTGTGGTCTCCCTACCCAGCTTATTATAACACTGTGGAAACCACATAATGCCTGAGGATACACAGCTCCCAAAAGCACCCGGAGAGTAAATTGTGACCATCTGGCCGCCACATTAGTCTCCCAGTGAGTGAATAATTTTCCACTAACAATGCGCCTTACAAGCATAGAGGAGGCAGCTGAATATAGCACTATATGCTGTGAGGTTAAAACACCACCGGTAAGATAGCGGGAAAGAGTGTAGAGAAGAAAGAAGAGGTCTAGCAGGCATAGGTAAACCTTCAGGGATGAAACAAAATCCCTCATTTTCAGACAATAAAAAAGTCTTCAAAAGCTTTGGGTTTACCACTCTACTGCCACACTAGAGCTGATGTCTTTTCTCATAATATCACATTTTCTCTTGACTTAGGTCATACCAACTTTTTTTTTTTTTTTTTTTTTGCCCAGGAAACAAACATGTCAGAGTCCTGGTCACTGTATTTTTCCTATAGTCCTGTCTCAGGGAGGAGTCAACTTGTGTCTGCACTTTTCCTGATACTCTGCTCTGTGGACATGTCTCCCACCAGCCACATCTCATGTACTCCATCATCAATTGCTTACTCCTGCTTCCTGCATTCACTGTGTTTGCAACATTGTTTTTCATATTATTTAATCCGGGCGAAAAAAGGCTTAAACATCTGTTCACTTTAGCCTAAAAGAGGTAGGTGACTTGTCTAGCAGGGATGAGAATAAAGTACAGTATTCTATGAAATGCAAGGATCTGATGGTAACTTAATGAAGTAGGCCCAGGACACTCTATATATCCTCAGATACTGCATGCATCTGATACACAGTGTCTGCCTTGCTGTTTCTTCATGATGGTTGAATAGCCCAAATAAAACTGGCACAGCTGCACCTGCAGGTCTTTGGATCAAGTCTACCAGGACCTTAACCTTCTTCTTTAAAGTTAAAATTCACTTCAGTGTTCCCTGTTCAGTCTGAAACAGCCTCCCACCTTTTGCTACCTGTTCTCTGATCTTCTGCATCAGACTATCATGGCCTAACTTACACTCTGACAGTCTATCCAGACTTCTAGGCCTGAACCTTCTTGTTCAAAACTGTCCTGCTGACATAGACCCTTTGCATGAAATTCCAGAAGATATACATCAATACAAACTCATTTCAAGAAAAACAGAAAGATATAGATAAAAAGTAAAAATAGTCTTCCTTACAAGTTCACAATCCCTTTCTTCCATACAGGTTCACAATCCCTTTCTTAACCTGTAACCACTGTTTCTTACCCTATAACCATATAGATGTGTATTAACAGATTTTTAATAAAAATTACACTTAAATATGTACATTATTCATATAGATTTTATTACTGTTTGTTAATGTATCATTGCAGTTAAGTCATTTTTTAAACTTAAAAGCATATCTTGAATAATTTTTAAGTTCGTTTGCATAGACTTACCCCATTTTTAATCTGTTGTAAGATATACTATAGTACCAATATTATGAGAAGCTTACTTTGTAAATAATTATTGTTTTCAATATTTGTATGTTTAAAAAGATGCAATGCACATGTTCCTTTACGTTCACATATATAACATATTGTTAGAAATGATTGACCAAAGTGCAATTAACAAATTGATGCATTTGTACTTTTAGAAATTTTGATAAATATTATTAAACTGCAAATAAAAAATATTATGCCAATGTGCAATTCCATTAATAGCAAAGAGTGATTATTTCCATATTTTTCCAATAAGTTGATATTATTAACCTTTTCTTTTAAATTTTACTCATCAAAGAACAGAAAATAGATCTAATGCTATTTCAGAATATATTTCTGAGACTAACTTGAGAATTTTAAAATATATTTAAAACTTTTGTTTCTTCTTTGAATTGTATCTGTGTATATTTTGCTTATCTTTTCATTGGTATGCTTGCCATATAATTTTAACTAAGGTCACAATTGTCCTTATACATAGGCCTCTTTCCATTAAAAGATGCTTCTTCCATAAAAAGATAACCTCACATTCTCAGGACAGTTTACTCAGTGAGCACGATACCTAATTTTGAGTCACACATGTTTTGAAACAATGGCTAGTGAAAGTACACACACTATCTGTAATATATTATCTTTAGCATAAGAAAATATAATATATATGAAAATACACAAGATATGCACACTTATGCAAAATAAATATAGGAAGGATAAACCAGAGACTCAAAAAGTTACCTGTAGGGCCAGGTGGATAAATGGTCGGGAGGAAGAAGGGTGGGAATAGGTAGTAAGGATGAGGAGGGAGTGACACTTTTTAAATATATCTTTTTGAATTGCTGCAACTCTTCAACTATAGTGCTATTTCACATACCCTTCACATATTCAAAAAATAAACAAGTAATAAAGCCAACTAGGATGTGGAGGTAACACACAAAATAGTACAAATAGAATGTAAACACTAATAAACGATCTAATTTTATTAAAAAAAATAATAACTACAACTGAAATGATTAGAGGGGAAAGAACTAACCTAAATAACTTTAGAAATACTACCTTGTTTGAATACTGTAAGAACAAAGAGAAAAGAACTGTGAATAAATACTGTAATCCACTTAGTAAATGTATTTTTCACAAGGGTATATATTAGCCATTCTTAAACTATGTGTGCACAAGAATTGAATACACAAATATAGTTTTGATAATAAGAGCCAGTTTCTCACAAAGTGAGAAAAATGTAGCAAACACAGAAAAAGGAAGGCAAAAATAAGTCCTGTGGTGTTGGATGGAAATAATAGATGGTTACGTTTGTGTGAGTTAGAGTACACGCATGTATTTCCTATGAGGTCTGTCCTCTGCTAGAGACCCAGAAGCCATGACACATCAGCAAGCAATGACAGCACTTAGTGCCCAGGTCTTTGTTTCAAAAGACCATCCTCCAACAAAAAGAACCAGAGGTCCATGGATAAGTGGTTGATCCTAAGGTCAGGATAGGACAAATAAAAGTTTGATACCTTGTGATGCTACAAAGTAAAAAAAAAATTTTTTTTAACATGAGAACTCATTGAAAGAATACAAAAGTCAACCCGAACAATGTGAGCAACAAAATGAGTTGTTATATTATTGGATTAAAGTAGATATCCACGTGTCAATTTGAATATAAACAAATAAACACATGAATAAAAAAACACCTCTTACTTACAGTAGAATTTCAATTAAATTCTCTACATTTGTAGAGGGAATGAAGGACCTAGAAAATCAACATCAGGCAAATACTAAGGTAATGCTCTTTTTTTTCAGGCAAAATACACTTTTGGACGCTAAAATTTGTGGTTGAAATTTTGAGAAGAAGCAGGATTTGCATAGTCTTATGGAGTTTACCCTCAAGGTATTTATTAGCTATAAAGGAAAGATAGTTAACTTTAGAAGGAGAAACCTAGTAGAAGCCACGTTAACCAAAGGATGAAGGCCAACATCGCCAATAATAAGACACAATGGTACCATAAACTATGTAATATAATGTCCTGAGAAGGGTAGAATGTGATTTCTGCAATACTTTTGTGAAGTTTACACAAATACAAACCTCAAAAAAACACAAAAAAATAAATAAAGATGGGAAAACATCAGATAAATGCAAACTAAGGGACATTTACAAAAAGTAACAGATTAATACTCTTCAAAAGTTTCAAGGAAAGGCTAAGAAACTTTAATATGCAGCAAGAAATTAAAGACAAATAGCAATTAAACATAATGTAGGATTCTGGATGGTATCCTAGAATGGAGAAAGAATTTTAGAGGAAAGCCTTGTGAAATTACAGTAAGACCTTAATATCAAAAGTCAGCTGTCTGGATGTCTTTTTTTTTTTTAAGTTAGTTTTATTGACTACAGCCATGTTCGTTCACTTACATACTGTCTGTACTGCTGTCACTCCTCAATGGTAGAGTGGAGTACATGTGGCAGAGATTGTATGACCTAAAAAACCTAAAATATGTATTATCCTGTTCTTTAAAAAAGTTTGCTGGTCACTGGCTTAGTTTATTATTACACCAATATTAATTAATTGATTTTGATAATTGGTAAAGCAGGATATTAGCTTTAGGGAAAGTTAGGTGAGGGTTTTACAAAAATCCTCTGCCATTTTTCATAGTTTTTCTGTAAGTCTAAAATTAGTTAAAAATCAAAAGTAAAAAAAAAGAAAGAGAGAGAGAAAGTAAGTGAGGAAGAAATATTGGCACTATAAAATTCCACCATTTTAGCTAGTATAGAATGGATTCTTTTTTTAAGTGCTGCTGAATGATGTTTCATAGTGTAGTTTTATCATAATTTGATCAAGCATATTCCTACTCGTGTGCATTTACTATGTTTCCACTTATGCCACCACTAATAATGCTGTAATAAATCAAAACGAATGTAAAACTGTTATGTGTAAACTAGTTTTAGCTAAAGACTAAATGATGGTCATCTTTAACAAAAAAATTTATGAGTTATTTTGCAAAATATTCTTCTTTTAATGCTTTATTTATATCATCTAAAATTGTTCAGACTTTAACAATGAAGTGTTTAAATTGTTTTCTTTAAGATTTTCACACAATTTATATGACATGCTTCTAGATACAGATTTCTCAACCATTTGCACTATTGACACTTTGAGCTGGATAATTCTCTTCTATGTGGACTGTTATGTTTAGCAGCATCCCTGGCCTCCTCTCACTAGATGCCAGTAGCACAATTAAAATGCCTCTATACACAGCCAAAGATCTTTTGGGAAGTAAAATTGTTCTCAGTTGAGAACTACTGTTCTAGATTAAAGTATTAACTTATTGTCATTTATTAATGTAAGAATGATAAGTTAAAATTTAAACCAATTTATACAATACATAATTTTAATGAGTAATGAAAAATAATTCAAGCACAACTTACATCAGTTAGCTATCTCACTAAAATTATAATGAGAAGAATGATACATATATTTTAAATTTAGACTTTTTTATTGTCCTTGGTTACTGAAGAACTGTTATTATAATTTTTATTTCATAAAAAGGTAAATATGACTATTTACCTATAATCATGCTATATCTAAATGACTTTATGTTTATCCTAAAATACACAATTACTATTTACACCATTTATGAGTATCTGATATGCCAATTCATTTGAAAGGATAATTAACAATAATGCAAATGTAAACCACTTATGAATTTGAAGGTCTTGCATCATAATTTTGTTCCAAATAGGATAAACCATGGCTTTACAAAACACATTTGTATTTTTAGCTCTGTTACACACTAGCTATATGAAATTGGGCAAGTTATGCAACTTGAGAGTCACAACTGTATTTTCTCTCAAAGGAGGCAATAAAACTCTCCATGCCTGACTTGTGAGGGTTTCAATATTATACACTCAGCTCCTAGAACAATGCCTGAGAAGTACTAGGCTCTCAATAAAAACTTGCTGAATGAATAAACGAATGTATGAATGAGTGAAGTAGTTATAAAATGAGATAATGTGCCTTTGAAAATATATGGATATTTTCTATATAAATTTAATAAACCAGGACATTACTACATTTAAAGTACTTGTGAGATAGTCAGGCTTTGCCAATTTTCCCCTTGATAGTTTGGGATGGTAGAATTCACTATGGGGTAGGGGAAAAGGAAAGCAAAAAGCATGCAATCACATCCTCCAGATTCAAGCAAAGCAGTATATTTATCTTTTATATACTGAGTTCCAGCTTGAGTTCAGACAAAGAGGAGATCAATAGCCAAACATACATAAATACACAATGAGGATGATGATAATAACTAAACAAAAGCCAGAGAAACAAACTCAGAAGGACTGAACACCATTGTGATAAGAAGTACATAGGGTTATGATCTGGTCTGAGAACAGACTAGAAGCCTGTCACCAAAGCAGAAGTCAATGCTACCTCCTAAAGTGGTCCAAAGTAGGGTCCAGGTACTGAATCAGATCACACAAAAAGGATGATGTTCAAAGTTAAGAAACAGCTGTGCAAACCAGTTAGTGACCAGACTGCCCAGATAACAAAGAGCATAATGGTTTTGTTAGAAATCGGCAAACAGGAACCAGGGAATGTGCAGAAACTGAATGAGCAGGGAAAGTGAAGCAGAGAAATAGATGTAAGTCACTGGTAACAAGGAGGAACACTGACAAGGGAGGCAGAGCTTTGCCTTGAGCTCTGGACGTTTGTATGGTTTTTGCTGTGGGAGGAATCAATTTCAGCCTGGCTAGTCTTGTATGAGACAATAATTGGGAAGAACCAGTTGGGGTTGAGTGGGTGTGGCAGAAGCAGACATGAATTGATGTCAAACACATCGTGCCAAATTGACCAGAAAAAAAAAAAAAAAAAAAGACTCTCATAGAGTTTGATTTTTCTAAACTTTAAAAAATTTACCTCAATTCAAGGCTGAACAGCTACACAATTTGAAAATAGATATCCTTGAGGTAAATGTCAGAGAATTCTTTGAGTTCCTGTTAAGTATATGTGCATTTTTGATAACTTTTTGTGTATTAATTGAGGTAATGCTAATAAACTTCAAAGTTAAATATTATTAGTCTTACTTTACAAATTTGGAAAATTTGCCTGGAAATGTCAAATAACTTTAACATTTAACAGGCACAGAAATGTTAAGTAACTTTCCTAAGATCACACAGAAGGAAAGTGAAAGAGCTGAGATTCAAGCAAAGAATCTGGGCGGAGGAAACAGCAAATGCAAAAAGCAAATGCAACAAGCTGGGAGTTTTAAGTAACAGAAAAAAGGGCAATGTACTGGGAACAGAGTGTGGGACGAGCAGAGAAGTAGGTACCCACACAGCATGCTTTCTTTCAAAATCTCTATGTAATTTCATACTTATTTATTTCAGCTTTTAAAGCTCCACATTTGAAGATGTTAAACTGATCAACTCCAGATTTTTGACGGCTTTAAATGAGTGCTGATAAAGATGGAACATAACCCCAAAATTTTCCTGACGTGAGTGTATCCTTGGCCATACTGAAATCATGTTTCTTCTGTTTTATCTTGCACCTCTCTAAAAGTACTTTTTTAAATGATAACGCTTAATGAACTTTACCCTTTATCTCACTTCCACATGATCTTTACTGAATGTACTAGAAAGTTCACTTATCTCCTCACGTTAGCTTACTTCAAATCTGACACTATTTAACTTTCAAAATCAGTTTATGTCAACAACTTATTTGCTGTGATAATACTATTTCCGTCTTTCAGAAGAGTCTAATTTTTTAATTTTTCCCTTTCTTCAAGTTCCTCTATATAATATGTAATCTTATCCCATTTTTTATTTGTTTCTGAAATAATTCAGAATCACCAATTTCCACAATTTCAGTTACCACCACTCTTATTTAATTATTTGTCAACTCATTTAAGGTAAGAATTGTGAAAAATTGTCACTCACATTTAACAGTCTTGTAGCCTGTTTGCCTCAGTCCTTCCCTCTACAGCTTATTCTGTGTCTTCCTGCCAGAGTTATCTTTCTTGATAGTTGATTACTCCAATACTGTGTGTCTGTGTGAGTGTGTGTGCATGTACATGGACAAAGTGAACATTAATTCCCTAATTAATGTCCCTTCACTCTGGGTTGTTATACTACTGGCACTACCATACATAAGAAAGCATAAATTGTTACACATGGCTCATCACTATAATACTTTTTTTCAAGTATAAAATGGAAATAGATATAATATCCATAATGGTCATCTTTAAGGACTGAGATGATCTGTTTGCAAATATTTCATAAATAATAAATCAGCATAAAATATAGCTGTTATTGGGGGATTTATAAAATCTAATTATCTGAGACAGGTATTACTGGTTATTACCTTGATATCGATCTTTCTCTTACCTTCCCTCTACTGCGTAATTCTTCCTTGTTTGGAAATCTTATGTCTCTTCTAAAATGAAATCTTTGGTCTCTCCTTCCTTGGCTTTCCTTGCAGCCAGGCATGTGCACATAATACAATTCTGGTTAATGGGATCTATAAGAAAATCTGTGAATAGAAAAGGTTTCTAGATGGGTTTCTTTCTCAACAAGTGAGAAATACGCACAGAAAATATTATCTTTTTCTTCCTGTCTTAGCATGAGATTATGTAAGGATGTGAGACCTACAGCTGTGGTACCCATTTTGCAAATACGAGTGACAGTGACAGAGTGGAACAAAGAAAAGAAGTCAGTCTTTGCAGATATTTATTATCTGGTATCAACCCTCCTACTACCTTGCATGGAGAAATGCCCTCCTATTTATCATATAATAAAATGTTTTATAAAATATATTTTTAAAGTTTCACACTTTGCTAGGAGCTAAAATGTTGGCCAGTATAATATTGAAAAGCAATGCTTCAGAAATGATATTCCACTTGATAAAATATATTCGATGAGATTTCCATCGACAATCAATTAAACAGTTGAACAATTACGCCATTTGAAAATAGATATCCTTGGGGTGAATGTCAGAGAATTCTTTGAGTATATGTTAAGTATAGATGCATTTTTGATAACTACATTTTTGTTACTCGCAGTTGAAAACTTCCAATATGATCCGTATTTCTATTACACACTTTATAGTATATCATTGTTTTATGCATTTAAATAATAATACTTGCTTTATTAGTAACTATACT
>NW_012118599.1:8408411-8417296 GCF_000951035.1 Colobus angolensis palliatus
CGATCTCCTGACCTCGTGATCCGCCCGTCTCGGCCTCCCAAAGTGCTGGGATTACAGGCTTGAGCCACTGCGCCCGGCCTCTATACTATTCTTTAATGCATGTATTTATGAAATAATGACACAACTGGCATTCCCCAAAAAGTTGAGTCACATAAGGTGAAACCATTAACAAATTAACATAGCCAGGTAAATTAACAGAATTCCAAATGACTAAGGCTTACATAAGCAAGTCTTAAAATGATAGCATTCATGCTATAGGCAGTAAGAACTTCAATAAAATCCAAAATTGTGATATGTTACCATAGTTCTGAACTGATATGACACACTAGTAAAGCAAAATTCCATAGCTTTATGTCTCATATCTCCTGTTTTCCTTATTATAAATATTGTCCAAGATTTCTCCACTTGTTTTTCCTTCTGCTGGAGTGTCACTGTATTATAAATTATATTCAGAGACAATAATCTGGAATATTTTAGAAATATTCAAACACCTGGGCAAGTAGCTTATGATGTTTCTGAAAAATAGCTCTTAGAAAATTTAGTGCTTATTATTATGTGTGTCATCAAAAGAAAGCTGCTCTGTCAGCTTCTGGAAATGTTTAGCAGCCTGTAACCCTAACAGAAATCTCATCGAATATATTTTATCAAGTGAAATATCATTTCTGAAGTATTGCTTTTCAATATCATACTGGCCAACCTTTTAGCTCCTAGCAAAGTGTGAAACTTTAAAAAAAATTTTATAAAACATTTTATTATATGATTGCACTAAATTTGGTTAAGTTGCTGGAAGAAAAGCTGATTTTGTTGCTAAAATAATTTTACAACCCACTTAACTGCTTCGAAGTATAGAAATTGTCTACAGTATATGACCGAATTGAAGTTTCAATTTGCAAACACAGCTGGAACCCTTTGAAAGCAGCTTCCGGATGCTATGACAGAGCCTCTTCCAGATTTTGAACAGCTCCTGTCAAAACTACAAGTAGGAAACAAAAACACTATGCCTGTGGGAAACGGAGTCTGCTTGTCATCCCATAGCTGCCAATTTAACCAAATTACCGCAAAGAGCAGCTGTCAATCATGTGCCTTCTGCTAGAATACAGTAAAAGGTGCGTATCATTTTTGTGGTAATCCCACCAAACATGCATATGAATCTAACAGTAAAGAAACATCAAGCCAGGCGCGGTGGCTCACGCCTGTAATCCCAGCACTTTTGGAGGCCGAGGAGGGCAGATCACCTGAGGTCAGGAGTTCAAGATCAGCCTGGCCAGTGTGGCAAAACTCCATCTCTACTAAAAGTACAAAAGAAAATTAGCCAGGCATGGTGCTGGGTGCCTGTAATCCCAGCTACTCAGGAGGATGAGGCAGGAGAAGCTTGAACCCCGGAGGCAGAGGTTATAGTGAGCCGAGATCGCACTACTACACTCCAACCTGGGCAACAAGAGCAAGACTCCATCTCAAAAATAAAATAAATAAAATAAAATAAATAAAAAAGAAACAATAGACAAATTAAAATTCAGAAGCATTCTATAATATATCTGGCTTGTATTCTTACAACGTATCAGAAAGAACAAGAAACTCTGAGAAGATTCCAGATTAAAAATATACCTAAAGCTATATAAACAGTGAATTCAGATTAGATTTCGAACTAAGTAAATACAAGTGAATTCAGATTAGATTTTGAACTAAGTAAATATTTCATAAAAGATATTAGGACAATTCGTAAAATGTAAATATGGAATGGGTTAGCTAGTAGTAGTATATATTAATATTAACTTTTCTAATTTTGAGAATTTTACCAGGTTGTATAATAGAATATCCCTTTTCTGAAATACCAGTGATACATTCAGGATTAAAGAGATAATATGTCTACAACTTCTGCTCGAATGGGAAAGAGAAAAACAAAGAGAAAGAGAGCACACAAATGAGGCAAAATAAAAAATAAGTTTTGAGTCTTAGAAAAGGACATATTACTTCCATTTATTATGCCTACACAATTTTGTAACCTTGAAATCACATTAAAATTAAATTATTTAAAAAATATTCTGGGAACCCTTCTTCAACAAAGAGAAGTTAACCTACTTTCCCTCATTTTTTTTTCCTGCTAAGTACAAGAAGCTCTGAGGATTATAAACAAAATCTACATGGAAAGATTCTGAATGGTGGAGAGAATGAAAACCTTCTAGGGATCTTGGGACTCAAAGAATGCTATGGTGATGAATTCCCAGAGTTTTCTTCTTTTCCCTCATATAATCAGGCTGAGACCTGAAGAAGCAGGCAAACTGCAAACACTAATGAAAAGCAGATGCAAAAAAGCACACACACCGCCCCCCTAGAACGGAAAAAAGGTGTTTCTCTCTACACAATGGACTAGAAAAGGGTCAGACTGGAAAAACAGAAAATTTTAGATAATTTTCTTTTCCAAACACCACAGAAACAACTATGGCCCGTAACAGAAAAGGCCTGGTTGTGAGCTAGACTTCCATATGCATCAGGCTGTGACCAGGCACCCCAAGCATCCTCCAAGGTTGGAGTCAAAAAAGACAAGTATGAATCAGGATTTCTATCCCCACTAAGTGGTAACAAGCTTCCTTCCCTCACAAACATATCAGTGCAGACCACATAGGGAACCTAGAATTCCACCTTTGCCAGGAGTATCAAGATCTCTTCCACCTTTCCCAGTACAGTGTTAACAGAGGATGCCTAGTAGACAGACAAAACTTCCACCACCACCTAGAAATAACGAGGCCTCATTCACCACAGTGACAGCAGGGTCCTAGTGGGAAGCCAGAAAAACAATCTCACACAACAATAATTAGAAACCAATTCTCTAAGTGAGGAAGGAGGCGAAGTAGGGAACCTAGAATACTGCACTCTAATGGGAATAATGAAGTGGCAGCCCCTGCTCCTGCTGAAGTAGTGCCAAATAAAGCCATTTAAAACAGAAGGTTTAAATAAGATCTACAATCTCATTAACATAATGCACAAAGTATCTAGGTTCCAATAGAAAATTACTACATACACCAAAAGCCAGAAAGATCACAATCTGAGTGAAAAAAGATAATCAATAGAAGCCAACCCAAATGTTTTATAAGCTTTAAAGATTCTCTGAATGGCAGAACACAAACATCAGCACATCCATAGATAAAAGGCAAAACTCTCTTACTTATAGCTCCAAACCAGAGAAGCCTGCCATATAGGGCCATACAGAAGGTTATATCTAAGCATAAGGTAACAGCAAGCCAGAGCTCTGGAAGGCAGCTTATATATGGCTTAGACATAGTGTGAGGGTTAGCTAGGTTTCCCTGGGCTCCTGGTGGATATTGACTAACTTGCACAATGTAACAGGCCCTAGGGCCTAGGGGCTGTCCCTAGTTGTTTGGTACCTAGCCCTAGAGTGTGAAAACCTGAGAAGCTGAAAGTTGGGAGGCGTGTTTGGGGTGTATGCTCAGTAACCTGTGGAGTTACTAAGGGTACCCGTACCTGTAGTACCCCTATGGCACCGGATACCCACAGAGTTCCACATGGGGAACCTATTAAGGGAAATGGCTAGGGTAAGTGGTGTGGGAGTTCAGCTAACTGGAAGCAAAGGAAAGTGAGTTTTAAGTCATGATTTCAACACCGGGACAAGACAGATATAACTTGTGAAATATTATATTATGACAAGAGTTGGAATAGATACAGAATGTAGTGAAGCCCTAACTGTGGCATAGTTTTGCAATGTGCTGCACACTTAACAGATGATCAATAAATGATAGTGGATTGATGCAGTTATTTAAGCTGCATATTACGTTGAATGAAATCCACTTTGGATTTGGGTCACAACATCATAGCACCAGCATTGAAGAGGTCACCCCTGTACTCTTCAGCTTATATACTGCTGCTGTATATATAAGCTTATATACTGCTGATAACTGGGCACATGAATCTCTTGGTCTCAGGCTGCTGTTACTTAGGACTTGCTGCATCTCCAAGGAACCATTCACAGTTGATGAGTGCATTCTTTCACTTGAAAGAGATATGAATTAAACATATTCTTATATTGTAAGGTCTATAATTTTCTTGAAAATAATTTTTAAAATAAGTGTAGGATGCTCATTGGTCTAAAGAAAAGATTCTAAATCTTGCTAGAAAGACTTCCAATAATGATTTCATCTTAATGAAAGGAAGTTTGGAAAAGAAAATGATGGCTAAGTCAGGAAGCCTGTAATTTGGATCTGCCACTGTTAATCACTAGTTGCATAACATCCAACAAGTACTTACTGTTTCTGGGCTACATTTTTTCATTGGCAAAATAAGAACAGAATACCTACCAATAATGGTGAGATTGATAGGTCTAAAGTGACTAAAGTGAAAAATGGATTTAGACAGTGAAAAATTTGTACATGTCTTTAGTGTTTCATTTCAACTTTCATTTCTAATATTGCTATTATAGCCAGCATTAAACATAAGAAAAAACTTATTTGGTGTTAATTGTAAAATAGTAGGAAAAATCTATGAACTCAAGTAAACACCAACATTAACACACTAAAATATTAGCAATTTAGAAATGATCTTTTAAAATATAAGATTACTAGGACTCGTTAGAGAGAACACCACAGACAATATTTTACTCCTTAGTATAAATCCCTCTAAGTATTTTTTTCAGTTATTTACCTCAAACAACTATGTAATACACATGATGATCAAAAAGTGAGTATTCAGCAGGATATCCAAGAAAGATCCACATGTCTGTAGTGATCTACAGTGTATTAATTCATAGGGAAAATGGAGCAGCAGGGAGTTGCCACTTTCTCTGATTCAGCCTCTTGCTGATACTATCACAGTAAGTGATTAAAGGGTTGCCTGACACTTTCATTTTTTGCCTTGTTGTTTAAGGTGCCTACCCAAATATTTGTCTCCTTAGCGCTCTCTCCAGCACAGCTGAGCTCCACACCAGTAGTATGTATGATTGATATAGTGTGCTGATAATGGTACCCTACCTTCATGGCCTTCTTTTCAAATATGGATAACTCCAGTTTAATAATGAGAAACATAAGACAAATTACACTGAAGAAACATGGTACAAAATACATGACCAATGTCCGCAAAGCTGTCAAGGTCATCAAAAATTAGAGAATTGTGAAAAATCATCATAGTTGAATGGAACCTAAGGAGACATGACAACTAAGTGATATGTGGTGTCCTGGAAAAAAAATCCTGAAACAGAAAAACATCATTAAGTAAAAATTAAGGCTATCCAGATGAAGTATAAATATCAATATGAATATCAATAAAGCATCAATATTAATTTATTAATGTCAATGTTAATAATAAGAGTGAGGGTTATTTGGGAAGATAAGTATTATCTTCACATTTTTTTCTGTAAAAACATTCTAAAATAAAAAAGTTATTTTAAAGAACTGAAAGCAAATGTTGGCCCATAATTTCATCATCATCATAACCATTTTTGTTGAGAAAAAGTTAATGAATTAGGTAGGTAAAAACATACAATAGATGAAACAAAAAAAGCTGTAAATTAGGTCTTTGAAAAACTAATAAAATCAATAAACTTCTTGCTAGACTAATAAAGACAGGAGGAACACATAAAAATCGTAGCAATGAAAAGGAGACATCACTACAGCTCTTAAAGGCATAAAAATATAATGAGGTGATGGTATAAACAATTTAATGGCAACAAATTGAATATTAAAATGTGAGCTTTCATTTCTTTAAAATATGTACGTCACCAAAATGAATATAAGAATTAGAAAAATGAAATAGTACTACATCTATTAAATAAATACAATACATAAAAGCACTCCTCAAAAAGAATAATAGGCAATGATTTCACAAGTGAAATCTGCAAAAAATGGCAAAAGAACTTTTGCACTAACTTTTCTGTTTTTTTCTTTTTTTAATTCTTATTTTAGATTCAGGGATAAACGCGCAGATTTGTCAGATATAAACTGAATGTCATGGGGGATTGCCGAACAAATTGTTTTGTCACTCATTAACAAGCATAGTAGTTGATAGGTATTTTTTCTGATGCTCTCCCTCCTCCTTCCCTCACCCTCAATAAAGCCCCAGAGTCTGTTGTTCCTCTCTTTGTGTCCATATGTTTTTATTGTTTAGTTCCCATTTAAAAGTGAGAACTTGCGGTATTTGGTTTTCTGTTCCTGTGGTAGTTTGCTAAGGATAATGGCCTCCAGCTCCATCCATGTTGCTACAAAGGATGTGATCTCATTCTTTTTTCATGACTGCATAGTATTCCATGGTGTATAGGAGCCACATTTTCTTTATTTAGTCTAATGCTTATGGGCATTTAAGTTGATTTCATGTCTTTACTATTTTGAATAGTGCTGCAATGAACATTTACATGCATGTGTCTTTATGATAGAACGATTTATATTCCTTTAGGTATATACCCAATAATGGGATTGTTGGGTCAAAAGGTATTTCCGTTTTAAGCTCTTTGAGTAATTGCCACACTGCTTTCCACAGTGGCTGACCCTTCACTCTGCAACCTTGCCAGCATCTGCTATTTTTTGACTTCTTAATAATAGTCGCTCTGACTGGTGATAGAGGGTACTTCATTGTGGTTTTAATTTGTATTTCTCTAATAATTAGTGATTGTCAGCATTTTAAAATATGCATACAGGATATGTGTATGTCTTCTTTGAAAAGTGTCTGTTCAAGTCCGTTGCCCACTTTTTAATGAAGTTGTTTGTTTTTTACTTGTAAATTTGCTTAAAGTTACTTGTAGATTCTGCATCTCAGACCCTCGTTGGATGCATAGTTTGAAATTATTTTCTCTCATTCTGTAGGTTTATTCTGTTGATAGTTTCATTTACTGTGTAGAAGCTCTTATATAATTAGGTCCAATTTCTCAATTTTTGTTTTACTGCAATTGTTTGCTTTGGTTTTCTTGGTCATGAAATGTTTGCCAGAAAATCAAATACCACAAATGGTATTGCCTAGGTTGTCTTCCAGAGTTTTTATAGTTTTGGGTTATACATTTAGTTTCTTAAACTATCTTGAGTTAATTTTTGTATATGGTGTAAGGAAGGGGTCCAGTTTCAATCTTCTGCATATGACTAGCCAGTTATCCCAGTACCATTTGTTGAATAGTGTTCTCCATTGCTTGTTTTTGTCAGCTATGTTGAAGATCAGATGGTTGTAGGCATGCAGTCTTATTTCTGAGACCTCTATTTTGTTTCATTGGTTTATATGTCTGTTTCTGTACAAGTACCATGCTGTATTGGTTACTGTAGCCCTGTAGTGTGGTTTGAAGTCAGGTAATATAATGTCTCTAGCCTTGTTTCTTTCTTTCTTTCTTTTCTTTTTTTTGCTTAGGTTTGCCCTGGGTATTCAGGCTCTTTTTTGGTTCCATATGAATTATAAAATCTTTTTTTTTTTTAACTGTGAAGAATGTTATTGGTGATTTTGTTGGAATAGCATTGAATCTAAATTATTTTGGGCAATATGGCCATTTTAACAATATTGCCTCTTCCTATCTATGAACATGGAATGTTTTTCATTTGTTTATGTCATCTCTGATTTCTTTGAACAGTGTTTTGTAATTCTGATTGTAGAGCTCTTTCACTTCCCTGGTTAACTGTACTGCTAGGTGTTTTATTCTTTATGTAGCAATTGTGAATGGGAATGCATTCCTGACTTGGCTTTCTACCTGTATGTTATCAGCATATAGGCATGGTACTGATTTTTTCACATTAATTTTTGTATCGTGAAACTTTGCTGAAGTTGTTTATCAGCTGAAGGAGCTCTGGGGCAGAGACTATGGTGTTTTCTAGGTATAGAATGGTGTTGTCTGCCAACAGGGATAGTTTGATTTCTTCCCTTACTATTTGAATGCCTTTTATTTCTTTCTCTTGGCTGATTGCTCTGGCCAGGACTCGCAGTACTACGTTGAATAGGAGTGGTGAGAGAGGGCCTCCTTGTCTTGTGCCAGGTTTTAAGGGGAATTCTTCCAACTTTTGCCCATTCAATATGATGTTAGCTGTGAGTTTGTCATAGACGGCCCTTATTATTTTAAAGTATTTTTTGGCAATGCCTAGTTTGTTGAGGATATTTATCATGAAGGGATGTTGAAATCTATTGATAACCCGTTCTGCATCTACTGAGATTATCATGTGGTTTTTGTTTTTAGTTCTGTTTATGTGGTAAGTCACATTTATTGATTTGCATATGTTGTACCAACCTTGCATCCCAAGGATGAAACCTACTTGATCAAGATGGATTAGCTTTTGATATGCTGCTGGATTTGATTTGCTAGTATTTTCTGAGGATCTGTGCATCTATATTCATCAAGGATATTGACTTGCAGTTCTCTTTTTTGTTGTGCCTCTGCCAGGCTTTGGTATTAAGATGATGCTGGCCTCAGAATGAGTAGCAGATGTCTCCTTCCTTCTTAAGTTTTTGGGATAGTTTCTGTAGGAATGGTACCAGCTTTTCTTTATACACCTGATGTAATTTAGCTGTCCTGTGCTTTTCTTGGTTGGTAAGCTTTCTATTAGTGATTCAATTTCAGAACGCAATATTGACCTGGTCAGGAATTTCATTTCTTACTGGTTCAGTCTTGAAAGGTTTTATGTATCCAGGAATCCATCTATTTCTTCTAGGTTTTCTAGGTTTTTGTGCATAGAGATGCTCATAATAGTTTCTGAGGGTTTTTTTTTTTTTTTTTTTGGATTTCTGTGGGGTCAGTGGCAATGTCCCCTTGTAATTTCTAATTGTGTTTATTTGGATCTCCAATATTTGACAATTTTTGAAACTTCCTTCAAATTCTGAGAATGAGACTTTCTTATACCAATATTGTAATGGAGACTCTAACCGCCATTAAAAGAAAAAAAATTAGAGTTATAAGACACAAGCAGGCAAATAAAACT
>NW_012118599.1:8417346-8478889 GCF_000951035.1 Colobus angolensis palliatus
GGGGTCAGTGGCAATGTCCCCTTGTAATTTCTAATTGTGTTTATTTGGATCTCCAATATTTGACAATTTTTGAAACTTCCTTCAAATTCTGAGAAGGAGACTTTCTTATACCAATATTGTAATGGAGACTCTAACCTCCATTAAAAGAAAAAAAATTAGAGTTATAAGACACAAGCAGGCAAATAAAACTAATTATTTACAGTGAAAATGATTATTTACATAGAGAAAGAGAATAATGTAAAATATTAAAATTAATACATATTTTGGTTAGGTAACTGAATATTAGACTGTTTTCATTTTAATATATTAACAAAAACAACTAAAAATTTAAAATTTAAAAAGAATAATTTCATTATAGTATAACTAAAATAATTATATGTATAAGTCTAATGATAAATGTACAAAACTTGAAATATATATAAAAAACTACCATATAATATTAAGATAAAACAAAACTCACATAAATGCAGGAGTATGCAATGTTGATCGTTTAGAAGACTAAATATTTAAAGATACTAATTGTCCACTCTTTTATATATCCAATGTATGCCCACCTAAAATCCCCCAAAATATATTCTTGGTAAATTGGCAAGCTGATAATATAATTTATTTAGAAATGTACTTACATTATTATCAAAATTATCTTTTTCATTGATGCATGACAAATATGGCAAACATATGGCAAGAGAGAAGGAAATAGGCTACAACGAGGAAATGTGAGAGAAAACTATAGAGTAATTTGGCAAGAAAGGCAAGAAAAAGGAAAGGGAGAGGCTATAATAGATGAAAGGAGAAAGATGCGGTCACTTCTGGAGTGCTAATAAAGTACATAAGTCATAGCTCCTTTATGTCTTCTGTGGACATTATCAGCTCCTTAAGAAAAGCTAATTAGTTTATTATTGTTCACTCTACATTTTATTTTTGTTCTTCAAGGATTAACTCTGTGATAAAGATAACAGTTATTAATATGCCTGTTTTATTTAATAAAGAGCCTAAGTATTTAGGCAGAATTGTGGAGATAGAAAACTGAATAATTGAATTATCAGTGTCTTTGAGGAAAAGTATAATAGTAATTTCCAAAATAGTAACTGCTCCAAGCCAATTTACTGCTAGGATTTTATTTTAATGTATTACCAAAGAAAACACAAGGAAGTGGACTCTGTCACTGACTTTCTTCCCTTTATCTCTATGAAGTTTTCACAGAGAAGAGACAAAATACCACATTTTTTACTCAAATATTTCATCTCCCTCTTTGGTTTTTTATTTCTGAAAACCCAGGTGCTCTTTTCAATATATCTGAACAGAAATAAATAACTACTCTAATTTAGATTTCTGGCACAATAGTGTCTTATGAATTCTAAAAACATGTTTAGTTAAAAGAAAATCAGTGATTAAGTTATTTTAGTTAGGAGGGTTTTTTTATTGAATACCATAATGAAATTTAATTTCCTAGTAAATAAATATGTTCATCTTCTGTTCTTGGTGATAAAAGCATTTAAATACAATAATCCTAAAGCTTCATGACGAATGTAGATTTAAATCTGTCTGGAAGATCTGGGAATTAAATCTCAGACAGAATCTACATATGTTCATACTCTCTAAAAGTTCAATCCCAAGTGTCTCCAAAGTCAGTACTCCTCTTGCACTATGTCACTGACCAAGACAGGCTTAATGTTTCCCTCCACTTGACTAAATTTTAGACAGATTTCTTCCAACTATAGACCTCTGACCTCCCCTTTTTTGGAGCACTTATCTTTAAAAAATTGCAATTGTAAATTATTTCTCTTACCCTGAGAGATAAAACTTTTACCAGCTTCTTGCTAGTTTCACAACTAGCAAATGCCTTTCTCAAAGGCCTGGTTGCCTTCCTTTTGAAATATAATAATCAAGAAAAAAAATCTATCTCCCAGTGTCTGTGGGAGGTGAGGAACCTAACTTTGATAAGCAGCAGTTAGCAAACAATGACGGTCTAATAATATTACCAAAATGCCAAGGGTTCCTTCTGGGTCTTGTTCACCACACAGAAAGCCAATCACTGAGACAATGAGTATTGCCAGGGAAGAAGGCTTTAATTGGGTGCTGCAGCCAAGGAGAAGGACAAATAGTTTCAAATGTATCTCCATGAGTGACTAAAACTAGAGGTTTACATAGCAGGGGAGAAATGTAACTATGTGTAGGGAAACAGGAATTAGGGAGGGGTAAGGAAGAGAAGTTTGTCAACAAGAAGCGGGTGATTGGTTAGGCAATCATGATGGATGAGTGGTTTGGTAATTCATTGTCTAGATGTGGTGATCTGGTAAGTTTAAGTTCCTTTATACTATCTGGTAGCCCTGATGGTTAGTTTCCTGAGAAAGGAACTCGGGTAAGACAAATATAACTTTCTCAAGTTTTAAGACTGGAGGATAGGCCGGGCGCGGTGGCTCAAGCCTGTAATCCCAGCACTTTGGGAGGCCGAGACGGGCGGATCACGAGGTCAGGAGATCGAGACCATCCTGGCTAACATGGTGAAACCCTGTCTCTATTAAAAATACAAAAAACTAGCCGGGCGAGGTGGCGGGCGCCTGTAGTCCCAGCTACTCCGGAGGCTGAGGCAGGAGAATGGTGTAAACCCGGGAGGTGGAGCTTGCAGTGAGCTGAGATCCGGCCACCGCACTCCAGCCCGGGTGACAGAGCAAGACTCCGCCTCAAAAAAAAAAAAAAAAAAGACTGGAGGATAAATTTCCATGTTTATTCAAAGAAGTCATAAACATCTCTTCCATGGACTGTTAGGCAAATTTCAATAACATTAACCAACCTCCTCATGGCATACTCCAGTGCTTTCCCACTAGCTCTTTCCAGCCCTTAAAAACACTTTCGTTTCTGTGGAGTTGAATTCAGTGTCTCTCCCCTATGTCAACAGTTTTGAATAGCATCTCCTTTGCCTGCTTAACTCCATCCAGTGGAATTTTTCTTTGATACCACACCATCCCTACCTTTTAAGTTTGAATTCAGCATAGATTTCTTCTTATTTTATGTATAAGCTTTAATTTTAATAGTCAAGACATAGGAATCCTCATCGACATGGGAATCTGATGACCAATGTGACATTTCATAGTTTTTATTAAAGGGTGGAATGAATTCATGCATATTAAGCTTCTCTGCAATCCCTTATTATTCATTAATGAAGAAAAAATCCAATTAGTGATCGAAAGAAAAGGAAACTAATACTTACTAAGTACCTAATATGTACCAGATATTCACTCAGCTTCTTTATATAAATGCTCTTATTTAATCCTCACCAACACCACATAAGGTGCATATTAATCATCCCCATTTTGCACATGAAGAAACTGAGGTGAGGAATAATGGGAAATAAACAGCAGAAATAGGATTCTCAGCCAGGACTCAAGCACTTGAACTTATTGACTTTACTTCACAATAACTCTTTTGTATCTAATTGATAAATGTATCTAGTATGAATATTCTTTTTGGTCTTTTAATATGCAAGTTTTCATTAAGTATTCTTGGGAATAAGAGATCCTTAGACACAAAAACAGGGGGAAACACTTTGAAGGAAGAGAACTGGTATAATATCCAAACCTTTATTTTATCTATGTATCCTTCATTAGTGAAGACAAGGGAATATCTATGTGTAAAATTCCTTTCAAGCTTTTATCCCATTTAGTTGGTCTTATCAAAATTTCTAGACAGCACTGACTATTGTATCTTTCACTTAAGGAACAGTATTTATGAATGACAACTTAAAGTTAGATTGTCATCTTTAAGTAATCATGCCTAAATATAGGATCCCTTTGAGCTAGACGTCAGGAAAAGCAAAAGTTGGAGTCAAATTTAGAACTGAGGTTTGTCTAGACCTGAGATTGTTCATATTGTCTTAGTAAAGCTGTCAGTCTATATTTTGGTGGGAATAATGTCCTTACCAAGTTTTGAGGTTGATTCTAGCTGACTTAAACAAACTGTGTCCATTTTATAGTAACTGGATATATAACTTTGACTCTTCCAATTAAAATAAACCTTCCTCTGATTGGAATGTAGAAACAAACTGTTAGTCTAAAAACACAAGGCTTAGAATACTGCAACCAAGCAAGATGAGGCAGTGCTATCGTGGGACCATCGTATAGAGACAGTGAATGAGAATGTGGTTAATCCAGAAAGATTGGAGCCCAGCAATGAATTAAGTTTGAGTCCCTGAACCAGGCTGTTTGTGATGCTATACCTACTTCTCTACTCATCAATTCGTTAGACATCAATTCCACTTTTTGTTTAAGTTTAAATTGGGTGTTCTTATATATGGGCCTTAAAAAATCTGCAAACAATACTAGTAGCATAAAAAAAGACCATAAGGATAGAAAATAGGTTTCTTGAAAGAAAAATCACTGTGAGTGAAGAATAATTCTAGAATGGTTGGTCAGGCTTTGCTTCAGGGCATGCCTGGAATGAATAGATACTAACAGAGCCTGAGTGAGACCCGTGATCACACGCCTTGTGCTTGTGTACACCTGAGGAAAGATGATCATGGTAAAAATGAATGGACTCTTTCAAAAATACTGCACTAGAAGACCCAGACACAAGAAATAAAAATCAATTCACAACTGGCTGGAGAGGAGAAATATCACAGATGTAGAGACAGGTTGTTAGTAGAAATAGCAGAATCTCGTTCATGGTATGGAATTCAGTGGATTATGATAGAATCGATGTTGTATTGTAGCACAGTCCATGGCCTGAGATCTCTACTCCCAGAGAAACTGTGGACCTGTAGATGGCAACTCTGATTCTGAGCAAATCATATACTGAACAATCAGTCTGGAAATGTTCACTGGTTAAGGAGCATAAATGTTGTGTCCTATGGCAGCTTCTGGTTGTAGTTTTAAACTTCATAATGTTTTTGAAAATATTTGGAAGAGAAATCCCTGGAAATGGCTGGATTTCCCATTAATCTGGTGGTGAGGGTTTGTGTTAATATTTTCCAGATGATGAAGTCGGAGTGATTGGGATACAATTACTCAGTCTCTAGACCTCTCGGTGCTTGTCCTTTCAAGTTCAGTGATTTCAGTCCCTGGTTAGATACTGAGCCTTCAGTTGTAAAATCTGTGAAATATGCAATATTAAATGTATCAAAGAATGAGATATTTATTGTTACCAGCTGTAATACTGGGAAATGCAATAGTTTGGCAGTCAGGTAACCTAAATTTTAGCCTAAATCTAAATTTTGAATTCTCTGGTTTCAACTTGCTAATCTTTAAAGTAAAAAGCTTGGACACCATAATATCTCTCTCTCTCTCTCTCTCTTTTTTTATTTTTTGACGAAGTCTCGCTCTGTCACCCAGGCTGGTGTCCAGTTGCACAACCAGTGCCTCCTGGGTTCAAGAGACTCTCCTGTCTCAACCTCCCGAGAAGCTGGGATTACAGGCATCCACCATCAAGCCTGGTTAATTTTTCTATTTTTAGTAGAGACAAAATTTCACCATGTTGTTCAGGCTGATCTCAAACTCCTGACCTCAGGTGATCCACCTGCCTTGGCCTCCCAAAGTACTGGGATTACAGGAATGAGCCACCGCTCCCAGCCAACACCATAATTTCTTAGGTCTTTTAAGTAACAGGGAAAAAATAACCTCAAACTGTGGCTGATTTATTATTCCATATTGATTCAAACCTTGAGAAGCATTTTTGCCAGAGATGCTGATTTGGCAAAGGTTAAAAAAAAATACAGCCAGTCAAGCATGTAAGATATGATTTTTGCATATTTCTTAATAAACAGTTTCTGCTGAAAAGTGCTTTTCTTCTTTCAGGCTAAAAATGTACCATTTTCCAGCTGGAAAAGACAACTATCTTCTAGAGTAGCTGACTTATGTATTGTAGGTCCAATTGCAGCAAGACGAGCTGCAGACAAAACTCCTCAGACACCCAGTTAAAGAAGGAAGGGCTTTATTTAGCCGGGGGCATCGGCAAGACTTCTGTCTCAAGAGCCGAGCCCCCCGAGTGAGCAATTCCTGTCCATTTTAAGGGCTCACAACTCTAAGGGGGAGCATGTGAGAGGGTCGTGATTGAGCAAGCAGCGGGTACATGACAGGAGGCTGCATGCACCCGTAATTAGATTGGAATAAAACAAGATAGGGATTTTCACAGTACATTTCTATACAATGTGTGTAATCTATAGCTAACAGAACCGATTAGGTCAGGGGTTGATCTTTAACTACCAGGCCCAGGGTGTGGCGCCGGGTTGTCTGCCTGTGGATTTCATTTCTGCCTTTTTAGTTTTTACTTCTTCTTTCTTTGGAGGCAGAAATTGAGCTTAAGACGATATGAAGGATGGTCTCCTCCCTTACAATTATTAAATTAGATTTAGGTGCAACCTTGGCACAGGTGGCGTATATGCAGATTTATTAGAAAATTTTTGTACTTGTTGGGTCTCATCACTAATTTTTTTTCTGCCTCTCCACATACCAATTTTCTCCAGGTAGCAATGATCAAATTAGTTGATTGTTAGCTACAGTGCAGTGAAAAAGTTATAAAATCTAATTTTAATAGAAAATAGTTTATTATATTTGTACATATTAAATATTGAAGCAACCTCCAAATGTGGTCACATATTTAGGTCCCTAAAAATATGTGAGTATTTTCTTTTTCTTTTAACTTTTAAGTTCAGGGGTGCATGCGCAGGTTTGTTCATAGGTAAATTTGTGTCATGGGGATTTGCTGTACAGATTATTTTATCACCCAGGTATTAAGCCTAGTACCCGTTAGTTACTTTTCCTAATCCTCTCCCTCCTCCCACCCTCCACCTTTCATTAGGCCCCAGTTTATGTTGTTTCCCTTCATGTTCACGTGTTCTCATCATTTAGCTCACACTTTTAAGTGAGAATATGTGATATTTGGTTTTCTTTCCTCCATTAGTTTGCTAAGGATAATGGCCTCAAGCTTATCCACATCCTTGCAAAGAACATGATCTTGTTCTTCTTTGTGGATTTATAGTATTTTATGGTATATATGTATCACATTTTCTTTATCCAGCCTATCAGTGATGGACATTTAGGTTGATTCCATGTCTTTGCTATTATGAATAGTGCTGCAATGAACATAGGTGTGCGCAATTTACATTCCTTTGGGTATATACCCAGTAATGAGATTCCTGGGTTGAATGGTGTTTCTGTTTTTAGATCTTTGAGGAATTGCCACACTGTCTTCCACAATGGCTGAACTAATTTATACTCCTGGAAGCAACAGTTTCTAAGCATTCCTTTTTCTCTACAACTTTGGCAGCATCTGTTTTTTGTTGGTTGGTTTGTTTGTTTTTCCTTGTTATTAATAGCCATTCTGACTGTTGCGAGATGGTGTCTCACTGTGGTTTTGACTTGCATTTCCCTAATGATCAGTGATGTCGAGCTTTTCTTCATACGATTGTTGGCTCTATGTCTGTCTTCTTTTGAAAAATGCTTGCTCACATCCTTTGTTCGCTTTTTAAAAGGGTTATTTTTTGCTTGTGAATTTGGTTAAGTTCCTCATAGATGCTGGATATTAGATCTTTGTTGAATGCCTAGTTTTCAAAAGTTTTCTCCCATCCCATTCTGTAGGTTGTCTATTTCCTCTGTCAATAGTTCTTTTGTTGTGCAAAAACGTTTTAATATAATTAGAACCCATTTGTTAATTTTTGCTTTACTGCAATTGCTTTTGGCATCTTCATCATGAAATTTTCACCCATGCGTATGTCCTGAACAGTACTGCCTAGGTTGTCTTCCAGGGATTCTATAGTTTTGGGTTTCACATTTGGGTTTCACATTAGTTCATCTTGAGTTAAATTTTGTATATGGTGTAAAGAAGGGATCCAGTTTCAATCTTCTGCATATGGCTAGCCAGTTTTCTCAGCACCATTTATTGCATAGGGAGTTCTTTCCCCATTGATTATTTTTGTCAGCTTTGTCAAAGATCAGATAGGTGTTAAGTATGTGGCCTTCTTTTGGGGCTCTCTGTTCTGTTCCATTGGTCTATGTGGCTGTTTTTGTACCAGCACCATGCTGTTTTGGTTACTGTTGCCCTGTAATATAGTTTGATGTTGGAGTTGTGATGCCTCCAGCTTTGTTCTGTTTGTGTAGGGTTGCCTTGGCTATTTGAACTCTTTTGGGTTCTGTATGATTTTAAATTGTTTTTTTCTAGCTCTGTGAAGAAACTCAATGGTAGTTTAATTTGGATAGCATGGCATCTATGAATAACTTTGGGCACTGTGGCCATTTTCATGATATTGATTCTTTCTATCCATGAGCATGGAATTGTTTTCCATTTGTTGGTGCCTTCTGTGATTTCTTTGAGTGGTCATTTGTAGTTCTCTCTATAGAGATCTTTCATCTTCCTAGTTAGTGGTATTCCTCGATATTTTATTCTTGTTGTGGCAATTGTGAATGGGAATTCATTCCTGATTTGGCTCTCAGCTTGACTGCTGTTGGTGTTTAGGAATGCTAGTGATTTTTGCACATTGATTTTCTATCCTGAGACTTTGCTGAAGTTTTTTATCAGCTTAATAAGCTTTTGGGTTGAGACAATGGGGTTTTCTAGATATAGAATCATGCCACTTGCAAATAAGGATAGTTTGACTTCCTCTCTTTCTATTTGGATGCCTTTATTTCTTTCTCTTGACTAATTACTTTGGCCAGGACTTCCAAAACTATGTTGAGTAGGAGTGGTGAGAGAGGGCATCCTTGTCTTATGCAGGTTTTCAAGGGAAATCATTTAAATTTTTGTATTTGTTCAAAACTCTATCTGTGCCATTATATTCTGTTCTATCTTCAATGTAGCAAAAAATAAAAATAAAAACTGTGCATAAGAAATATAAAAGCTAAACAAAAACTAAATATATAAAATATTTACTGGTTCTTTGTAGTTACTATTTGCATACTGCTTTTTCACAAAAATACTGAAAATATAAAAGAGTATTCATTTTAGAATATAAGAATATCAAATTTATTTATAGCATTAGGTAAGTCATTTCTTCACTTGTCTCCGTATTTCAAATGAAAATGAGAAACTTAATGATTTGTGGAATGCTTCATAATGCCAAACTCCTTCCTAATCAAACAATCAATTGCCTTTTAGAATCTTTCTCAAATCAAGAAGTAGTTAAAATATAGAAAGAGAGTACAAAGGTTCACTATTCATTTGGATCAGTATTCTTTAAAATATACTTGTTCAAGTGCAAGTGTTATCAAATATTTTATATGAAAAAGAGATTCTGTTATCAGATACTATGGAAAAACATTGTTGACTTTATTCCTTCCTAAGAAGTACATGATCCATGACTAGCACATTAAGGATGCTGATAAGTCCTGAAGAAAGAACACACACACACACACACACAAACACACACACTCCTCCATTTATCTTTCTTGATCTTAAATACCTTTCTCCTCAAGTAATACATATTACAGTATATTTCAAAATTTTCACAGAATGTTATCTACAAACTTTTTTCCTAGATAATATTTGGACTGAAATTTTTGGGCTTTAAAAAGTTTGAATAAAACAAAATTTCTGTATTCTGCTAGAGTTCCTATGAAGAGGTTCGTTTTATCAATAGTACTTCTCACATTTGGCCATATGTTTAATCCATATGTTCATTAATAAGTAGTTTCACAGTATACTTATTTGCTCTAGATCCCTGTTTTTAAACAGAAAATTAATCCAAAGTACTTTTTTGTTTTAATTGGAAAATAAATATCCTGGAAATACTTGATTAGTTGATCTAGGACCATTCTAAATTACAGTGTAGTTTTATTTCCAAGGGCAATAGATGGGCTTAAATATCACACAATATTTTATTCTGTTTATCTCAACTTTATTTAAAACCTACACTAGGACATTCATGCAGAAAAATAATACTATTCATACCAATATATTCAGTTACAAAGTACAGTTCTTGGTACGGTTTTAGTCCAGATAACTTTCCATTTGTTTATATGACCAAAAAAATTATAACATTAAGAAAATAATAGGCTGATAATATATTCACCAATTCATATTTTCCCCCAGTTTCCTCTTTGTTCATTGAACTCTGACAATGAAAAGGAAGATTTTTTTTTCAGAACCAATTTGATGTTTTCTTTACATTCATGTATCTATCATTTATTAAAGTAAAATGTTTTAATAAATGTTTTAAATGATATAATACGTTCAGTCAATATTAACAGACTATTCTGATATCAGGTATTACATTGCAGATTTGTTTTATTTCTCAATAAAAGAGATCATATAAACTTTTGAATCCTATAAGCTGTTAATTTTTTTTTAATTTGGAAAAAGGAAATTTTACAGCACTGACATAGGTGTGCTGTACCGTCACTGTTAAAGAAGTTACATTTTATCTCTCCATGACTTTATCTTTATTTTTTTTATTATTATTAAAGTTGGGCTGTTTTTCTTTTTATGAGTAGGCAATAATTCATATTTGCAAAACTTTTATACTATCCCAGTAGAATTTTCACATTTTTTTTGTTATCGGCTTTAAATTTGGATTCTAATTCTGTTAATCAACTAAATGAGAGAATGCTGCAAACTAAGTCATAAATTATACTAGGTAGATACATAGATAAACTAAGTTTATATTATCACCACCATCAATACAAGAGAAATTAGTGATAGATGTGGCTTTGTCTGTAAAATCATGGTGGAAACAAGTGTTTATATACATTTTCATGCAGATTATGAGAAGCTACAATAAGACAATTTTTAGATATGCATGCTAATGTTGACAACGCTAGATCCTTAGCTACTATGTCCTATTTAGCAAAAGAGCTGGAAGCATGCTGGAGACATAGATGAGCTTCATTAGGAGGCAGAAAAAGTTCCATGGATAATCTGCTTTCATGAGAATGGCTGACCATACTTGTCAGTCAGGTCCTGACTTGCTGTGGCTGGCATATGATGTGATAATGACAGTAAATGGCCACATTTGTGGAAGTGGTGAATAAAAAGAAACGACAGACATGAATTAGATATAATTTGATAGTCAAACCGTATAAGAACACAGAACAGGTGCCTGAATGTCAGGAAAGTTGCAATAAAAACTTTGCTACTAGAATTTTGAAATAAACAGTAATAAAATATATAATATTTAGAAAAATTAAAAATATGTTTTGCAGAGTACAACATATTTTAGAATGGAATGGAGTACTAAATGAAATTACTTAGTGAAACTAATATATGAATATAAACAATATAACCACTGGAATATAAATGAGATCAATTGAACTCCAAGGTTGTGACAAGAGGTTCTGGCTTTCTCTTGCCCTCTTAGGAACTGATACATGACCTAATAGGAAAGCACCACTTTGAATCCCAGACTGCCTTAATTATTTTCTCTATCTACAGGCTCCATCATCTGAAAAACTTCAAAATGGGTATTAATGAATGCATGAATGAATGATTATTTAATTACACTTGAATAAATACATGAAAGGGTTATAAATTATTTGAAGTCAGTAATTTGAAATAATTAAGGTCCAAGAACTGTTTCATCTAAACTTGTTATACTGGTTAAATTATTGCTCTTCTATTTATTTTCAAGACTCATATTTTCTCCTACATTTTTATGTATTCCTTTCCAGAAGGAGTTTGTCTTCAATTGCAAAAAAAAAAAAAAAAAAAAAAGGAAAAACTAGGTAAGATTAACATATTCATGAATTCACTGATGCAATGACTTATTCAACAAACACATTGAGGTTCCTACCAGCTAGAATGCATCCAGGCTTGGCTAACAAGTAAGCTCACCTGCTATCTTAAAGGCAGAATGCCCCACTAACCCATCCTGCCTCTGTAATAGAGCTCACTGGTATATTCAGTGTGCATTACAGTTCCTCCTGCTAAATAGGACACAGTCATCCAAGGACCCTGTTGTGTCAAGGAATTGATGAGAAAACCACAAACGTATGGTTTCAGACTTTGTTGAACTTTCAGCCTCATACAGAAGATAATTATGATATAAACACAGTATGTTCTGTCTTCTGGGATTTAGCTGATAGTATCCAAGCAGAAAAAAAAATGTGTTAAAGTCTGAAAGATAGATGAAATGAAAAGACTTAACTTTTTGGGAATTCTGAAGTTGGAGTGGAGACCTGAAGACAGTACTCTAGAAAAAAGGGGCACATTATGATGGAAATTAATAATTACATATACTGTTCTCCCTTTTATAGTTTATATTTTTATCATTATCATTACTTTTCTATAATCAGTATACAAGTAAATTATCATTACGAAGATGTCAAGGATATTGAATCCCCAGATTAAATATGGAAAATGTTTCCTTACTTCACTCCCCAGTTTATACATACGACTTATGAGTTTGGTATATGTCATACTAGTTCTCCACTTAATGTTCTATTATGTACATTCAAATACATAGAAATACACATACATGCATATTTAAAATGAATAGGCTCATGTTGTATGCTTAGTCTGAAATGTTTTTTTGTTACAACTTTGTATCTTGAAATATTTCCCAAAAAGCACACATAGGTTTATGTTCTTTTCAATGGTTGCATGATTCCCTGCAGTATAGCCCTATCATAGTTATTTAATCAGTCTTTCAGAGATGGTTATTGAGGTCAATTTCAATATTTTTCTGTGATTAATGAGGTTGCAATGAATATTCTTACATCTAAACATTCTTCTGAGTTCTGAAGTAGAATTAAAAGTATATCACTTTCTGATTAATACATTGCCAGTCTACTTGTCCTTCAAAAAATATTTTATAAATCTGTAGTCCCACCAGCAGCAGCTATGCCACTGGATACTTTCTAATACCCCTACTGGCACTAGATATTGTCAAAGTTTAACACTGTTGACAGATGATTCTACAACTTTTAATATTTTCTGTCTTATGTAAATATACGTGCTCAAATTCAAATACCTTTAGGAATCAAGCATGTAAAATAAATTTTTTAAATCAGAGTGGTAAATAACTTGGGAAATTGTAAAGGATGTGCTTTGATTACTTTAGAGATTGAAATTTATACTTTTCTAAACATGCTCTGTTGGCCTAGTAAAAGAACGCTGTGACATGAGAAACACTGGTTTGAGATCTTGTTCTTAGGGAAGAAGTCTTCAGTGGGAAGACTTCCATTTTTCCCTAGTTGCACTCAGTCTTGGGTTTATTCAACGTTAGTCCTTGTCAATAGGCAGATTCTGAAAATCCATATATGAACAACCTATTGTAAGGACTAAGGTGTGAAAGAATCACTTTCCATTATCCTAGCATGGAGTGAGTTGTTTCATACTCTGTAGAAAAGTCATTTATCACAGTCAGAGTCAGAATGATAAAAGATAAAGCATTTGTAGGAAATGTTACATGTTTTCTATTTTCATGCAAAAAAATAGTGTGCTTTGCTCCAGTGTTCAGTATTTCAGATTTTAAAAAGCACCAATTATTTCTCCAGGGAAATAATGAAGTTTAGATTTTTTTCCCCATTACCTACCACATATCTGTTATTTTCCTTTGAGACATTGCTCAAATTTGTATAACTGGAAAGCTTTGTCTAAAATTTATTTACTTTTTACTTTTGTAGACATTTAACTTAGTATATTTTAAGTGGTAATGCTTTTCTACATTAATTAGATTGGCATTAAACTAAATAGTAAGGGAGGTTTTTTTTGTTTTTGATTATTTAAAAAGAGAATCTCAGTTCATATATAATTTTAAAGTGATAGAACTCCTCCTTTATCTTTGCCATACCCAACAGGGCTATTAGTGCTGATGTATCTGATTGTCATGAACCTGAAGAATCAGAGATGGCACATTACTAATTTTATTTAAAGATAACTTTGGCTTGCACCAGAAGGCCAGTTTTAATATCTATGAAGTACTGGGTTGACAAGGCTATGAAAACTGTCATAGTTTTGGGGCATAGGAGAATAATTAATTTTCCAAATTCAACCTACTTCTGCTTTAATAGAGCTCTCTGAGCTGCTCACTGCTCCTGTCTCCCTGGGTTTGCATACATAGGAATGTGATAACAAAATTTCTTGTAGAATGGATTTTTTGATTCAGGCCAAAGTCAGCCCTCAGCCAAGTAGTAAGATAAGCCAACTTGGATAGAAAGAGCTATGTAAAAAGTTAATGTGGATATCTGAATGAGAAATATTTGGTTTAGACCCCATATTTGGTATCTTCATAGTATGAATTTATTGGGAAATCACTCTAGCATGCAAGAAATATAGTTTCCTGATGGGTAAAATGGCAATAATAATGCCTACTCTATTAGCATGTGTTTATTCATCAAAGTAAGGTATATAAAATACAACGCGAGTTCCAGTCTCTCAGTGAATGCCATTAACTTGGAAAAGACATGTGTTAGTTATTTTCCTTTACTCTGCCTTCCTCAGGGATAACCAGAGTTGGCTCAGCTGTACTAGCCCATTAGACAGTTGTTCTTTCTATCTCTTAAACTTCTGATGCATGGTCTACTCAAATGGACGCTCTTTCTCAATACAGAAGACCTTTCTTTATCAAAAGGTCTTGATAATATCATTCCTTTTGATATTCTTCCCAGTATTCATTTCTTCATACCCTCATTTACCCGGCACTCTCATTTTTACCGCAGCCCCTTAGGGTCTAGATGAAAATACCTTCATCTCCTGCTGCTTCATATGGCTCACTGAATTAGAAGAGTATTCTTACCCTTTGTTCTATTCCTCCTCTTCAAACCTCACTTCATATTTCTGAGTCCCAACTCAGGTCATTCAGTATCTTTCATTTTCCACAAATCCAACCATAATCCACTGCCTTGATTATCTGAGAATCTGGCTCCTCAGAAGTGCATTTTCTAAATTGGTGTCTAATTTCTCTCTACCAAATGGCGAATGCTTATGTGAGCACTCCCTTGTTCAGGAAAACCCTAAGGTTCCTCAACCTCTGCCTGAACCTAGAGATATTCTTTTCCCTTTACTCCCTTCCCTATTTTTTATGACTGCCTTTCTTTCAGGGTACCACCTTGACTGAGGCTTTGATCCATGTGTACAAGAGAAAGAGATAAATTACTCAAGCCTTATATGAATGAGTTTGTACCACAAGTTCTGATAAATATTTTGTGTTTCAGGAGGCTATTGTGATGGTCTTGTAATAGATTAGTTGAAATGACTCTGTTGATCTGTCCAGATATGGTGTAGTACTTTCAAAACCCTGCATATAGTATAACTATAATCTGATACATTGAAACTTCTATTCAAATACAAAGTGGAATGTCTGCCTTTCTAACTATCAAAGCAAGGACCCCATAGACTGAATGTCTACCAAATAGATGAGTTCATTTTTCAAAACAATTAAATTGACAATAAAAAATCAATGTAACTTGATATTACATGGCTGATGACATTCTTCTAATATGTACTGATATTTTTGTTGACTTTGGCAAAACCTCTATATTACAAAAACTTATTTTCTCTTTTCTTTGTTTTGTAATTGTGATCTTCTTTATTAGAACTATTTACTGTCAAACTAAAATAACGAGATTAAGAAAATATGATTAAGTATAGAGTTTATTCAAGCCCAAAGCTTGAGGATAGTCACCCAGGAAACACAGGCTGCAAGCAAATGGGGTCAAATTTCCAAAGTGAAGAAGCTAAGGTTTCACTTATATAGGCAGAAACAGGGAAGTTGAACAGGGTGACAACATTTTCCATAGAAGGTCAGTACATACATTACAATGATTTTATTTGTTATAACTTGCTACATTCCAAGGAAGATTACCTTAACATTCCCTAAGGAAAGTTAATGGCTATTGAGTCCTGCCCAATAATTTACAAGACAATAGCGAGGAAGAGATTTAATGTACAATCAGAGAAGCAGAAGTTGTAGCTGCATGCTACTTGAAGCCTTAGGTTTGCCTTATTTAATTTCACATTACCAAACTGTGAACTTTGTAAGCCAGTGTTAATAGTATATTTTTATCAATTAATTTTGTACTTATAATTGATACATAATAATTGGACATATTTATGGAGTACAGGGTGATGTTTCAATGCATGTATACACTGCATAATTGATCACATTGAGGTAATTACCATATTTATTCCTTTAAATAGTTATCATTTCTGCCTGGTAACAACATTCAAAATCTTCTTTTCCAGCTATTTTGAAATACAGACTACATTGTTATTTGCTGTAGTCACTCTACTGTGTAATAGAACACGAGAACTTACTCTTCCTAACTGTGACTTTGTACTGGTTGATGAACTCTTTTTAGTGCCCCAACCCTCTTACACTCTCAAGCCTCTGGTAACCACTATTTTACTCTCTACTTCTATGAAATCAACTTTTTTATGTTATTTATTTTTATTTTTTGTTGGTTTAGGTTTATTTATTTATTTATTTTTGAGACAGAGTCTCGCTCTGTCACCCCGGCGTGCAGCGTCACCCAGGAGTGCAGTGGCATGATCTCGGCTCACTGCAAGCTCCACCTCCTGGGTTCACGCCATTCTCCTGCCTCAGTCTCCCGAGTAGCTGGGGTACAGGCACCCGCCACCATGCCCGGCTAACTTTTTTTTGTATTCTCAGTAGAGACGGGGTTTCACTGTGTTAGCCAGGATGGTCTCAATCTCCTGACCTCGTGATCCGCCCGTCTCGGCCTCCCGAAGTGCTGGGATTACAGGCGTGAGCCACCGTTCCCGGCCTTGTTGGTTTATTTTTTGAGACAGGGTCCTGCTTTTTCATGCAAACTAGAGTGCAGTGGCACAATCACAGCTCACTGCAGCCTCAACCTCCTGAGCTCAAGCAATCCTTCCACCTCTTGAGTAGCTGGGATGACAGGTACACACCACCAAAGCTGACTAAAAAAAAAATTGTAGAGATAGGGTCTTCATATATTGCACAGTAAGGTCTCCCAACTCCTGGGCCAAGTGGTCCTCCCACCTTGGCCTCCCAAAGTGGTGAGTGAACAGGTATTAGCAACTGCTTCTGGCCGAAATCAACTTTTTAAGATACCACATATGATGTGGTGTTTGTCTTTTTGTGCCTGGCTTGTTTCATGTAACATAAATGTCCTTCAGGTTTATTCATACGGCTGAAAATAACAGGTTTAAGACAAAAAGGATAACAAATACTTGCAAGGACACACAGAAAGGAGAATGTTTATACACTGTTGGAAGGAATGTAAATTATTACAGCCATTATGGAAAACAGTATGGACTGTCCTCAAAAATAGAATTATTGTATGATGCGGCAATCTCATTATATGCAAAGAAAGTAAATTTGATATGTTGAAGTGACATTTGCATTCCCATTTTATTCCAGTGCTTTTCACAATAGCCAAGGTATGAAATTAACCTAAATGTTCCTCTACATGTGAATGAATGAGAAAAATGTGGTATATATATTCAGTGGAATACTATTCAGTCATAAAACAGAATGAAATATTAATAATTTCTGTAAAGCTGTTCCAATGATGCAAAAGTCAGTCTAGTTTTGTTTTCTTATGTTTAAATAACATTATCTTTGAATATTGACATGCTAGACAGTCTACCTTTTTTGTCCACTTAAAAGAGGAAACTGAGGCAAAATTAATAATATAACTAGAGATTTTATTTCAGCCAAATTTGAAAACTGTAACCGATTAGACATAGGTTCAAGTTGCCCTGAAAATATACACTGATTACCCGCAGTTACAGGTAGGTTTTTAAAGGAAATAAAGAATGAGGCAGTTTTGCAGTTATCTATTAACAATTTACATTGGTTTATTAAAGTATTAGGTTATGTTATTAGGTTAGTGCAAAATATTAGTTTATTAGGTTGGTGCAAAGTATTAACTTATAGCATGTTAGCTTATGTTATTCATAACATTAGCTATTCATTAGCTATACATTGTTCTTTGTGTTAAAAATTTTAGGAACCGGATGATAATGAATAAGGATCACACTGCAACTTGCGATAACAATTATGTAACGTATCAGCTAGTCTGGAAACTACAGGGAAAAGAAGAAAAAAAAAATCTTTAAACAATTACCTCTGAGCTTGGCTGCAGGAGACATAACTGAAGTCTCATGCTATGTCTCTCTGGGTCTGATAAATTTTGCATGACTCACATAGCTCACACTGCTTTGAGTTATTTTTTTTGTGTCTCATGACTAGTCTGGCTTCTTACCCTTTAGCTGTTATTGCCCACAACCAATTCTCCCAGGGCTTCAGAGAATCATTTGAATTGCTAATGATTTTGAGGAAAGATCCTCAAAGCAGCTTAAATCAGGATGGTTAATCTCCTGTGTGGACCAAAATTTCATGGAAAAATAATGTAGAGTAAGCCAGCCACAATCACTCAAAGAAAGCATCTTTTCATCTCCTCCATGTAGTAAGTACATTCAGATATCTACCAGGAGGTATGTACTTCTTGTATGTTAGAAAATTCAATATTATTAATTTAGCAATGAAGTCATTATTATGTGACTCTGAATCCAGAAACCACAGGAAAACAATTCTGAGGCAGGCACTTTCATTATAGGGACACTTTTCCTCCACTGCCATGGATTTAGGACCTGTAATAAACCAACCAGATGCTTGTCCCTATGTCATTGTCAAAAAAATAACCTTCCTGATAAACAAAAAGATGAGATAGTAGATTATTAAAGAGTGTGACCATAGGTTCTCCACAAATCAGTTTACTTGCTTTTTTTTAAATTTAAACTCATGTATACAATACTAAAGTTTTAAAGTTGTATTGCAAAGGAACTTATGCAAAATGATGCATTTATGCACCCTAATCTCTTTGAAATTCAACATAATACAGAAACAGCCATAATCCCCATCAGGCCACAAGGATATATACAGAATATAACATCAGAGAGGCTATATACTGAGTGAATATTAGAGTACCTGGAAAGCTTTTTCTTAATTGGCTCTGTCACAACTAATTTACAAAATGTGGCTTAGATCTATACATTAGTTGTTGCTGTTGTTATTTTTTAAACTCCTCAGGTGCTTCTAATATGCAAGCAAGTGTGAAAAAAAACCTGATGTATACTGTAGAATTTGCAATGATTTTTCAGTTATGATATTTGATAACTCTATATCATCCCAGGCTGCATGTAACAGAAACAAAGCAAATACCTTTAGCTAACCAGAACTCCAGAAGTAAGTGATCCATGGCTAAATTCGCAACTGCACAAGTTAATCCATGCCACATGGCCCCTTAACTTTTCTCTTCAAACATTAGATTGGGTTTTCCTTCTAGCCTCTGCTGTTTTTCCAGGGGGAAAAAGAAATTAACAGGAGGTATGAGAGGTTGCCTTATCAAAGAAATTCATTTTTTCCTAAAAATCTACAAACTGACTTCTCAGTTCCCAGAATTTTAGTTGAAAGAAAAAGGAAGGAAGGAAGGAAGGAAGGAAGGAAGGAAGGAAGGAAGAGAGAGAAAGGAAAGAGAGAATTTGGGAGCTACGTTGCAGTGATTTTTTTTTTCTATTTTTATTAACACCAATGTTATTCTTACCTTGCATCCACAAACTATGCGCATCATTTTGATAATTCTTGGCTGGAGTGCAATATTATTTTCCTATGCATCAAAAAGTCAGAAATCTTTCTGTTGGAAAAATACATTTTTCATCTAAAAAATAAGAAGTTTGCATATGTGAAATTTCCTTGGGGACCCATTTCTGAAAGAAGAAACGTTTTTCCATAGATAATATGATAGATAATTTACTTAATGGTACTGCCCAACCTATGTGATAAAATCGTACTATCAAGAAAATAGCAAAAATGTAACGGCCCACTAATCAACCTGTACAATTTACTATTTGGTCGATGCTTATGAAAGTTCTAATTTTCCTTAGGCTGAGAAACCACCCATCACTTATGGCTATTTAAAATTTCAGATGGTGTGTACCTTGTCTTACATTCTAAATCTAAAGATAGAGCCCAATTTTAAACTTCTTTCAGTTCAATTATAAATGTAATTGTTCTGACCATTAGCTAAATAATTACTTGCTCTTTCTTTGTTGTCATTGCTTGATGAATCTCTTTGGAATGTTATTTCAAAAGAAGAGACAAAATTTGCAGGTCAATTTGATTCATTTATAAAATTTCCATTTAGTAATGGAGAGGATTTAGAAAATATTTGAAAATCTGTTCATTCCATTATCAGTTAGGATCCAATCAGGATACAGAAATCTCACAGTAATTTGAAATGGGAATATTTAAAATAAAGAAATGTTAACTATGATGGGGTTTGATATAAAGGAGTAAAGAGTGCTGTGTACTGAAGAGATCAATCTCAAGTCTTCGCTGGTGAAGGTATGATTGCAGACTACTGTATGGCAGAGAAGGTGGCAGGGTAACTCAGGTCAGATGTTGTTCATAGTTATTGGGTGAGAAAAACCCCTTCAGGCTATAGAAGAGAAAATCCTGGTTAGTCCTGGCAAACAAAATACTTCTTTGGGTTGCTGGTAAGACAAGACTGGGAACCAACCACTGGCACACTCATAAGCCTTAAAAATAATTAATTTGTGGCAAATCACTGAATCCCAGTGGGAAGCAGTCCACAGGACTACTGCTAATACTTAATGAGGGTAAAGTCCACTGGGACCTCCCCGCTACCCTACCCTACGTCATTCACACACTACTGACAACCATATGAAGAATCAAACAGAACTTGCTGGGAATAAGAAGAGCTTATTCCTCTCATAGTGTCTATTTCAGGACCTTCTACAGGCAAAATTTAGCATCATGACAACAGCAAAGGTTAAGTATATAAGAGGCCCATTTCAACTTTTGCAGAGCAGGCAATGAGGGGTGAATTTTGAGTTGATTGCCCTTCTACCCTAGATAGAAGGATGATGTGAAAGGTGAGAAAAAGCCAGGTAGAAACAAACACATGCAGCTTTGAAATAAAATTTTAAAAAAGGCTGTAGTAATTGATCTTTAATTAAACAAAAATTGTCAAAAGTAAATTGTCATTATCTTGAAAAAACCTATTTTAAATTTGATTTGTTGTCATTGTAGAAATTTATTTATTTGTTTATTAAAAAACAAAATATTGTCTTAAAATTCATTGGTTAGAGCTTTCCTAATTAATTAACTGTGCCATTCAAATTTACAGAAAAGCCGATAGTGCAATAGGAAATATGGCATAATATAAAAGCAAAAGAAAACAGTAATGCCTTTGCCAGTAATGTTGGTAGACTTCATCAGAGGATAGTCATTGATTTATTTGCACTTAAAAAGAAATATAAATTCATATATCTGTTTCTTTACCGAGACATTTATTGATGTTGAATAGCAATATACTTAATAAGAACAATTGCTTTGATAGCATATGGCATATTATATCCTGAAGAGAGGGCTGATTACTTAAAATGAGATATTACTCCCAGTAAATCATGACTCCCATGGATTTTTGTGTTGATAGAGAAAATTAAATAAAAATGAACTAGGTTTCATTTTCCTTTCTTATAAGTATCTGACTTTTTTTGAGCACAATAGCCCTTTAAATTATAAGCATTTGAGAGATAATAGTATTTAGCTGAAATGGAAACAATTTCTCTCTCTCTCTGTCTCTCAGACACACACACACAAGCCCACATTTATAATCTTTCCTTTCTCTTATTCTGTAATATCTATTTCACACATGTATGTTTTTAAAAATGTTATTTGAACTTCCTTAAGTTATATTTTTTGGTTTGTTTAATTTATATCACATATCCATCCCATGCTTTAGTTTTACAGTTTCACTGTCTAGCATATCTCCTGAGGGTATGGAGAGGTTATGGTTATTTTTAGTGCCAAGGACTAGAATGACAATGAGAGTGAGTGGATGAGGAAGAAGGAAGATAGAATCTTTGGAGAAGAGAATTTCAAAAAACTGAGAGGCCAGTGGTGAGAAGCCTCCTCTACAAACTCAGAAAAAATAACAAAGAGCCAACATCTAAAGCTATTATCAAGAAGTGAAGCACAGTAACTTGGGAATCAGCAAATGACAGAAGTTAGCTCTTTAACGTTAAAATTTTTCAAATAGGAAATGAAGAATTATTTTTCAAAGATGTAGAGGAAAAGAATTTCTCCATCGGGTTGCACGTTTGTCTGGATGTCCTCCAAGTTTCTAATTTTAAGGCTGTGGTATAAAATGGGATGCATTCCAGAAAATGGTGCATTAAATACATCAAGAATACATAAAGTTGTTTCATCATTATCATATTTAAGATATATTTCCAGCACTAAAAGTTAGAAGGGTCTCAACTCTTCTAATTCTGTGGATTCATGATATTACTTGGCTGTAGATGTTTCCAACGAGCATTGTTGAATAGTTGATCTGTTCTAATGGATTTCAGTGATGTGCATTCTAACCTTCACAGCATCAAAGGACCTTGAACCATCTCAAACAGTTTGATGATTTTTGTCCTCTAAGTTTTTGGATACTCTATTGAAGTCACATTGAGAAGTTCTAAATCTCGTTTTTTAAAAAACATTCAGCTGGCTAAACTTTTCATTCTTTGGAATATTTTTATTTAACATTATCATTTGTACATTGTTAGTCAGCCATTATGGATTACTATAACTAGTAGAATACAAAACAACTACAAGAAATAGAGGACCCTGTGTACAATAAGCACTATACACTACTGATCTTACATAATACATAAATAGGATATCCAAAACTTTTTCTGAGAACATTGTTCATATGATGGTATGTATTGTTTATTGGGAGAGAGTGTAGGGGACTACCTCTTTCATACATTTTTGTTGCCTGAAATCTAAATAGTTCCCTGTACCATCAGATAACATACTTAACAATATACAGCAATACAGTTATGAATTTTTCTACATATATTTGTTAACATATGTGTATTTGAGTCTATAAGAAAATATGAATGCCAACTGAGTAGAATAAATTAAGGAAGTATAGATGATGATTTATTACCATATCTAGTTAATTACTGAAGAAAAATTTGGAGAGGGAGATGATAAAAATTAGCTGAGTATCTACTTTGTGACAGCTGCAAAGTCATGCATATTCTGCCTACTACTTAATTTGATCTTTGCAAAATCCCTGAGTGGTAGATATGCTTATGTCCATTTCACAAGTAAGCAAAATAACTAGGAAATATGATATACCTTCCAAAATATGATAAAAACTCATCTAAGATTCAAATCCGGGTAAGCCTAAAAACCAGATCCCATTTTTTCATGACATCATGTGATTTACTTTTGTGAAATGATTAACCATCCAGCTCTCTTGAGTCCTATGAATTTCTACATCTTTTGCTTTACAAGAAGAAGGAAAAGGAGGAAGAGGGATAAAAGAAGGATAAGGAAGATAAGAGGATCAAGAGGATGAGGAGAAGGAGAGATAAAGAGAAGGAGAGAGAGGTATGTGTTTGTATTAGAATCCATATTATATGTGACAAAGTAATATGAATATCATCTTATTTTAAGTTAATAAGTAATTAATATCAAGTGCATTTTGATTTTGATGTTTTTAAATTTTTAATTTAGGGTTGAAGATCATTGGTAAATTATGCCAATTCATTCATTAAAAAATTTTCCCTATGGAGCAATGTTTATGGTGATACATAACTAAATGAAGATAGATTATATTTGAGACATCAAAAGACACTAGTGTGTGCTGCATTAGTGCGGATTTTATTCATTAGAAAAATATATAAGCCAACTCAGTCTTTCAGCAAACATTCAAAAAGACTGGCTCAAAGATTTGGAGGCAACGGCTCAAAACAGGACTCAGAACCAAAACAAGTATGCAGATATAGCCAGCGGTTGCATTTCTGGCAGTTGAGAAACAAAGTAAGGATTTAGGTGCGGGAACTAGGTTGAAGGTCAAGGAGTGACCCACAGCAAAAATGATAACTGAATCACTGGATAGCAGCACTAAAGCTCCTTATATCCTCCCTCACAAAAAGGAATGAAGAGATTTATAGAATGACAATGACTTGGCAAACCTTGAGGGCTCAAAGTATGTTGGACAACTGATCCAAGATCAACAAACTGGACTGTTCCTTACAGAAAAGTGATGATATTCTCCATTTGCTTGTGGCCGAAACTGATGGCAATGTTTATTTTGGGTTAATATAGATTATAGCATGTGACTCTATTATGGAAAACACAAAGTATATATCACTGCGATCAATAATTTTTCTTTTACCTGACTGCTACAAAATTTGTGAATTTCTACACAATTTTCAACACCTTTCTTTAGGTCTCTAATTTATCTTCTGGATATGTTGAACCTCTTGTCCAAATGCAATGGAGGCAAACTTCTTTTTTTCTCCTTTTCTCAGATACACCAAAGAAGCAAATGCGTTGTGAACTCTTCCCGTTTTTTATTGAGTTTCATTTTATTTGTTTTTCTTTTTCTTTTTCTTTTTCTTTTTCTTTTTTTTTTAAGACCTTGTAGCAGTTTAGTCATATCCCTTTGGAAGTTCTCCAGCACACTTGTAAAAGGAAATGACAAGCATCTAGAATAATTTCTCCCTAAAGAAGAGCAAAAAAGCTGTTTCTTTGGTTCCATCAAGTAAGCTTTGACTCTTCACAAACTAAGGCATTGTCAATGGAGAGAAATTTCAACATCTCCTCTTAACTGCTCTATCATAAACTGTATTTTCTCTTTTATACGCGATAGAAAATTATCTGAAAGACTATGTATATCAGTGATTATATTTATATATTTATACTGGGTCTTGAGAAGTTAAGGTAATTCTGGGAAACATTAGGTTTATTTATGCTTGAATTTTACATGTGATTATATAATTTCCCAGTGAAGGTTATAAGAAACGCATTAACTGAAACAACTTTTTAAAGAGATGCTTTTTTTGGTATGCTTGTGTATTTTTGACAAATTCTTTTTTGTTTTAGATATGTGGAGATTTGGTACTCATCTTCTGCAGTAAATCAATGGATCATTTATTTTTGTATCTTTTCCAGATATTTAAAAATAATACTTACAATGGAATTACAATTATGTCCTACTGTGTGGTAGCCATCATTAAGGTGTTTTTCATACAGCATCTAGTGTTTTTTAATCACAATAACATCTGAAAAGGAGAGTAGGCACAGAGATATTAAATAATTGCCTAAATTACTATCAATGTTAAGGGACACCTACTCTTCTTAACCTTCCTTGGAATGTAAAAGCACACTCCCTTAATCAGAAGGGAGCTCTAATTTTACAGCTTCTATGTATGACTAGAAATTTGTTATAGAATCAAACAACTGATTTTGAAGAGTTCTTTCACAATGTTGTTGATATTATTATACATATTTATGGGACATGTGGTATTTTGGTACATGCATACAATGTATAATGATCAAATCAGGGTATTTAGGATATTCATCATTTATTTGTGTTGGAAATATTTCAAATTTTTTCTTCTAGTTATTTTGAAATATATGATAAAGTTCAACCAGAGTCACCCTACTGCGCTATCAAACACTATAACTTATTCCATCTGTCTAACTCTATGTTTGTACCCATTAACAACCTCTTCATCCACCCTCACACACCCTTCCCAGCTTCTGGTAACTATCATTCTACTCTCTACCTCCATGAGATTCACCTTTTTTTTAGCTCTCACATATGGATAAGAATACACAATATTTGTCTTTCCATGTCTGGCTTCTTTCACTTAACGTGATGACTATAGTTCCATCCATGCTGTTGCAAATGACATTTCCTTCTTTTTATGGATGAATAGTATTCCATTGTGTATATATACCACCTTTTCTTTATTCACTCATTTGCTGATGGACACATAGGTTGATTCATATTTTGGCTATTGTAAATAGTGTTACAATTAACATGGAGGTACAGTTATTCATTTGATATACTGATTTCCTTTCTTTTGGATAAATACTCAGTAGTGAGGTTACCAGACTGCATAATGATTCTACTGTTAGTTTTTTGAGGAACCCTCATAGTGTTTTCCATAATGGCTATACTAATTTACATTCCCAACAATTAACAGAGTGAAGAGAAAAAATCTGAGTAATAGAAGAAAATATTTACAAACTGTTCATCTAAGGGACTAATATTCCAAAGAGACAAGGAACTCAAATAACTCAACAGCAAGAAAACCCCAATAACCCCATCAAAAAGTGGACAAATTATCTGAATAGACATTTATGAAAAAAGACATACAAATGGTCAGAAATTTTATGATTTTGAGGTCTTAATTGATTTTCTGCTGAATGTTTGTTTAGTGTCTCATGCTTGTTGTGGGGTATCAGTTAGCTGAGCTTACATCACTCAAGTTGTATCATTTTTGTTTCTTTGATTTGCAAAAATAATCTGTTAAACCCACAAATTCATTGAAAAATATAAATATTGGCCCAAACTATCAAAGAGGTTATTTTGAACAAAATAGATCTAACAAGTCATTGTTTTACCTCTTGTTGCCCTTTTTGTTTTTCCTGTTTTGCTGTTTTCCTTGAACAGATACTATGATATTAGATCCATTATGGCCATGTTAAAACCTTGCAGAAAGATGATTAAAAGAGTAGTTAGCATTTTATAAATAGAGTATGTGGCAGAGAAAGGCGAAGAGCTTTACTTAATATACTGCAAGAATAATAAGAAACAAGAAACTGCATCTAGTTTCTTTGATTTTCATTAAAGTTCATATGAAAAGAATTATCCTCAACTATTCTCTACAATGGAAAACTTAGCAATAATGACAGTTTCTTTATGAATTGTCGTGTATGAAGTTAAAGTAACTTTATGGAGAAGTATAGCAACTGCTCCTTCCAGGAACAAAATTATGAAGAAATGTATCCAAATATCTTTCATATCATATTTGTTTACAGATGCTAATGGCGTTTTGGAACAATGAAGGCATTCAATCTGGCAAATAAGTGAAAAGAAAATCTTAACACAAATATCTTCATGTCAATATAATTGCAAAACATTCACTGGCTTGTAGGTTACCTTGTTATTTGCTATGACTTTCTGTCAGATTTTCGTGGACAAAGTTTCTTAAACAGAAAATGTTTAAAGAAGTTTTCCTACAATCACATGGCAGGACTTTTAATGTTTTAATGTCTGTTCTCACGTTTGTGTTGCCTATACACTGCACACTTTGATTGGAGTATTTTTATATGCAAAGAGAAGAAAATAATGTATAAAATCAATTGTGTCCAGATGAAAGAAGTGAACTGCAGCAGCAGCAAATAAATTTGGCTAACAGGAGGGCAAATAGTTACAGGTTGATTCTTTTGATTGGAGACCTTAATTTGAAGTCCAATATGAGCTAGATGGGCACTTTGCACAGAACCATGCAGCTGCATCATTTCCTTTGGAGTTAGCTAGTAAGGACACTGGAGTTTTTCAGGTAAGATCTGGTGGCTTGAACAGACTCTTTTGCAGGCTTCTGTAAAATATTATAAAATGTATAAAAATTGTAAATGGGTCAATCTTCACATATAAGATTACCAGGGTAACTTTTAATCTACAAGGTGGTCTTAAAACTGGCTAACAGTATGGAAATAACTTATTATCATTCTTCCTCAGATCTAGCATTAAAATACCCTTCTCCATCTCTGAAGATTCATAGCTATGTTCGAGTTTAGGAAATGGGATTAGGGGAACCAAAGAAAGTTGGTGTGAGGAACAGAAGATCTCACTTCTGACTCTATCTCCAAATTGGAGTCAAATTGTGTTCCCTTGCTCCATCTTAGTTTTCTCATTTGTAATGTGTGGAATTAAACTAAATGAACTCAGAAGTGCTCTGAAGCTCCAGTGCTTTGCTAAATGTTTTTCTTCATAAAACAATGGAGTACTCTTGCTTACATTTTTTTCCTGTCATTATCCAGGGAACTCAGGAATAAGAATGTTTTATATTGGCTATTTGTACTAATCTTCAAGCTCATCGTTTATTGTGATCTCATGTTTCTCGGTGACTGGTTGGTATTCCATTTTCAGTTGAAGAGATGCCTACTGTGGTATCTCTTATTTTCCTTGTCATACTAATATTTGATGGTGGGGATGATGATGATAATGATAAGCAGTGGAAGAAAAAGAACAAATTTGTCTTTCAAGAAGAGCAGTAAGACATGCACATCCAAATATGCACACAAGAGAAAGTGAGAATAAAAAAGAAAGAGAAAATGGATCTGGAAATGGTCTTAGAAAAGAAAAGCAGTTTAACCTAGTTTTGTCACTCTTAAGTGTTGAGAATACTGAGTGATTGTTTACTAACATTGGTTTCAACTTCCTTCTAGTGTGCTGCTAAACTTACATACTGCAAACTCTCCTGCATGTATTGTTCTAGATGGAATTTAAGTTTCACCTTTAAGTGCTCTTAAATGAAAGGAATCAGAAATAAGGAGAGATAAGACATGAGGCCTCTGTTTTACATGCAGAAGTGGTGAGATTTTAAATCCATCAACTCTAGAATTATTTCTTAATTGAGTGAGTTCCATGTTAGGGAAGAAACATGGCAAAACACTGTAACCCAGTTTTGGGACGTTGCATATGGAATTCATCCCTTAAATTTCACCGATTGTCTGCTTCTCTGCTAACAATTCTGTAAGCCATTTAAAATGCCACAGCAATGACTTTCAAATTAATTTCTTTAGAGCTGATTCTAGTTTCTTCAGTCAAGTCCTAACTTACATTGGTACACTACATAACTTCTGAAGTCCATGTTTATTCCTCTATCAAATGTGAGAAAAATAAAAATATTTTATCAGATTGTTGTTTGCGTATTAGGTAAGACAGTATATGAGAAATACTTAGCAAAATGATTGATATATATTAAACCTTCAATAAATATTTACTGTTGTCCTAATTATTACTCTCAGAAAGAGAAAATAACATTTATCTTATTTTTTCTATCCTAATTATGCCTTGATGCAAACCTCAACTTTGCATAAAACAATATTTTATTATGTTATGAATTCTAATATTTAGGGATTCAGAAATGAACATTGGATTGCATTTGTATGCTACAAAATATCTGGAGTTCCAGAGGATATTCAAGGCAGAATTGAGTAAATGTCAGGGCATTGTTATCATCTCAAGACTCACCCACTGACAAATCTGGTGTCTGGACTTAAAAATAACCATCTGTAACACCTACAGCGATATTTTGAAGTGGTTTGATGTCTTCACAGTATGGTAGAATAAGTGGTAGCTACAGGTAAAACCTCAACAAAATGTTAGCAAGTCAAATTCTGCAAATTATAACAAAGTGGTAATATATTATGAATTAATTGATTTTATCTCAGAAAACCAAGGCTGATTTAAGATTTATAGTTTAATTAATAGAAATATTTCTCAAGTAGAAGGGATTTATGAAAAGGTTGGTGAATAATCTCTACCAAAAAATGTGTAATATGGACAAAATTGTCAAAAACAACCATTTCAGGGCCGTGAAAGTTAACTAAAGACAAACAAGTTGAGCAGTGTTTATACTTGGAAAATACTACAGATTTTGTAAGAACAGAGTCTGTAGCCTTTTTATCTGGAGCTGTTCCCATATCTCCACCCTATAATTGAAATACTAAAAAATGGTAGTTTTACCAACTTAGATTTAAATTTGGTCCTAAGTGTTTCTTTAGCTAGAAGGAGAACACTCAATTAGGGAAGGGAAGAATTCGAACCCAAAGTCTTGTCAGCTAAAATTGTGAAGTCATCTAGAAATTAGAAAAACATACAAATTTCGAGCCTGTAATTTTAATTGCAGTGAGGCCTGGGCCACTGAAATTTATTGGGGACACTAGAAATTAAGAAAGCAATAGAAAAATCAGACAAACTATTTACATATCCTTGGATGATTGGAGAACTAGTGGGAGAGACTGAAGGGAGTCGACTGGAAAGTTAAAGTAAAGGGTACTTTGATAACTGATTGAACTTTGAATATACTTCCCAACATACGCTGGCATCAGCTGGCACTTAGTGAAAGCTTATGAGCCTTGAGATGATTGAGCATATTATTTGTCCTAGTTATTGCTTAAACAATAAGATATGTAGAAACAGTGGTGATCTCTAGGAATCCAGGCTTAAGACATAAAAATAAATATTTAAAAACTGGAATGGAGACATTAGAGGCTGCACACTATAAGAAAAGATAGACTCTGCAGTTTAAATACGGGCAAATTTGCCCTCCATATTTTTATTACACATTGCATTGGAGATTCTGGTCTGTGAAAAAGGAAAGAAAAACAAATGAAACACATCCATTTATACTGAAGATGTAAAGTTCTACTTATTTACAAATGACATAAACTTACATGTAGAAAATTTTACGCAATCTACATTTCTATAATAATTACTCCTTAAATTAATAAGCCCATTTAGAAAGGTCTCAAAATTAAAGATCAATATATAAAATCATTACATTTTTATGACCTAGCAATCAACAACATAAAATAAAATAATAAAGAATTCATTCAGTATTTAAAATACTTAATTATAAATTTAACAAATGAGAAATAAAACGTTATGTTGAAAATATTGAAGATCAAAATAAATAGAGGGTTAAAGCTTATGGATTTCATGACTGAGGTTTATTAAGATGTCAATTTGCTCTCAATACATATAGAGATAAAAAGCAATCTCTATCAACATTCCAACAGGCATATTCCCCCTATAAATTGACAGGTGTATTATAAATTTTATATGGAAAAGAAAAAACCTAGAATGACCAGCTGAAGATGAATGGTTGAAGATTTTAAACTCCCTGATTAAAAAATTTAATATAAAACATCCGTAATCAAAGCAGTGTGGGAAGAATAGACATAATCAGTGGAAAAGAGTCTAGAAGTAAATCCTCATACCTGAGGTCAACTGATTTTCAACAAAAGAATCACAGTAATTCAGTTTAGATGGTATTTATTTTTTATTTTTTATTTTTTGACAAATGGTACTGGGATAATTAAATATTCATATACAAAAAAAAAAAAACTTTACCTCACACAACCAAAAACATTATCTGAAATGTATCAGAAAACAAAATAAAAAAATATGAAAGCAAACGAAGCAGGCTTCTGAATTAAAAAAATAATTAGAAAACAAAAAAAACTTATTTCAAGAAGGCATAAGAAAGGAAACCTTGAAGTTGTAAATGTTAATTTACATTTACAATAAAGAATATCTTAAAATGTTTGCCTTTTTAAAAAGACTAAAATTAAATCCTACACAAATGCACTTAGATAAAGAGAAGTTACAAGTGAAGTATGCATAGAATTTGCATGTGCTAGTTAATATTTTATAATAAAAATTTACAAGAAAATATTTCACAGTAAAAAACAGAGAATAAAAAATATAATTTAATTGTTGTATAATGTGAACCACTCAAGTGAAAGATTGGAAGGATTATTTTCTTGTTGTTATTAGTTTACTTCGCTTGTTTGTTTTAGCAGGAACTCATGACTCTGTTTTGAAATGCTCCAGTAAAAGACACTGCCATCTGAGAAGAGTTAAAGCTTGCTGAAAAAAGTATACAGTCTCAAGGAAGTAACACCACTAAGGTTAATCTAAAATGTTTTCTCTTACATTAATATATTTCTATTTCAATCATAGAGACCATCTCATGAACATTTTTGAAATCAGTATATGAGCCATAGCAGTAAAGAAACATTTTTTAGCAGAAATTAATGAGTAGGAAGTATGAAAGGGAAAAATGAGAAAGTAGAAAAGATAAACAAGTTATAGCATAAATTAAGATCAATGATAAAGGCAAATGCATAAGTATCAAAGATATAGAGTTCAGAATTTTGCCAAAGGGACTAAAAAACAAAGTATCATAAAGAGGCATCTGGCATCTGAAGATATGTCACACTACAGATGCACGTCATAAATGCAGAAAAATATTTTAAATTTTAAAATTAGATTTGACATTGGGATCTCTTCTGTTCTCTGTATGAGAAACAATTTGGTAGGAATATTTAAGCTATATTCAGCAGTATATATAAACTATATAAACTAAATTTACCAGAAGAGAGAAATAGAAGATTGGTTTTTTCTAGTTATTTTAGAAAACAATTTTCATAGTTTTGTCAGATAGTTAGCATTCCAATGATAATTTACATAAATGAGTCAGACTTCTTCCTTGTTCCCAGATAGAGATAATACTTTAAACATAATAAAATATTGAGGTTTTTTTCAGAGTCGTCACCCAAGTATACTGTTTTTCTTTTTGTTTTGTTTTTGGTTTTTTTTTAAGACAGTGTTTCGCTCTGTCACACAGACTGGAATGCAGTAGTGCTGTCTCGGCTCACTGCAACCTCCACCTCCCGGGTTCAAGTGATTCTCCTGCCTCAGAGGTATACCTCTTCCCCAGAGGTAACCTCCCTCTGGGGAGGCTGAGGTGAGCTGATCACAAGGTCAGGAGATCAAGACCATCCTGGCTAACATGGTGAATGCCTGTCTCTTCTAAAAATACAAAATATTAGCAGGGCGTGGTAGTACATCCATCTGTAATCAAAGTATACTATTATACTAAGAGGTTGAAGTCTGCAAGTGGAATTTGTGCTATTGGTTATTTGGATGGTGAGTTATATATTCCATTCTTTGTCCAACATCCTTGCTTGTCTCACAATTGTACTGCCACATGTCCATACTGCTATCTCCATGTTTATATCACAGTCTTAAAACTGACTGCCTTAGTATGGACTGCCATTAACAAAATATCATGCATTGGATGGCTTAAATAATAAATTTATTCTCTCACAGTTTTGGAGGCAGGGAAGTCCAAGATCAAGGTTCCAGCTGACTCATTTCATTCTGAGAACCCTCTTCCTGGTTGGTAGGTGGCCAGCTTCCTGTTAGGTCCTTACATGGTCTTTTCTCAGTAGGTGGAAGCCTCTTATGAGGTCATTTTTCCTGAGACCATTATTCCCATCCTGAAAGCATCACCCTCATGAATTCATCTAATTTTAATTGCCTCTCAAAGTTGTCCTTTTTAAATACCATCATACTACAGGTTAGGACTTAATTCAACATATAAATTTTGTGTGGACATAGATTTTCAGTCTATAACATTGTCTTATAATTTTAAAATAATAAAATATCACATTTGAGGAAGAGAAAAAGAAAGAAAGAAGGAAAGAAAGAAAGAAAGAAAGAAAGGAAGAAAGGAAGAAAGAAAGACTGAAGAAAGAATAAACAGAAAATAAAACCATGGATTATGATTCTATAGGATTTCATGTTCCTCCAGCACTTCTTCCCCAAGATTGAAGCACTCATCACCACAGCTGCAGGAGTGATAGTAGCTGATAGATTTTAGCTAAGGCTTTTTCTGGTACTTGGACTTGGATAAAGAGAGCTATCTCACTCAAAGTTATAATTGGTAGATGCCGGGGGATAAAGTTTTGGTCCCATTTCTCCAATCTGGGATGACTTCAAAGAGTGATGTCGGTCATATATGCCTCATATGAACCTCATATAATCAACTGAGGTCTTTGTTTCAACTTCATCACAGTCCAGTTAACACTCTTCCCAGTCCTGCTTCCTTTACCTCCCTAAACACGTTGGTCTCAAGAGCACTCCCTAATGAACTTCCTACTTGCAAATCTCTGAGTAAGACCCTGCTTCCTAAGAAACTTCGAATCAGAAATAGTTAAAGGTCTGAAAAGAGGAAATTCGAGCTGTGTCAACCACCAGCTCACCAGCAATGAGAGCCCTACCACTGATGATAGTCCATAATGAAACATAAGGAAATATTAAAATTTTTCATTATGAATAGCCCATAGCAGATTGTCATGCTGCAACTTTACAGCTTCAGCTGGAGGTTAACTGGGGTAATAGATCGAATGGAAGAGAAGGAACTGATAAGCAGAATATTTTCAGCATTTGATAAACATAATGAAAACTGTAAAAACGAATGTGGAACTGGGACATTTGACATATTGAGAGATAAAATGGAAAACCCTGAATTCTTAATAACAAATAAAGGTAGAAGTCCTCCTAGACAGCATTAAAAGGACTCTAATTTCCTTCAAGCAGAAGATAGAAAAATCTTGGGGTTTTAGGGGGATAGAAAATCTCAAGCTCATCACTTAATAGTAAAAGTAGCAGAGTTCTTGAGATATTTTAATTCTCAATCAAGAGTCCTGTGAGATGTGGAATCTGAGATATAAAACAATGATACCAACATCAGTGTAAGTTTTGGGGTTTGCAAAAGTTGCCCCATGTAACCCTCTTAAAGGTGTGAATACCCCATTTACCTGAAAACAATACCAAGGCTTGTGACGCACAAGACAACACATCTCTCCTTCAGATCCACTGCACATCCCCTCCTGGCCAGCAGACCAGTAATTATGGTTAAGACCACAAAAGTCACCACATGATTTGTCCTCTGGGAGTTACTAGAGGACACTCATTTACCAAAGCTCTACTGAGACAGGAACTGGCATCATGGAGAAGTTCAGTGGTGGCTGTCCTTTGTAGGATAGGGCTTGTGGTAAGAGATGTTGTTACATAAATAGGATCTCTGACTGCAATGGATGTTATAGAATACTAAAAATAACAAAAGGAAGATGGTAGTATTTACCCAAAGAAACAAGGTAGTTGCAGTTATTGTAATGACTAGCAAGATCAAAGAGTCAACTGTGGACTCACTCGCAGAGAGCGATAGGAATCATTAATAGAGCAGACATCTATAAAGGCAGATTAAATGGGTAGTCAACAGGAGTGTTGCTCAGTCTCTACATCCAAAAGAAATAACGTATGGGTAGTCAAGAAGTTGAGTACAGCCACTGCCGCAAAAAGACACAGTTCCTTACTCAGTTTCCAGATCTGATTTAGTTTCTAGATCTAGGAACCACTTACTGAAGAATAAGCAGGCTTTCTAGGAGGAATGTTCCTACAACATCGCAGTAAATGTACTGATAGGGTAATGGTTCCTCAGTGTGCCCCCAAAGTTACATATGACCATTTACTTGGGTAACTGCATACTAGGTAAAGGCTAATAAGCAGAATTTTTTTTTTTTTTTTTTAATTGAGACAAACTTTCGCTCTGCTGCCAGGGTAGAGTGCAATGGCGCAATCTCAGCTCACTGCAACCTCTGCCTCCCGGGTTCAAGCGATTCTCCTGCCTCAGCCTCCAGAGTAGCTGAGATTACAGCCTGACTAATTTTTATATTTTTAGTAGAGATGGGGTTTCACTAAGTTGGCCAGGCTGGTCTCGAACTCCTGGCCTCAGGAGATCTGCCTGCCTCGGCCTCCCAAAGTGCTGTGATTACAGGCACAAGTCATCTTGCCCAACCATAAGCAAACATTTTTAAGACTTAGCAGAACAGAGCCAAGACATTTATAATCAGGGAGTTGTAACATCCTCATTAGTTTACTTCTTAAAATGGAGGCATAAGAGTACCTGCTGTCAATGTTTTCTTGTATTTAGTGGGTATAGTAGGTCAATAATTCCAGCTGGTGGTCATGTCCTATCTCCATAGGTATAACTGAATGGATTGACTTAGTAATTGAAAAAAAAAACTTCATATATATATATATATATATTTATTTATTTATTTATTTTTTTTTGGTGCTTATGGTAAGGAATATTAGAGTGGGGAAAGACAAGTGAAAAATTCTGAAAATTTTTTCATCTCATCAAAGTATGAATAAACTATATTAAATGATATTAAATAAAAATGATACTACATTCTAGAAGTAATGATAAAAATCATTGACAACATTTCAGACCTAAAGCATATGATGGTAGTGTTTCCTATCTTATTCCATTTAAATTATGAGTCTGGCCATAACAAAATTTAGTCAGAGCCTGGAAAATGACAGTGGACCTCCACAAAGACACAGCTGCTATGGCTGGTGTGTTATCTTTGTTAAGATAAGTCAGCATGGCTTTAGGTATATGATATTTGGCCATTGAGGTGTATATGTTCTTTTCCATACTTATCAGAAAAAGGAACAGAAAGATGGAAAATCAAATACATTTATAATCTTTCCCCAGTACCATGTTAATTTTCTTGCCATCTGTTATATTATCTAAGGGGATCAGAAACATCTAGACTTGGACCATCTTAATTGAAACAGTATATTGAATCAATCACATTATTAGAACAAGACAAGCACAAAATGATAAGTCTGTTGGAGGCTTTAGAGAGACACATATCCTCTAAATACACCTATACACTTTAGAGAGTAGGAGATAAAACATGAAGATACAAGAGTTTGCAATGAGGCAAGTTTTTAGGAGGTCAGTAGTCTTTAAAATGCTAAAGCACTCCCTCAAAATAAAGAATATATTGTTGAATTCCACACCTTCACCAAATAAGAAGGAAGTGCAATCCTTGGTAAACTCATGCTATCCCATTAACTAGATAACTCAAGGGGTCTGCAGCAAAAAGCCTAAAGTACAAGTCGCCCTGCTTCTTGAGCCATATGTAACAGAAAATGAATTGCTGTTAAACTACTATCCCACTCAGAAATGACACTGAAAAGACTAGTGCAGGAAAATTCTCTGAAGGACAAAGCTTTGAGTAGGGTACCTGGTCATTTACTTTGTGTGACAATAAATGGATTGGCTGGTTGGTCAGGAGCTTTAAAAATGTTGAAAGATCAGGAAAACAAGGCATTTTAGCTTCTTAGGACTGCCATAATAAATATTACCACAAAATCAGTGACTTAGAACAAGAGACATTTAATCTCTCACAGTTTGGGAGTCCAGAAGTATGAAATCAAAGTGTTGGCAGAACCACAATCCCCTGAAGGCTTTAGGGAGAATCTGTCCTTTGCCTCTTCCATCATCTGGTGGATGTTAGATCTAGTTATTGCTGTTGCCAAATATCCAACATATATTCAAGTCAAGCCCCCAATATAACACAATCTCTAGAGGAAACAAATAAGGTACTTGGTGATAAGTTGACTTGGTGATAAGGTACTTGGTGATAAGTTGACAGGATATTAGATCCCTTACATCCTGAAAGGGGTAGTAATTCTTTCTGACTGCCAGCCATCTGTATTCCTGGTGTGATTTTGCCCTTCTTGCATGCAGAACCATAACCAGCGTCACTCTCCAGTGTCATAAATTGCACTGGATCTGCTGACATGGGATACTATATAATTTTATGGAGACCAAGGAATCCACTTTATGGCAAGGGATATTTTGGGGTTGTCACAGGACTGTGGAATCCACTAGTTCTATCATATACTATACTTCCCAGAGACTGCTAAACTTTCAACAGTGTGTTTAAGGCACCGTGGAAGCACCAGCTTGGAGATTGCTATCTGACACTGGGATCCTGTGGTAGGCACAATTTTATGACAGCCTCCAGGATCCTTGCTTTGTGTTATATGACTTGTGTAATCTGTTGGCCTGTGGATATGATGGCTTTTGTTCCCATGAACATGTTACCTTACACTGAAGAAAGGAAAGTTGCATATATAATTTAGTTTCCAAATCAATTGGTGTTAAATTAGGGAGACTATCCAGGTGGGATTGACTATCACCCACACTCAGCAAATCTGAGTCTAGAGGTTAGAAACAGTCAGAGATTCAAAGCATGTGAAGCATTCAATGTGCCATTACTGGCTTTAAGACAGAGAGGGCCACAAGGCAAGGAATATAGGTCAGCTTTAGGAGTCGAGAGTGGGCTTCTAAATAGGGGCAACAAGGAAACAGAAACACAGTTCTACAGTTCCAAGGAAATCAATTCTGCCAATAGAAAGAGTCAGTTTGAACCCGATCTTTTCCCTACAGCCCCTAGATGAGAACTTCTCCTGACCAACATCTGAATTTTAGCTTTGTGATACCCTGATCATAGAACACAGCCACATTGTGCCAGTCTTCTAGTCTACAAAACCATGAGCTAACAAATAGATGATGGTTTAAGCTGCTGTGATTGTGGTAATTTATTATGTAGTAATATAAAACTAACACAGATTTTGGAACTTGCAAATAAGTGACTCCTTAACACATAGCTAAAATGAAGGAGTGGTTTTGGAATCAAGAAGTGAGTAAAAGTTGGAATATGTGAAAGAAAAAGTCTAGAACACCTTGAACACATTGTTAGGGGTAATATAGACATGGATGGCTACCTTGGCAAGCTAAGAAGGAAGTCAATAACATGCTATCACACAGGAGAAAGGAAGATTTTTCATATGTAGTCACTGAAAGCTTAGCAGAAGTTGTCCTACAGTTGTGGAAAGCAAAATGTGTGGGAAATTAATTTGGATATAAAGGTGAGTGGACCTCCCCACCCCCTACCAAGTAAAGTGTTCATGGTAAGCACTGGTTTATTCTTGCTGCTCAGAGCAAAATGCAAGAGAAGAAAGATAAATTAAAGGAAGAAGTTACAATCAAAGATCACAAGTTCAGGAGATCAAGATCATCATGGCCAACATGGTGAAACCCATTCTCTACTAAAAATACAAAATATAAGATGGGCGTGGTGGAACATGCCTGTAATCCTAACTACTCAGGAAGCTGAGACAGGAGAATCACTTGAACCAAGGAGTCGGAGGTTACAGTGAGCCGAGATCGTATCATTGCACTCTAGCCTGGCAACAGAGTGAGACTTTGTCTCAAAAAAAATTTAAAAAAAAAAAGTAACTTGGATAATTTTAGCCTATTCACATGACGAAAGGTGTTAAGACGAGAGCACTTAAGACAGGGTGGCATAGAGAAAAGGCTGAGAGTGTGGTGGTATAACCTCAGACCAAAACCTCAGAATACTCAAAAGGTCAGAAAATTCTGTCATACAACTGGCTGTTTCCATAGATTAAGGAAATGCTTAGAGGACTACTAGGATTAGATTCCATAGATTAAGGAAATGTTTAGAGGACTGCTAGGATTAGATTCCATAGATTAAGGAAATGCTTAGAGGACTACAAGAAAGCTTAGAGACTTTGTGCCTCAGTCAGATCAACGGGAGCCAAAAATAGAGGAGGGATTACCTCAAAAAGATTTGCGGGTATGACTGTTGTCCAATGGAGTGAAACCAAGTACAATTCATGCGAGATCACAGGTTCTTGGGAAATCCATATCAGCAGAAATATGAAATACTGCCAATTGGTACTGCAAGAGCCAGAGAGTGGCAATAAGCAGGCTGATAAAACTACTTTGCTAGAAACATGTGCTACGTTTTATAAAAAGAAAGAATGATTCTAAGGGTAGAAGAAATAGCCCAGAGGGTGGAGCTGAGAGCCCAGAGGGCCACAGAAAATTACTCCCAGATCTTGAAATATAATTTTTAAAAATCCAGTATTTTCTCAACTTGATTTCAGGAATATTTTGACCAGCTAGTCATTTGTGCTTCCCATTTCTCTTTTTGAACCAGAATGTTTAAAACTGATATCCTATGCCTGCCCTACTACTGAATATTGGGACTTTGGGGAGCAGATAATTTGTCTCTTAGTTTCACAAGTCCAAAATTGTAGGAAAATTTTTCTCCAGCAGCTGTAGTTAATGGATTATACCCAGGAGTCTCTTCCAAAACTGACATAGATGATATGGATAAGATCTGGGATGTTGAGCTGATGCTGACATCCTTGACAACTTTAGGAGAGGGTGAATGTATTTTGCTTTTGGAAGGGACATGAATCCTTGGGGCCAGAGGGTGAATTATGGTAGGCTCAATTCTATGATAGCCCCAAAGAAATTCTGTCCCTTTAGTGTACAGATCCTGCAAAATTCTTAGTTCTGTGAATATGATGAATTTTGTACTTGTGGTTATATCATGTTGTTTGGCTCTGGAGGGACTGATGGAAACTAGTTCTAGTTCTTTTTCTTCTTCTGTTGTAGTAGTACATCAGTTATCTGATCCTACAGTCAGTCCAAATTGACTGGCTGCTATTGTGGTGATCTAAGTATTCTTCTGGTTACTCTAGGCTATGGCAATTGTGTATCCCAGGAAACTGTTTATATCACAGTTGTGTTTGCTTCAATTCATGCAAGATTCTACCTTCTTTATTTATGTCTTTTCATATAAGCCTAGAAAAGAAGCAAAGGGTCTGAAATTAAAAGGATGAATTATTCCTTTCTGACTGTAACAATCTTGTCTTTAGATAGTTTAAGGTATATGAAATACTAACAATATGCCTCTAATTATATCTCCCTTCCTTGACAGGGGCAGAGCCCAGATTACTAGAGGTGAGGAGATGCAGATGTGACTTATAGGAAGAATCCATAGTTTTTTATTCAGAAGGCATTCCGTGACATTCCTGTTGAAGATGGATTTTTTCTTGATTCTCATGCGCTGTCTGCCAGAAATGATTTCAGCTTCTGTTCCTGTTCAGTTTATGCTTTTAAGGGCCTAACAGACCTTCATCTTCAGTGAAATTAAAATGTATATTTTCCTGCTCCTTGAGAGAAAGTAACTTTTAAAAATAAAGGGTCAAACTTGATGGGTTACTCTCTCCACCTTCTTACCTCGAAAGAGTATTTTGAGAAAGGGCAGCTAAAGCCAAGTTCATTGAGCTAAGAATGGTTGACTACAGAATGCTGTGATAGGAAAAATATCCTTGGAGCATGGATTATATTTAGGCAGGATATTTGTTGTTAACAGGGTTGTAAAGAACAGCCCTAAAAAGGACATTGTGAACACTGTTACACAATATATCCATGTAACAAACCTGCATGTGTACCCCCGAATCTAAAATAAAGTAAAATAAAGAAGAAGAAGAGAATGAAAGAGAAGGAAAAGGAAAAGAGGAAGTTACCATGGGAAACAGATTGTATGAAAGGTGATGATTAAAAGGACCTCAGTTGTTTCTATTTGGAGAAGTGTGTCCCTGTGAAATGAGATAGCAGTTGCTCCAATCTCCCTCTCTCAGTACCCATTGCTTTCCTTCATTACCTCTAGCCACTTGTGTCTTGAAGCATAGCAAGACCCCTCCTCCCTCATAGGATGGATTATCTAACCATCAGCGAACTAAGGGCAGCTTTAATTTGAGAAGCACATTCATTCGAGAAAGTGTACATGGAACAAACATGAACATTAACTCCTACCTCTTGCTTGGTTCAGAGCTTATGTTGCATGAGTATGAATTAACAATTACCTCTCTGATTTTTTCTTTGTCTAAAATAAACACACACACACACACACACACACACACACACACACACACACACATCCCAATACAGGGTCTCACAGTTTAACAATGAGAAAACTAGCTAAGGATAAAAATATATCATTTAAAATATCAAATTCTAGGTTAGATTCGTTCTCGTAGCTCTCTGTAAACAGAAAGGATTGACAACCAATATTGTCTTACATAAGTAATAATTCAACTCACCACCACTTCTTCTCAGAAGGCAGAAGAAGCCATAGTCAGATATTTTTCTGAACAATTTTTTATTTTCATAATATATTAATGTTAAATGTCTTTTTGGGTCTTTATTTTTTATCAGACTATTTATGTCAATTACAAAGTCCAATGAGAGTATTTTTGTGTTATTCATGTACATGACTATACAAGTATCAACAAGACCTTTGACAGGGTAAAAACACCATTAAAAGTTTTCTTTTAATGCCCAGTGAAATTCAGATGCATTACATTTATAGTGTTAGATGTCTAACCTGAAAACTCAGTAACCCTTTTAAATAAAAAAAATGAAATTACAAAGAGAAGCAGTTTTAAAATTATACCAGAATATATATATATTACTGCATTAAGAAAAGCACAGTCAGTTTCATGTAGAAGCAAATAAAACCTATGTACTTAAAATTTAGAAAAAAAAAATTACTGCCCTTTTAATTACTTAAAGGAAATTTCTCAAAAGAATAAAAATTTGGAATTTAGTAAAATAGATGGGAGTATGCTGAACAGAGTAGGAAGGCCATTTTAGCCAGTTTGAGAAGGTTTTGGCAATGATCATGACACGAATATGCAAGAAAAGACTAGGTTGGTGTGTATTTGGTGGGGTGAATCACAGAGGAAGGATAGAAGGGACCCACCACACAAAGACAGTAGCCTGTATTTTTGTGAAAGTTTGTGAACCAGAAGGTGAGACTTCTGCCCTCAGGGCTCTTAAAATCTTTTTGAAACACAAGACCCCTATGTAGAAAACATAAATATGTAATTTCAAAGCTTAACACAGCATGTATAATTTGGAAAATTTTTGTGACTAACTTAAAGTTCCATTATTTTTTTCCTTATTTCGTGCATCTCAGTACTTATATGCAGTTTATATTAACTTTAAATAGATAATATAGATTCTTGTGTACATTTATTCACTTCCTTAACTCAACGACAAGCGCCAGATAAGACAAGGAAATTCCTATGAAAACACACACACACAAACGACACTGAATTTGAGACATGAAGATAACAATAAATTTGAAATCAGAAGCATACACACAAAAGGCATGCACACAAACCAGTTTGATCATGAGAAATGAATAAAAGGAGAAATAAAAATGAAAACATTTAAGGATGTAGACGGGGTGTACTCAGACTGACAGCATGTTTGCCAAATATTACTTTGTAGATATTCACACATATGATGACACCAAAACCAAATCTGTTTATGATTCCTTTAAAGTTTGAAAACATTTGTTTCAAGTGTCCCAGTTTCTCCAGCACCCAATAACCTGAAATTTGCTAAAATATAACTCAATGCTGCTAAAGTTTTTAGTGTTTAAATGAAGGTATCGTCCACTGAAATAAATATCACTCCCACATAATTATTAATTTCTTTAAAGAAGAGCTGATACGATAAGATCTGTTACAAGTGTCAGACAAGCCTAACCCTTAATGTGTTAAGATAAAAGACCTTTATAGAAAAAAAGGTAAATTGAAATGGCTGTGAAAAGATGTCTATCTTTTAAAAGGAAACACCTTATAAAATACCACTCATTGTACAAACATCCTCATTTTATAAGGCCAATTATTACTGAAAGAGATTACAATAAATTACCGGTTTCAAGCAGGGACAATGTGTTTAAAATTTTTTAATTTTAGGGCTGGGCATGGTGGCTCATGCCTGTAATCCCAGAACTTTGGGAGGCCGAGGTTAGCAGATAACGAGGTCTGGAGATCAAGACCATCCTCGCTAACGCGGCGAAATCCCATCTCTACTAAAAATACAAAAAATTAGCTGGTGTGGTGTCGAGCACCTGTAGTCCCAGCTACTCGGGAGGCTGAGTCAGGAGAATGGTGTGAACCTGGGAGGTGGAGCTTGCAATGAGTGGAGATTGCGCCACCGCACTCCAGCCTGAGTGATAGAGTGAGACTTCATCTCAAAAACAAAACAAAACAAAACAAAACAAAACAAAAAACAACAAACAAACAAAAAAAGTGGTTAGGACTGGATTATGTATTGAACAATAAACTAAAAAAAAAAAAAAGCTTTAAAAAACCTCTTGTTTAACAAAATAAATTATCATCATAACTGCAATATTTCAGAATGGGAGAACCAGTGAGAACAGGTATTGATTTAGGGCAGGAGGAAGAGTTTTAATTTTTCTGACAAAACTATGTGGAGGTACAAAAGAACAACAATCACTGTTTGACTCTGATAGCTAGAACATACTAGTTACCTTTGCCAAAAACTATATATGAAGGTTTTATCAATTTTGCTAAGGCCTATTTTAATATTTTGATATTTATATGCTTTTTTTTTTGAAGTTTTATATCATCTTTGGTAGTTGTTGAGCTACATACCCCAGGAAGGTATGTGTCCAAGTCCTAACCGCCCAGTACACCACTGTCTGTGCTTCTGTTTTTACTTAGAAGTAGGATTTTTGCAGATGTAATAAAGTTAAGATGAGGTCATACTGTGTTAAAGTGGGCCATAAATACATTGACTTATATCTTTATAAGAAATAAACAGTAGTCAAATAGGAAGAGATGAAGCCAAATTATCTCTGCAGATGGCATAATTGTATATTTAGAAAACCCCGTAGTCTCAGCCCAAAAACTCCTTAAGCTGATAAACAACTTCAGCAAAGTCTCAGAATACAAAATCAATGTGAAAAATCACAAACATTCCTATACACCAATAATAGACAACCAGAGAGCCAAATCATGAGTGAACTCCCATTCACAATTGCTACAAAGAGAATAAAATACCTAGGAATCCAATTTACCAGGAATGTGAATAGGAAGGACCTCTTCCATAAGAACTACAAACACTGCTCAAGGAAATAAGAGAGGACACAAACAAACAGAACATTCCATGCTCATGGAGATGAAGAATCAATATTGTGAAAATGGCCATACTGTCCAAGGTAATTTACAGATGGAATGCTATTCCCATCAAGCTACCATTGACTTTCTTCACAGAATTAGAAAAAAATATTTTAGGCCAAATGTGGCGCCTCATGCCTGTAATCTTAGCACTTTGGGAGGTCAAGGCAGGTGGATCACGAGGTCAGGAGTTCAAGACCAGCCTGGCTAAGATGGTGAAACCCCGTTCCTAATAAAAACACAAGAATTAACTGGACGTGGTGGCGGGGACCTGTAATCCCAGCTACTTGGGAGGCCTGAAGTAGAGAATTGCTTGAACCCGGGAGTCAGAGATTGCAGTGAGCTGAGATCATGACACTGCACTCCAGCATGGGCAACAGAGTGAGACTTGGTCAAAAAAGAAATTTACTTTAAATTTCATATGAAACTAAAAAAGAGCCCATGTAGCCAAGACAAGCCTAAGCAAAAGGAACAAAACCGGAGGCATCATGCTACCTGACTTCAAACTATACTACAAGCCTACAGTAACCAAAACAGCTTGGTACTGGTACCAAAACAGATATATAGGCCAATGGAACAGGAACAGAGGCCTCAGAAATAATACCACACATCTACAACCACTGGATCTTTGACAAACCTGACAAAAACAAGCAATGGGGAAAGGATTGCCTATTTAGTAAATGATTTTGGGAAAACTGACTAATCATATGCAGAAAACTGAAACTGAACCCCTTCCTTACACCTTATACAAAAATTAACTTAAGATGGATTAAAGATTTAAACATAAGACCTAAAACCATAAAAACCCTAAAAGAAAATCTAGACAATACCATTCAGGACATAGGCATGGGCAAAGACTTCATGAATAAAACACCAAAAGAAATGGCACCAAAGCCAAAATTCACAAATGGGATCTACTTAAACTAAAGAGCTTCTGCACAGCAAAAGAAACTATCATCAAGTTAAACAATCAACCTACAGAATGGGAAAACAGTTTTGCAATCTATCCATTTGACAGTGGGTTAATATCCAGAATCCGCAAGGAACTTAAACAAATTTACAAGAAAATAACAAACAACCCCATCAAAAAGTGGGCAAAGGATATGAACCGACACTTTCAAAAGAAGACATTTATGCAGCCAATAAACATATGAAAAAAAGCTCATAATCGCTGGACATTAGAGAAATGGAAATCAAAACCACAATGAGATACCAGTTCACACCAGTTAGAATGGCGATCATTAAAAAGTGAAGAAACAACAAATGCTGGAGAAGATGTGCAGAAATAGGAACGCTTTTACACTGTTGCTGGGAGTGTAAATTAGTTCAACCACTGTGGAAGACAGTGTGGTGGTTCCTCAAGGATCTAGAACCAGAAATACCATTTGACCCAGCAATCTCATTACTGATTGTTTACCCAAAGGATTATAAATCATCCTACTATAAAGACACATGCACATGTATGTTTATTGCAGCCCCGTTCACAATAGCAGACTTGGAACCAACCCAAATGCCCATCAATAATAGACTGGATAAAGAAAATATGGCACATATATACCATGGAATACACTGCAGCTATAAAAAAGGATGAGTTCATGTCCTTTGCAGGGGCATGAATGAAGCTGGAAACCGTTATTCTCAGCAAATGAACACAGGAACAAAAAAACCAAACACTGCATCTTCTCACTCATAAGTGGGAGTTGAACAATAAGAACATGGGCACAGGGAGGGGAATATCACACACTGGGGCTTGTTGGGGGAAGCAAGGGAAGGGATAGCCTTAGGAGAAATAAGCAATATAGATCACAGGTTGATAGGTACGACAAACCACCATGGGACATGTATAGCTATGTAACAAACCTGCATGTTCTGCACATGTATCCCAGAACTTAAGTATAATTTGTTAAAAAAAGAATGTGTAGATACATAAAAGGTATATACAGTATCTTTCCTGAATCTTGGATAAATTCAGGAAAATCAGTAAAGGTACATGTAGTACACATGAAGCATTTTTTTTATGTGACTTGGATACATAGATACATAAAGAAAATAATACTATGTGAAGACAGAGACAGATTGGAGTGATGTGTCTACAAGTCAAAAAATGACAAAGATTTCCAGAAACCACCAGAAACTAGAAGAGAGGCATGGAACAAGATTTTTCCTGAGTCTCTAGAAGGTATCAATAGTGCTAACACATTAATTTTGGGCTTCTAGCCTTCAGAACTGTGAGGGAATACATTTTTGATGCTGTAAGTCATTCAGTGTTCGGTAGGTACTTTGTTATGACAGCTCTGGGAAATGAATACATCATCCTCATCAATTCTCTCTCCTCTAGTTCTTATCTATCTCTTTCAAATCTTTATCAATCTCTTTATCAGTAATTTTAGTTTCATTTTTTTTTTTGTTCCTAGGGACTTTATAGAATTGCTATTTTTGTGTGATTTAAATTTCATTTTGAGATCGATTTACTTGCAATTATGAGATACATAAAACAGACCATAACAGAGTGGGAAGGATTAGAATGGAATGCTAAGGTGGAAAAGAGTTTAAAGAGGGATAACATATATACAAGGTCAGTTAACTGTTACATTTTGCTTTGTGATGGCTTGTTTCCCTAAACATTGTCATGATTGTAGAACTTGGAGAATGAATGATCAGGTAATAACGACCAACTGTTCTTTATTTAACTTGACTTTTGAAAGAAAAGGGAAGATTACTTGCAAAAATAACTTTACCACAGACTTGAGAGAGACTTCATATTTGATGAAAGTAGAAGAGTCAAAGAAAGTTCTAGATACTAAATTTGCAGTTTGAAGTGAAATGAGAAGGGAGATATAAAAAAAGAATGCACTATTGGATTATCAGTTTATTAAAATATAAAAATTTTATGACGAGTATATGAAAAGCCATTGATTGAAATATTTTCAGGCAATTAATTCTTTGTAGATGAGAGAAAATTTTAGGTAATTAAAATAGGAATACTTCAGAAATGAGATAGCTATAATAAACAAGCTATAAAATGAGATAAATTATGAAAATTAGGCATTAGAAGAGAAAGACAAGTCTCCTCAGTATCATGTACAATAAGAATGCCAATAATATCTATGTTTGTAGTTTCCTTATAATGGAAATTTCTGAAGTGCTATCTTGAACATGAATAGATGCTAATTGAAAATGAAAGAAAATCATTTTAATAGACTGATAAGAATAGTAGAGTTATGCAATTGAGAATTCTTAAATAATTTTGATGTATCTATTTATATAGTTTTTTTCACAAAGGTTTTCAATAAGAAATCAGTGACTATATGAACTGCTTCCTTACGTAGGGGAAAAAGTATGTATATATTTAGAAATCAGTCTGTCAACCAAGCAAGAGACATGGTTGAATAACCTACAGATGAAGAGCATTGTACTTAATATGGTGTGTTATGATGGAAAAATAAATTAGTATAAACTTGGGAGATATTAAAAAATATTTACAGAGTAATCTAATTGTGATCATTAGATCATACTCCTAATTATTTTATATGATCATACCATTTAGCTGTTTGAAATTACACTTTGATTTACTATAACATAAAGGAAAAACTTTAGAATCATAAACATGATATATGTTAGACCCTTGCAATTTGCTCCAACTTTTCCCACTGCTTCCTGGGCCTCCACTTTTCCTCCTTATCCCATCCACACATAGGCCTTTGATGCTGTCATATAAAATTGTTATTTTTTTTTCCTAAATTGCTCATGTCCTTAGCAAACGTTTTTCCCTTCCTCCTTGTCCTTCTGAGTAAACTTTCCTGCATTTTAACACTTTGCTCAAGTGTCACCTCCTTTATGAGGTCTTCCATGATTTTATTATCTAGTAATTTTGTTTATATTTTCATGATATCTGATAAACAGTATTTCTTGAGAAAATACCCACAAAACATATGAGTGAATTCAATTTAAATTAATCACAACAAAACCTTATGAAAACTCTATGCAGTTCATAATTTCTTACCATGATTTTCCTAGTTTATTCATAATGATACATACCAAATTGCATTTTAACATTCTCTGTTTTATCAAAAGCCTTCTTATTTGCTGTACAAAAGTATTAGAATATCTGCACACATACCCCCTGTTGGCTAATGACCTTGTTTAATATTGTATTTCTTAAAAAGATGCTATCAGATGGAATCTCCTTGTCTTCTTTGTCTTAAACTCCACAAGTTTTCTGGATCTGAGCCCATACTCCCTTCTCCTTCATTGTTACCATAGAGAACATAGCTAACAAAGGCTCTTGCATTCTGGATCACATTCTTTCTTAATTTCTCATAAATTTTATTCTGGAAATTACACATTTAATCAACTGAATTATCAAGTTTTCCTTTTCTAGTGACATAATCAGCTAGAACTGTCTTCTTTAAAGCACACACACACACACACACACACACAAATAAATCATCCCTCAACCTTCACTTCTTTGTCCAGGAACCCCTCTCTGTTCGCTCATCTTTACAACAAAATTTTTGAAAGAATGAAATCTTGACAGTCACACCTATCTTAGATGAGCTTCTGTTACGTAACTCATCCAAATTTGATCTTATCAACTTATTGAACAATGACTTCAATTTGAAAAATACCAATACTACATCTCTATGTTCACCTATCATGTGTTCTTAGCGTTATTCAACACAATTAATATTTTTTGAAAAATTATCTCTTCTTGTCTTCTATGTCACTATTCCTTTTGTTTTATTCCTACCAATCTTAATCTATCTGGGTTGCTACAGCAAAGTATTACAAACTGGATAGCTTACACATAACAGACATTTATTTCTTACAGATTTGGAGGTTGGCAAGTCCAACATCGAGGAGCAAGCAGATTCAATGTCTGGTGACGGTCCGCTTTCTTCATAAATGTATGTCTTCTCACTGTAACCTTAGGGAAGAAAGGGCTATCCATTTCTCTGGCATCTTTTGTATAAGGAGACTATTCCCATTCATTAGTTTGGAGCCCTAATGACCTAATCACCTACCAAAGGCCCTATATTTTAATAACATCACCTTGGAGGTTAAGTTTTAGGACAATTTTGGGGATAACACATTCAGATCATAGCACTAGCTCCAGAGGTGATGATTCATATGCTCTTCCCTTGGTTCCTCTTATGCTTGCAGAACATAAATGTTGAAGTATATCAAATGTTGGAACTGGACACTATTTTCTTTTTTGCTATGCTTTTGTCTTTTGTGGTACAATTTCAGGTGTGGTTTTAAAAACCTATTTACAACTGACTTCCATCTTTTTACCTCCTGTATTGAACTTTCTTCTAAGCTCCAACTACTTTCTTGATATTTTTCACTTGTAGAACAACATGCTTAACGCGGAATTCATAATTCATTCTCTTACTGTATCACACAAACTTTCCCTGCTTCTGTGTTATATGTCTCAAAACATATCTTGTGAGACAGGTATTTTCTGTACTCTGGGAAGCATCCGTAAAGTCGATCTCTCAAAAATATATTCTGAAGCTATCCATTTCCATCTGTTTCCATTGCTGCTTCCCTAATTAAGTCACCATTCTTATCCTCTAGACTCCTGTCAAAGAAGCCAGTGGGTCTACTTGATTTCACTTTTTACTAGTGCATTGCATTGTCTATATGGAGTTCAGAGAGAATTAGATCAATTCACTCTTTTGCTCCTAGTACTGTCAAGGCTTATCTTACTAGCTATTATCAAATCCAGTCTCATTGACAATATTCATATTGACCTCTCGTAATCTGACACCCACCTGGATCTCTGAATTCATCTCATGTTTTACCTCTGACTTCTTTCTCTTACTGATATGGATTAGAGTGCTCTGTCTGCTCCTCACGGTAGCAAGCTTGCTAGAGCATTAAAACCTTTATATTTAGTTATTCTTTGGGCCATAATAATACACCCTCAGATTTTCATATGGTTAACTCTTTTCATCATTCATTAGTTTAGTTATTACCTCCATAAAGAAGCCATCCTTGACCATCCAATCATAAGTATCCTCCTACTACTCTACACCAGTTGTTCTTAATTAAAATTTCTATTTTATTCTTACACTTGACAATAGCCAAAAGGCCAAGAAATGATCTATTTAATTTTGTATGGTATTTCGTGAGGGCTGATATGATCACTTTTAATGTGCATTTTGACGCTCTTCAACAAACCATAAGACCCATTAGAGGAAGAGCCTGCACCCCATCACTGCTTAATTTTCAGCATCCATAATGGTTTCTGATCCATAACACATGATAAATACTTGTTGAATGAATAAATTCTGTTTCATAACAGAGTTCAGCACATTTATCTATTTTCCTTTAATATACTATAAGTTGTTTGAGAATAAGGACCATAGGTAAATTACCTGGATTTTCAGGTAATGAAAAGATAAGAATCTCATAATAAAACAGTAACTAAAAACCTGTGAATTCTGGGAAAATGGCAGTCATGGTAGTATACATTTTGCTAATCTCTGAATCCACTGATAAAAAAAGGCCAACTGCATCTAACAAAATAAATACAAAACAAAACACGGATAGCATACATAACGTAATTGAATAACAGGTTAAGTGATGACAATTTACTAGTTGTGATATGACATCCATGATATGAGAATTTATGCAGGAAGAAATAGATGGAAGTAGTAGCATATCGGATAGGTCAGAGAAGAGGAGAATCCCAAAGACTCAACATATATTCACTTTAAAGTCCTCTGGACCAATTTGAAAACAATAGCTGTAGTTGTTGGGCTTTGCCGCTCTAACAGGATCAGGAACCTGGGTATAGATCCTAGAGCAGTTTGAGTCACAGAATCTCATGAAACCCGCCAGACATAGCTCCTTTCCAGGGCAGAGTATGAAACTTGGGAGTGGAATCACAATGATATAGAATAGAGGTAAGAGAGATGAAGGAAAGATGGAGGTCTAGATAAACAGCAGAGAGAAGAACAGAGTCTGGAAATCTCAGAAAGGAAGTTGCTGTGTTTTTAAACACATTCCCACAATAATGGAATGGGAAATTAAATGAAGTTAGAAAATCTATCTTGAACTGTGACTACTTTTAAAACTTTAGGTAAAATAATGTTGCCTTAAAGACTCCAATCTCATCAAATGGTATTATAAAAAAAAAAAAAGAATAAGGGGCAGAATAACATTGCTACAGTTAATGAAAGTATGCAAGAAAGATACACCCACGAAACAAATCCAAACTGTTACCTATTATTTCTGAATGAGATAAAATAAAATAAGAAAATGGTATTACTAAAAACGTACTTTACAAATTTATAAAAACTCACAAATGAAATAAGATATATCAGGCATAAATTAAAAATAATAGAAAAATAAGTTTCAGGTAAATTTGAAATCAGAAGAAATACAAAAGCAAATAACATAGACAAGACCTTAAAATAAGTGAAGAGAAGGGAATTCATTTTTTAAAGTAGAATTTAAAAATAATTTTTTAAAATATGAAAATAATGAAAGTAGTCAGAAAACAATATATAAATTATAATAGTTCCTAAAGAAATAGAAAGCAAGATAATGTAATAAATACTAAAAAGCATTGCTCCAAACACTTTTGGGAAATTCAAAAAAGTAAACTAGCAACTGACAGAGCACACTTCATGCCTAAGAATATCAACACAGAATAATCAACACTCAAACATATGCTCTTGGAAAACTTCTGGACTTTAAACAAAAGAAAAATGTTTTGGTAATCTAATCTAATCTAAGCCGAAAAAAGAAAATACCTTAAAAGTGAAGGAAAACTGGATAATCATCAGACACTTTGACAGTAACATTTTATGCTAGAAGAAATTAGAGAAACTATAAGCCAAAGATTTTACACACACACACACACACACACACACACACATATACACCAGACAATCTAGTATTAAAGACAAACAAATTGCTATCAATATCTAAGAACTCAGTAATTATGACTCCCATAACACTTTCTAAGAAATCAACTAAGAGCAAGCTGCATAAAACCAAAGTAGCTAGAGAAATATTAGTTTACACTTTTAGGTATAAAGGTGGAGATGCAATAAATGAGACTTTATTAAAAAACTGAAACTGCATGAAACTTAAAAGAGAAATAGTATCATTTTTAGTGACTCTATGTTCAGATAATGTAAAGTGCAATTATTAAAATATGGGGAAAGAATGGGAAGAATTTAGAAAAACTGACATTTTTCAGCAATCATACTGATGTGGATAATAATATCATGTGTTTAATGTGTGATAAACAAAATATCCTAATATTTCCTATATTTTTGAAAATTAGGATTAGCTTTGTAGAAGAAAACATACAGATTTAGTATAGGATAAATAATAATTCTCTAGCCCTGACTTTAAATTGGTAATACAATTTCATGAAATACTCTTTCCAAATATACATTAAATATATATGTGTGTGTGTGTATATATATATATACACACACACTTTAATATATTCATTTACATACACATATATAAATATAGTCTTCTAAATGAATTTAGAATTATATGTATATACTTAATTTGCTGACTAGACAAACTTCTAAGATAGCTTCCAATGATCTCTGCCTCCTAATATTCATGTCCTGGTATAACTCCTAATCCTTACTGACATCCTGCTTCTAATGAATGAGATGGCAAAATTGAGGGATGTCACTTTTGTGATTATAATACAAAATATTGTATCCTCCATCTTGCTAAGAGACTCTTTTATGGCTTTCTCAGCATGCATGCTTTGATGAAACAAGCTACTCTGTAAAGAGGCCTATGTGGTAAAGAATTTAGGGCAGTCTCTATCCAAAGCTTAGTTTAAACTAGGACTCGCAGTCCATCCCATACAGAATTGTTTTCTGTTGACAACCATGTGGATGTGAAAATGATTCTCCACAGTTGAGACTTTTGATAGGACCTCAGCCAACATGTTGACAGCAGCATGGCAAGAGATCCAGAAAGGACACAGTAAATGTCATTAATGTCTAACACCTGCTAGATACTCAGTAAAGATCTGTTAAGTAAATGAATACATATATATATATATATTTTATGCTTTAAGTTCTGGGATACATGTGCTGAATGTACAGGTTTGTTACATAGGTATACCTGTGCCATGATGCTTTGCCGCACCTATCAACCTGAACAAAGAGCCCATACAGCCAAGACAATGCTAAGCAAAAAGAACAAAGCTGGAAGCATCACACTACCTGACTTCGAACTATGCTACAAGGTTAAAGTAATCAAAACAGCATGGTACTGTTACCAAAACAGATATATAGACCAATGGAACAAAACAGAGGTCTCAGAAATAATACCACATATCTACAACCATCTGATCTTTGACAAATCTGACAAAAATAACTGAATACATTAAAGTGTATGTTTAGAATACATACAAAATGAAGAATGATTTACTTGAAATTTACCTAAGATTATGTTCAACAGGGTTTTAAGTTCCTAATAACAAGTTTAAAATATCTACTTCTTTAAGAATTAACCATCCTCTGTCAATTACAAAATACATTTTTGTGTTAAAAATGAAGCAGAAAAACTATTCTCATTGTATTGATAAAATAATTGTCAAAGGAATAGGGTTGTCTAGTGAGAGCTTATTTATGCCATTGTGAATTCCCTTCAGATTTGTGGGGCAGGTGGTGCCTCTCACTATGGAGCCAATTGTAATTATAAGGCACTTAAATACAAAAATTCAGGATGGGCTGATTGATTGCTCATCAATAATCTGAAAAGTAGTCAGAGGCTAAGAAGTAAAATTAAATGTAAGTGTTAAGAGGTGCCCAGTTCAGAAAGGGGGCACAATCCAGCTCTTAACAATTCCAATGGATTTAGTCTTCCAGATGAATTTAAAATGTGAGATATTGAGACATTATGACCTCCTAGTACTTTAATACAGTAATTGTTTCTCATTAGCAGGGCTAGAAACATAATTCTGTCAGATCATTATTAAACTGAATCCTGGTTTTTCTTTTTCTACTCAGACTGGGTAATAGTTGGAGAAACACCTTTCCACTAACACTGAGAGGTATATGAAGAAAGTGGTATTAAAATACATGACTTATTAAATAAAAGTATTAAGGGTTTTATGATTAAAATGTTTATGATACTTTTACTAAGGAAAAGAACCACACATTTTTTTCTTTTAACCCAAGTTAATTTTTACTATTCAGAAATAGTATCATATTTCATGGAATCTAAAGTGCTACTATTAACATTTTAAAGAGATTTCTAAGAAAATAATGCTGCCATTTATAATTATAAAACATGAATAATTGTAAAATGCTTTTGATTTCAGAGATAATAAATATAGGAAAATGTGAATTATGAAATATGGTGCAAATTATTAAGTTACCAGATTGTAAATATAAAGTTGGATGTTTCAGGTGGCACACAAAAGAAGGTCTTGCTTTTCTATGTTTGATGCCTATTATTGCTCTATTATCTTTCAGGAACAATGCAAAAATCACTCATTCTCCTTGCTTTAGTAAGTACTGTTTACTGCTTCAGTGAAATGCTGAGTATGACATTCTTTTTAACTAAAAAATGCCTATCTTCACAATTTCAGATGAAATACTAGGTCCTAAGGATATGATCTGATGGTAAATGAGGGAGAAAGCCATTATCACCTTACATATGCCTTGCACTGACTGTTATTTTCACAGAACTGTGCACAACTATATTCTGTCTTCGTAAAGGAAATAAATGCTCATGAGATCCAAGTCCCTATCTTTTGAATGAGGAAGATGAGCCAATCTTTATATCTCAATTATGAACCTATAAAAAGTGTAAGATAGAGAATCCAGACATTCACAAAATTTGAGTGATTCTTGACTGTGGAACATTGACATGAGTGAATTTTTTTATTACAAAACCCAGATTTAAGGACAGTCTTGGGCAAACGAGCTTATAATGAAGTATACACAATGTTTTATAGGTATTAGTATGAGGGGCAGTTTTTAATTAAGAAAAGCTCCAGGAAGTCTGTCCCTTAAAGCTTCCAGAGTTTGAATGCTATATTAGTTTGCTGGGCTGCCATAACAAAGTTATACGGATTGGATGATTTAAACAAAGGAAATTTATTTTCTCATAATTCTGGAAGCCAGAAGTTCAAGATCAAGGTGTCAGGGGGGTTGGTTTCCTCTGAGGACCTATCATTTTGACTTGTAGATTAATATCTTCTCTTCTTTTTTCAATATATGAATTTAAGGGGTGGGAGGACAAAATCCAGCCCATAACAAACCCGAAGGAATTTAGAATTACGGAGCTCACAGCTAGTAAATCCATCACCCTGGGTCTTGCTCTGATGTAAGTTCAAGTGATTGAAATATCTGCCTCTTATGTTTGATACAATTTCAGATAACTGCAGTGGGGTTGAATTCCCTGGAGGCAATTCTAGAAATTCTGTTACCCTTTACAGTGATAAATTAATAACACATGGAGACATAGGATATATTATGCCACTCTAATGTTGAGACTCTGGCTGATAAATTTATGACACCTAGAGATTTGGTGGCAGCAATGTAGAAGCAGATGTAAAATTGTGTCAATTCAATGTTACATAAAGATAAGGATTATTATTCTCCACTGAATGTTCAATTCAGATGAAAGCAGCTGCCTAGCTGTTTAACTTCAAAAGGACAATTGCTTGATAAATTCATAGATAAGAAAGTGAGGAAGATCTAAGTAAGTGAATGATAAGGTAAATGATATGGGGCTCAGAAAATAGCTCCTTAAATGTATATTTAAAATTTTTCTTTTAGGATTTGAATTCCTAAACAATGCTGCAATGTTTACTTTAAAAAAGAAAAAGGCATTTAGTAAAGGAGCTAGTGTTCTTAGAAAAGAGCAAAATACTGGTTACCATTAATCAGCTTTATGTCAGTTTATGAGAATTTAAGTTCTGAACATAAACACTTATTAAAAATTTCACATTTGCTAGACTTGCTTTACCACCCTTAGAGGCAATGTTGATAACAAATACCTTCTTTGAAATACAAAACTCCCTTTCTGTTATTCCTTGATATATATTCAGACAGAACAGATCTGCCATATTTATCCTACATCATTTACATTTTCACTACCCCAGAAAATTATGAGTTCTTAGAAAATAGAACTATCCTTCCTCATTTGTTCTCTAAATCTTAATTTACCTTTCTTTTGGTATCACTTATAAAAGCCTATACCCATGTTTATGATTTTAGTTCTTATTAGATAAAAGTCTAATAACTAAGCAATAATTGGCTCTTGTTTTTTTAAACCTAACTCTATAGTTTTGCTTCAACATCAGCCTTTCCTGTTTCAGAGGATTTCCTTATTTATAGCTGAAAATCATACAATTATCCTCTTTCTCTGAAGAAAAGATATAAGATAATATACAGCACTTGGGGAGATTTAATTAAAAGGAAATTTTAAGGTACTCTCCAGCTTAGTAAAATATAACATCCCAAGGACAATTGAGTTTTAAATATAAAATCACAATCTTAACTACAAAGAATGTCATAACCAGAGAAGACTAATAAAACAATTTGCTTACTTAATAACGAGAAAAATGAGGTATAGAGAAATTAGTGTGTTACCCAATTATACCACAAGTTAATACAAATATGTAATTTAAATGGAGCTATTCTGAATCCCAGATCACTAATAATATTTTGGCACAATAATTAATCCATTGTGTTTTTACATGTTTACAGTTTACAAAGGGATTTGTATGCATACCATATACATTGCCTTATTTCATCTTCAAAATAACCTCTGCAACATGTAGGGAAAATATTTTAACCATTGAATTTCACTTACAAGTAAAATAATTGAACCTAGGGACATGAATTGGTTTGAAGAAGATTACAGAATTACAAAAAATATGTATTCTAGGTCAGTCCTACGCCATCTTACTATAGAGCTTTGACTATCCCTACTACCGGCAGTTCAATGTCTAAAGTAATTTGCTAACCAAGTACCTGATGTGCCTTCTTCAAACCAAGTGCATTTGTTATTCTTTATAATGTCATAATAGTTCTCCAGACCCGCCATGCTGATTCAGCTGGTGACACTATCATTGTAGTACAGATATGCTACAGGATATCCTCACAGTCCCCAGGGAGTAGACAACCTTATATTCTGAGTCATTGAGTTTTGATTCAAACTGAATTTATGATACTGATTTTTTCTTGTCTTTCTTACTAATAAGACAGTAAGAGAGTAAGATTTGTTTTGTATTTTAATATTTTATTTTATTTTTTCTCTAGTCAAACCAATAAAGTTAAATAGAAACATAATTCAGTTTTGCATAAAAATGTAACTCAAAATAAAAATTAAAAATATATTTTCATATCATTGTCTGTTCTCAAGGAAAACTACCTAGTCAATAAGCACTTGCTGACTGAGTGTTGTAGTCTTTGTCTACAATGATTTGTCCTCATTTTATTGTGCTTGTAGAAACAAAAATGTGGAGTATCTGACTCACAAAGATAAGAATTTTTAGAAAACAGCTCACAGTGCAGTTAATTTGCTGATAATGGCAAAGAGAGATAAATAGAATTGAATTGGGAGTCAGAATTTCTTTGGCCTAGCCCTAACTTTACCATGCTTTCTGTGAAGACATAGATCTGTTCCCTGCGACTCCTTCAGCATCTTGACTTCTTAAATTTTTGAATAAAGTATTCTGGGAAATCCTTTCTGTTTCTAAAACATAGAGATTTATAGTTTCCTGGTTGGCCTTGGTGCTTGGTGCTTGGTGCTTGATTCTGATGTCTCGCCCTCTTTTTTTTCTTTTTGGATTCTTTTATCAGTTAATCAACTGTATTTTTAAAAAAAATGAAGATTCATGTCTTAATCTGAATTTCTTCCAGTTATCCATTGATAAAACAGCTTCAATATGGCAATTTGTGGTACTTTTGCATGTATGTGGCTCCTGAGTGAGACTATACAGAATAAGGAAGAAAAGAAACTTTCAAGTTGAGTAATGCCTGCTGTTTCCTTCATTTTATGAAACTTCTGCATATGTATTTGTAATAATTATGTTTTATTTAATATTGGAATTATTTATCAAAGTATATTTCTAGTCTATTGCCTTCTGTTCAAAGAAGCGGTGATACCAACACAGGTTCACCAAGTCTGCTTGAGGGTAGAGAGGATTGATTTGCAAATGACAGAGTGAACTGAAGGTGGAAATCACACACCTCCACATATATACACATTCCATCTGCATGGAATCTAAGTTATTTGTTAATTCATTTGGGTATTAAGGCTTGCTCTCTAATTTGTGTTGGGTGTGAAACTAAATGTAGGGGCATAGTTAATACGCTAGGTGCATGCATTCTGGGAATAGGAGAAAAAGCACAAGCTTTGACTTGATCTGTGATTTATCCTGACTTACAATCTTTCTAATTCTAAATTTGTCCAACTAATACAAGATGATGGATAGTGTTTTTTAACTTATAAGGTTATCATTTCTTAACTTCTGAGGTTTTTGCAAAGATTAAGTGTGATAATTTGTATACATCTAGCTCCTGGAGTCCTGGATTTAAAGGATATTGAAATCCATTTCTCAATTACTAACAACATACATAGACATACACAAATACATACACATAAATGAACACACACACACACATCCACACAAACACACCTGAACACAACCGAATACCACATACTTGACACCCTTGTGCCTAAAGTGTTATATAATGCAATCCAAATTTTAAAAGCATACAGACATCTATTAAACATGAATTCAGTGAAAGAAAACAATTTTTAAAGAATATCTCATGCTTACAATGGAAACTGTCGAGTCAATGTTCCTTCTTCTCTAAAGCGTTACACTGTCCATCTCTTTGTGACTAGATCCAGATGTAACAGAAAGCATGGGCTTTGTATCCAACACATGTTGGATATAATTCTAGTCCCTTATATACTGTGCAACTTCAAATAAGTAATTTAAACTCTCTAAGCCTTAGTTTTACTATTGTTGGTATGGAAATAATATTCTTCTCATACATGAAGAGTTAAAGAATGAATGAAATAACATAATGTCCCAACATGGCACATTCACATAATATTCCATCTTTTCTCTGTGCAGGGCTTTACCATACACAGAACAAAATGTGCAGCCAAAAATTCTGCACTTGCTTTGATTCCTCAATATTAATATTCCCATATGAGTCTGTGATCCATGCTTGTAATTGTGTTCTGCTCAAAGTATCACAAGCAAGTACCTGAAAAGTAATTTGAAAATATCTACTTCCATTCTGTCTTGCCCCTGAATGTTATACAATTACCAGGATTTCAAAGAGCAGCAAATGTTAGCCCTCCTGTCCTTTCTGTCCTTCTTGTTCACTTCTCAAACACTATACTATTCCAGTGCTCCAGAGATGCTCTAAATTCCATCCTGACTGATGCTGAAAATGTCCTTTTCCAACCTCAGTCTTTTGTAACACTTCTGCCTTTTCATGCTCCACTTGCCCATTAGATTCTTTCACTTCTTCCACCAATTCTTCCACATTTTAAGGGATATAGAGTGGATCCTTATAAACACCATATGTTGTTGTTTACTATTTGCTACATCCCAGACTGTGTACTTTACATACATTATGTTACCTAATACTCGAGAAAAGCAGTGATTTTTAGTGATACATGAGATGGTCCATCATTATAATTTTATCAAATTATAGAGTCTTTTGAGATTGACATATGACTGCTATGGCAAAGACACATTATTTCAATATTGCTGAATAGCAAGATAAACATAATCAAAGAAAGCACAAATATGATTCATCTCACCATTGGTGACTTTATGAAGTTAAACACTCTGAAGTTTAACAAATTCACATTGATCTAAAGAAGTTTTTACTAGCACTCAGCAATGCTAGCAATAGCTCAAGATTTAATAAAAGGTAGACTTTATTAATCAAAGTGTTTTTAAAGGCTATTGTTTCTTTGCTTTCTTTTATGATTTAGAAGATTAGAGCCTTAAGGTTTTTCAGAGGAGTTAACTACATTAGTTTAAAGATGAATTAGTACACACTGATAAAATAATATTTAAAAAGAATAATATATAATATTTAAAAGGTTATTCTAAGATAATAAATTACCTCCTAAGGTTTTTTCAAATAAGCCATTAATATCAGATGCAATTAAGAAGGGTTGGTGAATTTCCGACAATATACTGTAAATATTAGAGGCCAACTTAGGTTTCTCCACTTATATTTGATATTTTACTATGAACACAGAAAAAATCAAAGTTCTTTCATTTTCAGGTGTTTTGAAACAAAAGAAGAAGGTTACAAAAGATCAAGTCTTAAGGTATTCTTGGGAGATTGTGTTTACTTGTTTGTGTATTATTCCTTCACTGATAAACATAATAAACAACTAACTTGTGTATGAGATAGTGTTTTGGAGATATTTTGGAGACCTAACTTTTCTCCTCTGGATGCTTGAGATGACCAGATAGTTTGATTAAACAATAATGTGTTGATCTCATACTTCCATGAATAGTATTTTCAAGATTCAAATTTATATTCACAACTTGGTGTGAAATCACAATGTTTTGTTTGCTGTTTTTGCTTGTCTGGGTTTGTTTTGAAGATGCCCCCTACCTATTGTCTGTGTTCCCTTTCATTTTAATTCGCCATTAGTTTCTCTTTAGTTTGGAAGATTTTTCTTCTGTTTTCTCTTAATGGATAATATGTATAACAATGTGTGTGTCCACACTTAAAGTCATTAAGAATAGGTGGTTTTGAAAAAAACATGCTATTTTTTTTTTTACATTTACTGGTTTATTATAAAGGATAATACAAATGACTTGCTGTTCTTATCTCTGACTTTCCTAATGCCAAGCTGGTTCTAGTTTCCTACTGACTTCTATTTTGGGAAGAATAAGACTGTTTTCAGAAGATCAGTGCTTTCAGACAGACTGAAACTTTCACATTGTGGGGAAGCACCAATGGAGTTCTCCAAATTATTAATATAAATTAAATAGAAGGAATAATTGTAAGAGATCTATTATAAAACATGGTGACCATAGTTAATGACAATATATTGCATACTTAAGATCGCTAATAGAGTACATAAGTGTTCTCACCACACAAAAATAATTGTGAGGTATGTTAAATAACTTGATTTAGCCATTCCCCAATGTGCATATGTTTCAAAAAATCATGTTGTACACAAGATTATATGCAGTTTTTTCTTTGTCAGTTACAAAAGTATTTAGTTAAAAATAAAAAATTAATAATTTTTTCCACTTGAGGCCTTGCTTTAACTTCTGAAACTTTTTTCCTTGTAAGAAGTGCTTTTTTTTCTAGAGCATTTCTGATATGGAGGACTAATATTTCATGAAATAATTATAAATGCCTGACTTGCAGAAACTTTTCTATCCTTTGTTTACATGTCTGTTGGTGTGGCCTCTTCAGACAAAACTTTCTAGTGAGGAGACAGCAGTTTTTAACAAGGAAAAG
>NW_012118599.1:8478939-8479611 GCF_000951035.1 Colobus angolensis palliatus
TACAAATGACATGCTGTTCTTATCTCTGACTTTCCTAATGCCAAGCTGGTTCTAGTTTCCTACTAACTTCTATTTTGGGAAGAATAAGACTGTTTTCAGAAGATCAGTGCTTTCAGACAGACTGAAACTTTCACATTGTGGAGAAGCACCAATGGAGTTTTCCAATTTATTAATATAAATTAAATAGGAGGAATAATTGTAAGAAATCTATTATAAAACATGGTGACCATAGTTAATGATAATATATTGCATACTTAAGATCACTAATAGAGTACATAAGTGTTCTCACCACACAAAAATAATTGTGAGGTAATGCATATGTTAAGTAACTTGATTTAGCCATTCCCCAATGTGTATACGTTTCAAAAAATCATGTTGTACACAAGATTATACGCAGTTTTTTCTTTGTCAGTTACAAAAGTATTTCGTTAAAAATAAAAAATTAATAATTTTTTCCACTCGAGGCCTTGCTTTAACTTCTGAAACTTTTTTCCTTATAAGAAGTGCTTTTATTTCTAGAGCATTTCTGATATGGAGGACTAATATTTCATGAAATAATTATAAATGCCTGACTTGTAGAAACTTTTCTATCCTTTGTTTACATGTCTGTTGGTGTGGCCTCTTCAGACAAAACTTTCTAGTGAGGAGACAGCAGTTTTTAACAAGGAAAAG
>NW_012118599.1:8480580-8495296 GCF_000951035.1 Colobus angolensis palliatus
CATTTTTCAGACCTCATCTTCAACTCACTGTAATTTTTGGCACTGTTTACCAGTGCTCTCTTCTTGCAACTTTTTAATATTTTGCCGTCTCATTTCATTGGAGGATACAGAGGAATCCCAGAGCATGAGCTTCCTCTCTTTACATCTCATCCCACTGCCGAGGTCCTCACTATTGTTTTAAGTATATTCCCTGTGCTCTAAGCCCTATATATGTGCCCTTTATTGCTTATGTCCTTCTCTCCAGACCATGTGGGATGACTTTTCCAGTATGGATTTTCCAGGAGTAAAGGTATCAAGCTCATACACTTGCTAACTAAAACAGATGAAATGAGATTAAACGGCAAAATCTGACACATTATTTAAATGAGAAACTATGCTTGTAACAATAGGGATATGATTATACGTCTAGCTGTAGTTCCATAGACCATCTATGTTCCCTTACTAAATTATCATATGTCACTGGCCTAAAGAAATAAGTAGAAAAAGCTGGGCGCAGTGACTCACGCCTGTGATCCCAGCACTTTGGGAGGCTGAGGTGGACAGATCACTTGAGATCGGGAGTTCGAGACCAGCCTGACCAACATGGAGAAACCCTGTCTCTACTAAAAATACAAAAATTAGCCAGGTGTGGTGGTGCATACCGGTAATCCCAGTTACTCAGGAGGCTGAGGCAGGAGAATCGCTTAAACCCAGGAGGCGGAGGTTGCAGTGAGCCTAGATCACACCATTGCACCCCAGCCTGGGCAACAGAGCAAGACTCCATCTCAAAATAAAAAAAAAAAAAAAAAGAAACTGGAGTTTCATAATTGAGGTAAAGATATTAAAATAGTCTGTGACTTGCTTGTTGGAAGTCAGATATAATTGTCTTTCCAATAGAAAACAGATGATTAAAAGTTGGAAAAGTTAGGGCATGAAGCAGCAGAAAAAGCCTAGATAATGTCACTGCTGTTGTAATATAAATAGGCAAGGTACTTGCAAGAGAAGAGTAAATATGTCAACCAGGCACGGAAATGTGGTTCTCAAATTTTAAACCTCATAAAACTCATCTGAGATGTTTGCTAAAAATGCACATTCTTAATCTCTGTGTATTTGGGATAATATCTGGAGGACATCTTATATATACTCTCAAATAAATCCTCCTTTGTTGACTGCTGTTGCTCTTCTGCCAAGACTCTGCAGGGAACCTAACATGTCTATTGCAAGCCTACTCTGTGCCTGGGCATCAAGGGCTACAACTGTATTCGCTATTTCTCCTCTCAGAAAATGCCACTCTGCTAGAATACTTCTTCCAGTAAAAGCCAAGTATCGACACCTCTGAGCTTTTAAGACAATATTGCCCTCCCTTTGGTTCTTACTAGAATGGGGCTTAGCATCACAATGCTCTGGAAAAAAAAAAATGGGAAGGAAATGCATTATCGCCCTTATCAATTCTTTTCCTCTTCATGCATCCCCTTTATACTTGTAAGAAATTTCATCCTTCCATGCACCCTTCCTCACCATGTATATCACACAGTAAATACATGTCCTAGATGCTGACTGTGTATATTCAACCCTATTTGAGGTTAACCAGGGAATCTAGCCCTATTTGAACACAAGGTCTTTCTGCTGACATCTTTCCTTCTTCTCTAACTCTATCTGGTTCACTCTTCCCTCAAATAGAGCTTAAGGCAAATCTCATTATATCTTTGTCTCCAGATCCTTCAGTGACTACCTGTTGTTTTCAGGATAAAATCTAATTTAACATAACCAGTATTCTGTCAATCTTTTGGCCTTAGTTCTCACTAATTACCTCCATATCTCATGTCTCCCACTTAGACACATGTCTCATAGCCTATGTAACTGCAGGGATTGGTGTGAACAACACTTTTTCTCCATTTACTGATTATTAGCCTTTTAATAATATTGTAAAATCAATGTTGTCTCATTCTTTCGCATTTTCCTGTTCTCTGGAATAGGACTTTAAATATAGTTGCTAAAGTAAGGCAGAAAGACAAGAATGAAGGAACGAAGAAGGAAGGAAGGAAGGAAGGAAGGAAGGAAGGAAGGAAAAGAAAGGAAAGAATCAAGAAGAAGGGAAGGGAAGAAGTAATATATTTCATCTAGAGGCAAATATAAGATACAAGGGTTTATTTAACACTCATATATTGATACTTCATTTACCTAAGGTGTTTGTACTAAAATAACAAAAACAAATATATAGAGAATTATAAGCTATTTCTTCTTGGCAATAATTGCTCAGTGCTACCATTTTCACTTCATTCCTCTCAGGCTCATACTACTAAGGTGGTCAACAACCCATGCTGCTTATTCAGGAATCCATACAATCCCTTTAATAATTCATATTTCTGGACAGCAAAGGAGGTCACAGAAGTAAAGAAATATTCCCCAACTGAGGAAGGTAATACTGTTTACAGGGGAGAAACGAGGAAAAAATCTGTAAGTTAGGGATTTTTTTTTAAATTGGTTTTCTTGGTTTTGCTGTTCTGAAATAACCCTTGAACACACATCAGAAGCTTCTAGCAGGCCATCAAGCAACAGCCCGTTTCCTTTGATTTCCTGGAGTTTCAATGAACATCAATGGAAGATAGTGCATTTTACTTCAATGCTTTTCATAGTTTATCATCAGACATATAGTCGTTAGGAAGTCTTTAGAAGTTGGGCATGACTGGTATTTATTCATACATAGTTTTTCAGCCAAGGTCAACATTTTACATGCTGTTCTCTGAAGCTGGGGCTAAGACTTGGCAAACAACATTTCACATAATTTTTTTTTTGTCAGCTAGCTTTTTGTTAGGTTTGAAGACTAGAGGGCTTTAGTGGGACATTGGGTGGCAAGAGGAGAGAAGAGGCTCGTTTGCTGCTTTCTTCTTGTCCCTAGCATCATTACCCCAAGTGTCTCTTTGTCACAATACCATTGGTTGTACTAGATTTCAGCTTCTTTTACCACTTCTAGCACCAGCCCCATCATACTCGCCCATAGAGAATTGTAGAAACTGGGTAATATTGCCTTATCCCTGTGGCCTGGGTCCACCTTATCTGACTTTTCTAAGCTTCTGGTAACTCAATGCCTTCCATTTATTTTTCTGGTTACAGTGTATTAGGTGCTTTCTACAGTTACTGCCTTTGGATACCTCGGTGTTTGCTTTTTGATCCTTCACCACCACTCTTTTCCCCAGATGATAGTTAACTAATATCCTAGATCGAATTCACTCTCTTGAAATATATATTGGTGGTTCTGTTTTGCTGTGTCTCTTCTTATACATCAGGACTCTGGATTCTCTTTTGAGTCTTCTATTAATTTAGAGGTCTATACTATATTTCTATAGTATGCTTCCTATATCTCTACTTCCTGCCTTCAAACTTGGAGCCACATATCTTGACTGTGTTAAAGAAACCTCCTCTATTTCTAGCCAGCCTCATTTCCTGCCATGCCGTAATATAAACTTATATGACAATTATGTTTTGGTCTGGTTGTTGGTTGTGTCTGCACACTTGCACACTTATTCCCATCAATATGCCTTTGCATAAACTGTTTCCCAATATTTTCTTCCTGCCTATTCAAAATATCTACCTCAGAGTTCTGCCCCAGCCCATCTAACATTAAGTAGCAACCTCTAACTTTCACAACCTACAGTAGTCAGTGTCTTCTGTAAGCTGTTACCAGTATAGCTTACTCAGCAAGAGATGTAGATTACCTTACCTTAAAATAATGATGATTTCCTGTTTATCATCAATGTCTTCTGAAGTTAAAGGTCACACAAGGACAGACATCATATTCTCAATTCCTCTTCTACTGCCCATTGCACATATTAAATAGCCAATTGCACAGAGATGCTCTGTAATTAAATTCAGATTGTCTAGTTTCTTTCAGCAACTTCACAAGTGACCATAGTTCATCCTTTCTTCCTCAGAGTAGATGGTTCCGAGTATGGTGTTTCCAGTATACCCATGCTTGCCTTACAATATAAGGAGAAGGATTTTCTTAACAGTGATAAAATGTTTTAAATTTAGCCCATATAAAATTTTTTGGCAGTTTTACTACTGCTTTAATTATTTAAGGGCCGTTATTGAAATCTCAGACTTGACATGTGCTTGAGTAATTAAAATTCCTGTACCTTTTCATGGTGTGTCAATAGTTCTATGACTGGCATATCCTAATCTCATTTTCTTGCTCCACTAAAAATGAGATCTGTTTGTTAGTAGGAAACAAGTGGAGAAAATTATCTGGTGTTTGCTTTAATTCTAATCTTCATGACTGATGTTCCTCCCTAGTGGCTCTCTACATTTTCTGTCTGCATCAGGGTTCCAGCTAGGTGAAATATATGAAACACTGACACTTAAAAATAAAACTGCTGGAACACGTTATTCTGGAAGTGAATAATAAGGAAAACAGTTCAAAAACAAATTTTGCCATCTATCTTTAAATAACTCTGTAAATAAAAGATGTTATTCTAACTTGTGCTTATGTGGTACATTTTTTGAGCAAGTAGAAAATATTTTGAAAAGAAAAAACTGAGAATATTCTATGTTGCTTTTTCTTTAGAAATAAAGTGAAGGGCTTTAAAAGTTAAACTTTTTATTTTTCAGTGTCAATGATAATGGAGGCTGAGGCAGGAGAATGGCGTGAACCCAGGAGGTGGAGCTTGCAGTGAGCCAAGATTGCGCCACTGCACTCCAGCCTGGGAGGCAGAGCAAGACTCTGTCTCAAAAAAAAAAAAAAAAAAAAATAGAATATGAGATTTATCATTGGCCTTCACTTTCTAATATGTCACCAAAAAAAAAAAAAAGGAAGCATCTATCTCTCCCAAAATTCTAGTAGTAGATTCAGTGATTGGCTGGTATAGGATATAAATGGAGGTGGCAAAGAAAATTCATCCGGTAAGTTCTCCACACATTCCAATGAACTCCTATCTCTGCTGGTTCAGTTCTGGAAACTGAAAGGAATGTTTGCAGAAAAAGTGTAAACATTTAGGAGACAGTAATATTCAATTAGGGCTTTCACCTCTTACTTTGGTCCTTCCATTAGTGACTTTTTCTCTACCTCCTGCAGCTCCTAGTGACTTTGAAAACTTTGTCCTTTTACCATCTTTAGACAGAGGCAGATCATGACTCTAACCTCAGTCCTACCATCAGATAAACTGAAGAAACAATTTGCACATCAAGAGCTGGGACCAGCTCCACTGCAGAGCTCCTGTCTGACCCATCAGATAAAGCCTAGTAATTCCTGGGCATTGTTGCCTATATTGTTTTCCTCCAAATTTCTTTTCATTCCCAGTTCCCATGACATCATGATTTTCCTACCTTAGATCCTGCCCCTCATTCTGGACTAGAATTTCACTTTCCCTTTACCACTCGAGCCTGCTTTGAAGGTCTACTTTCAATTCTCTTGCCCTAATAAGAGGAATCTGAAATATCAAGAATAATTGCTACGAAGACTTCCTGCAGCTACCTTCTACCTGTTGATTGAACACAGCAAGATCACCTACTGTGCTGGTAATTGTGACAAAGATTCATGTGCTCCTTGGTGATCTGGTACTAGTTTATCACTGTGGACAATGAGACTGTCTGAGTCCTCTTTTCTTCCTGCCAATCAGTCGGTTATTTCCAAAAACATGTCATAAAAGTGTCATTTATCCATCTCCAAGATTTACTTGCTTTTCAGTTTTTATTGTAATATTTACGGTCTGTGTGTGTGTGTGTGTGTGTGTGTGTGTTTGTGTGTGTATATGTATGTGTTTCAATAAAACTTTTAGCTGTTTTTTGGCCTCTGGTTTCTAGCAGGAATAGAGAATAGCTAGTTAAATCCAGTTATGCTTCCTATCTTTAAATATTATAAGACGAGACTGTAGTAGGAGATTGGAGCAAAAAGCCAAATGCCTCCTGCAGACAGGTTTCTGCATGTTTCTGATACAAAACCTTTGAAGATTTTGTCTGAATTTTATTTATTTATTTATTTATTTATTTATTTATTTATTTATTTATTTATTATTTTTGAGATGGAGTTTCACTCTTGTCACCCAAGATGCAATGCATGGCTCGATCTCAGTGCACCGCAATCTCTGCCTCCCAGGTTCAAGCAATTCTCCTGCGTCAGCCTCCCGAGTCGCTGGGATTACAGGCATGCACCACCACACAAAGCTAATTCATATTCTTAGTAGAGACGGGATTTCTCCATGTTGAGGCTAGTCTTGAACTCCTGACCTCAGGTGATCTGAGAGCCTCGGCTTCCCAAGGTGCTGGGATTTCAGGCATGAGCCACTGTGCCAGGCTTTGTCTGAATTTTAGTTACCTGTTCTGTTAGGCATGAAGTTTGGCTACATTATTCACTTACATCTGACTGATGCAGGGGTTTTCTATCAGCAATTGGTATTTTACGCTTCTTACAAGCTAAGAAATTAGATAATTACAGCTTCATGGATGCTGATAGATGACAACAGACTCTAGGATAAGAGAGAAAAGATTTTATCACTTAAAGCACAGCAAGCACGCTATCAAGTCCTGCAGAGTAATGCAGAGGAGTCATTCTGGACACTATGCATGCAGTGAGTTTGCATTGCAACAAATTATAAACTTGAAGTATCACTGCTTCCATAGGAACCTGCTCTTTGTGTGTATGAAGATATCTCATCCCTCAAGGATGCTCACTGAAAGTACAACCATCAGAAATGGCTGAGAAAAGAATTATCTGTGCCTTGCATTCTTGTTGTGCTTAGCAAAAATGGGTATGAATATTCAATATTCATGTCAGATTAACTCTCCTAATATTCTGTAACTTCAAATTCCATAAGAATCTCTTGGAGAATTTGTTTAAAATCCACATTTCTGAATACCACATGGAAATTTTTTTCCCCACAGTTCTGAGATATTGTTCAAGAAACTGTACATTTCACATAATCAATACATAATTCTGAAACAGATTATTCTCCGAGCGCAATATTTTATTGTCCCCAAATTGTGTATGTACAGGTATGCCAGTAGTAAAACAGAAAGAAAAGGAAACCAAAAAAGGAAAAAGAAACAAACAAACAAACAAAAACCTAAACATACCACACATTCCATAGTCAAGGATTAACATGTTCATGGCTCTCTGTTATCCTGGCATATATGACCAATTCTGACCACAGCAGAGACGTCATACTCAATTACCGTATTTGGCAAGGTACTCATGTTTGTGATTCTGTAAAGTGTTTTAGCAAAGGCATGAACAAGAAAGAGGTGTGAGAGAGAAATGAATGACTCTTAGTGAAATGGACTTGTTCCCTTCTGAGAAGCAGAGGATTATTAGAATAATAGTTTAGAAAGAAAGACAAACCACCTACATACTTGAGATCTGCTTTTGAGCTTATTCTTCTATAAACAATGTAACTTTAAGAAAATCAAAGACTGTTAATTCAATTGCAAAATAGGGATCCTACCTGCCTTGACGGGGAGGTGGTGTGACTCAGATGAGAAAATGAGTATAGAGAATTTTCTCAGCTAGAAAGTGATATGTGGATGCCAGTAATCGTGATAATTTTACTCGAGGTATTTTCTGCCATTTAAGAAAAATGCAGCCTATTCTACATAACAAATACAGGACTTTGGAATATTTCTTTTCAGGGTAACATATTATCTGATTAGCCTGAATATCTTTCAAATAGAAAAAAATTTGATTACATTAGTCCAGCTCTATTAAGCTCTATCTGTTGTTAGAAAGTCTTTTATTTTTTATTTTTTACTTTTATTTTTTAAGTGCAATGGCGTCATCCCAGCTCACTGCAACCACCGCCTTTCAGGTTCCAGTGATTCTCCTGCCTCAGCCGCCCAAGTAGCTGTGATTACAGGTGCGTGACACCACGACCAGCTAGTTTTTGTATTTAGTAGAGATGGAGTTTCACCATGTTGGCCAGGCTGGTCTTGAACTCCTGTCCTCAGGTGATCTGCCCCCCTCGGCCTCCCAAAGTGCTGGGATTGCAGGCTTGAGCCACTGTGCCTGAACTAGAAAGTCTCCTTTTAAAATATTTTTCTATTGAGAATTGCTACTAATGAACCATTTCTACATCATTGCCTTTTACTACTTAGCAAAATTAAAAAGCAAAGAGCTACTCACCCAGAAGCCCTCAACATTGTTTCTATGTAATTATTTTTCTTTTACTGTTGCTCTTGGAACCCTTTAGTGAAAATTTTCTTGTATAGAATAAAATGGCAGCATTATTGATAGACAAGTTGTTCTTTGTTTAACAGTTTCAGGCCACAGCCTAGTAGCTCAGGAAGTTTGCTCTCACAGTTTCTTCCTGACTGTGACTTCCCACTGCAGAATCGCTCTGCTCCAGGTATGATGTCTAGTGAGCACAAGTGGTCAGGTTTGAGCACTATCTGCTATGAGAGAACTGATTTTAACTAAGTTGTCCACATAGAGCAGGTGCTCTGTGTTAGTCTGTTTATGTTGCTATAAAGGAATGCCTGAGACTGAGTAATTTATGAAGCAAAGAGGTTTATCTGGCTCACAGTTTTCAGGCTATATGTGAAGCACAGTGCTGCCGTCTGCTTTTGGTGAAGGCCTCAGGGAGCTTTTGCTCATGGTGGAAGGCAAAGAGGGAGTTGGCATGTCACGTGGCAAGGGGGAGAGACACAGAGAGTAAGAGAGAGGGAGGAGATTCCAGACTCTTTTAAACAATGAGATCTTATGTGAACTCTCGAAGTGAGAATCACTTATTAACATGAGAACAGCACCAAGCCATCTAAGAGGGACCCGCCTTCATGACCCCAATACCTTCCCCTAGATCCACCTCCAACTTTGGAGGCCATATTTTCAGATGAGATTTGGAGAGGACAAATATTTAAACTACATCATTTTACTCCTGGCCCCCTAAAACTATGTCCTTCTTACATTATAAAGTAAAACTAGCCCTTTTCAATAGTCTCCAAAAGTCATAACGTGTTTTACCATTAACTCAATTAAAAGTCCAAAGTCCAGTCTTATCTGAGACTTAAGACACATTTTGTTTGTGTTTGTTGGCTTTTGTTTTGTTTTAACGTATGAACCTGTTAAATTTAAAATAACTTACTTCTAAGATACCATGGTGGTACAGGTGTTGGGTAAACATTTCTATCTTAAAAGGGATAAACTGACTAAAAGAATGGGCAATATGCCTCATGCAAGTCTGAAACCCATCAGGGCAATCAATAAAATAATATTCTTTGGCTCTTTTTCTCACATCATGAGCACACTGGTACAAGGGGTGGGATCCCAAAGTCTTGAGCCGCTTTACTCCTGTGGCTTTGCGGGATGCAGAGCCCATGGCTGCTTTCACAGGTGGGAGTTGAGTGCCTGTAGCTTTTCCAGGCTCAGTGCAAGAGCTGGAGGTGGCTCTATCTTTCCTGGGTCTAGAGGGTGGTAGCCCCATTCCCACAGTTCCATAAGGTAGTGCCTTGATGGGAACTCCGTGTGGGGGCTCAAACCCCTTATTTCCCTTCAGCACTACCGTAGCAGGGTCTCTTTGTGGGGGTTCTAGCCTTGTGGCAGACTTCTGTCTGGCTACCCAAGCTAGCCGTACTTTCTTTGAAATCCAGGGGGAAGTTGCCACGACTCTTTTACTATCATATTTTGCACACCTTCAGAATTAACACCACATGTAAGCTGCCAAAGCTTATAGCTTATGCCCTTCTGAGCACCAGCCCAAGCTGTATGTGGGGACCTTTGAGCCAAGGCTGGAGCTGGAGCAGCGAGGATGTGGAAAGCAGTGTCCCAAGGCTACACAGGGCATCAGGACCTCGGGCTTGGACCCTGAAACGGTTCTTTCATTCTAGACCTTTGGATCTGTGAAGGGGGGCGCTGTCATAGAGATTTTTGAAATGCCTTTGAGGCCTTTTTCCCAGTGTCTGGAATATTAGCACTTAGCTCCCTTTTAGTCGTGCTAATCTCTCTAGCAAGTTGAATGCTTTACAGCCCACTTGGATTTTTTCCCTGAATTTTTTTTTTTTTTTTTTTTCTTTTTAACACAGCCAGGCTGTAAATTTTTCAAACTTTAATGCTCTGCTTCTCTTTTACACATATTTTAATTCTAGGTCATTTATTTGTTCCCATATGTGATTTAGGTTGTTAGAAGCAGCCCTGCCACCTCTTGAATGCTTTGTTGCTTAGAAATTTCTTCTGCCAGGTACCCTAAGTCACTACTCACAAGTTATGCCTTCTACAAAGCCTCAGGACATGGACACAATGCAACCTTTGCTAGGCTGTAACAAGGGTGACATTTGCTCCAGTTTCCAATACATTTTTTATTTCCACCTGAGAATTTGTAAGTCATGCCTTCATTAACTATATTTCTTTTAGTACTTTGGTCCCAATCATTTAACAACTTCTCTAAGAAGTTCCGAACTTTTTCTTGTCTTTTTGTATTTTTTGTTGAGCCCTCTAAAATTTTTAAATCTCTCTTACCCAGTTCTAAAGCTGCTTCCACATTTTCATATATTTTTATAGCAATACCCCACTCTCTGAACCAGTTTTTTGTGTCAGTCTGTTTGAGTTGCTATAAAGGAATACCTGAGAGACTGGGTATATAAAGAAAAAAAATTTATAAAGAAAATAAGTTTATTTGGCTCATGGTTTTTCAGGCTGGACATGGAAGTATCGTGCCAGCATCTGCTTTCGGTGAAGGCTTCAGGAAGCTTTTACTCATGACAGAAGTCAAAGAGGAAGTCAGCATATCACACATCTGGAGAGAGAACAAAAGTGAGAGGGAGGAGATGCCACGCCCTTTTAAATAACTAGATCTCACATGAATGCATACACTGAGAACTCACTCATTAATATGAGGTCAGCACAAAACTATTTATGAGGAATCTGCCCTTGTGACACAAACACCTTCCATTAAGCCCAACTTCAACCCTGCTGGTCACATTTTAACATGAGATTTGGAGAGGACAAACATTTAAACTACATCGTGCTCTGAGTGCCAGTTCTGTATAGCTGAATGGTCACTATCATAATGTACTGTGCCAGGGATTCTTAATTTATTAATGAGAATTGTTTACCTGTCTGGAGTTTTCTTTTAATGTTGATGCAAATCAAGCTAAGGAAAAAGTATTTGTTTTTGTTTATTAATTATTATCATTATTTTTTTAGAGATGGAGTCTTGTTTTGCTTCCCAGTCTGGTCTCAAACTTCGGGCTTCAAGCAATCATCTAACTCCTCTCAGTCCTCCCAAAACACTCTCACTCCTCCCTAAACCTGGGATTACAGGTGTGAGCTGCACCATCCAGCCAGAGAAAGCATTTTGCAATGACATTATCAAGTACAAAACAAAAATTATAAATATTTGTAATCTGAACATTTCTTATTTCTTGCCTTTCAAATGCTGATAAAAGTTTATGATATTTGTACTATAATTCAAAATAGAACCATTTTTAAACTCAATGGACTATCGATCTCATCTTCATGATAATAAACACTGCTTTTAGCATCCCCAGTTTTCAAGTGAGGATTAAAATTCAGTACCACATCAGTTAGAAAACTTTTTTCTGTGAAGGGTCAGATAATAGTTTTGAGAATATGGTATGGGTAGTAAAATAACAAATGAGAGAACAGATGTCCCCAAGATTTTTACTGGTGAAATTTAAATAATAAAAATGAAAATAAAACCTTTTTTGTAATATAGGTTTACTAATGAGGAAAATGGAATCCGTTTTTTGAATAAACGTTTTATTTAATGGAGGTTCAAAATTGATGTTCCTTATCATCAGCAAAGCTATTGTAAGTATTCATTTGTAACAAAAAAAAAAAAAAAATCTTGGTTTGCAGAGAGTAAAAAATATTCCCGTTAGTGCATCCAATTTGGCCCAGATTCATAGCTTTTCATCTCTGCAGTAAGTAGCCTATTTTCTGTGTCTCCTTTTAGCCCAACCCTTGAGTGTTCTCTCAGACACTAAGTGAAATAAAAGATTGAGTGATGAGTGCAAAATACTCACAAGTGGTAATGATGACACTGGAAAGTACTGAGTAGAATTTTTGGTAGAACACGTCAATGGAATATATATATATTTTTTTAATTTTACAAAGGATTAAGGTTTATGTCCTAGTAATAGTCAAGCCTTCATTCCTTACGCTAACACTGTTTCCTAGAAATTGCATGGTAGAACTGGTTACATAGGACATGAGGGAAAGATTGTTTTATTCTTACACATTTTGAGAAAAAGATATGCTTTATAGTAAACTTTGTATTTTCATGAAATATAATTCTAAATGCAGAAATACATCCTGTTGATTATAGAACAAAAACTCACTTTACATCTGGGAGAGAGGGCTCACAAAAATCCAAAGATATTAAATAAATGATCAGAGTCCTTGTTGGCTCTAATATCTCTCTTTATTCTCTAAAATGCAGAGCTGCTTTAAATATGTTCTGAATTAGCTTTAGAGTCAGAGAATCTTGGTTCATAGCTTGACTCTGACTCTTACTAGCTTGGTAACATTTATCAAGGAGGAGAGCTTATATAAATCTAATCATGCATAAACTAGGAATTATATTACTTATCTTCTAATACCACTTTAAGAAAAAAATGAATCTATCGTATGTGGAAAAACTACATATAGTAAATGACGTACACTCTTTTTTATGTTCCTTTTGAAATGTATTTCAACAAAGTATAACACTCTTGAACAATGAAAGATAAAGATTAATACTCATCATAGATGTAAAAAATATATAATGTATAATTATTAAAAGGGGCATAATGATTTTTTTTGCTTCACATTTTCTCAACCATAAATAATAATATTGGTTAATTAAGGTTTGTATGAAGCTGTGAATATAAAGTACTTTATATTGGAAAATACCTGGTGACATTACATTATTATTTAGAAAACGTATGATTATGGTCGGCGTGGTGGCTCATGCCTGTAATCCTAGCACTTTGAGAGGCTGAGGTGAGCAGATCACCTGAGGTCAAGAGTTCAAGACTAGCCTGGCCAACATGACAAAACTCCGTTTATATTAAAAATACAAAAATTAGCAGGGTGTCATGGTGCATGCCTGTAGTCCCAGCTGCTTGGGAGGCTGAGGCAGGGGAATCGTTTTAACCCCGGAGGCAGAGGTTCAGTGAGCCTAGATTGTGCCACTGAACTCCAGCCTGGGCAACAGAGCGAGACTCCATCTCAAAAGTAAACATTTAAAAAAAGAAAAAGAAAATATATGATTATATGGTAGTTACTTTTGATTTACAGTTTGATTATCAGCATATTGTCATAGATACTTTTCCTAAGCATCTATGTGATGCTTTACAAAAGAAACTCCTAAATGTTAAAGATAAAGTTACAGAAAAGTTATTTAAGAAGTGGAAATGTATCCTTAAAACTCAGATTGCATTTCTCCATCTAACTTTGTTTTCCACATTACAAAAGTGCAGTCATGGGTAGCAGTTATGTACAAGGATGTGGGGTGAGCAACTTATTGCTTTGCATGTCTTCACTGTAAACTCTAGAATCCCATTATTCTTTCTTCCTTCTCCAATAGATGGTGATTTCTTTTTCATGTGTAAGTTTTTGTATGACAATTGTATCCAAAGGACACATTATGATGTTTAGCCTCAAATCAAACACAGAGTAATAACTGCTTTATCACTTGTTCCTAAACACCAGCCCAGGTAAGCAAAACTCCAAACTGTCAACTAAACACCGAAGTTTGAATGTGAATGACATTTGATTGAAGGGACAATACTAATAATGGCCTGCAAAGCCATTATAGGACAGATTGATCCATACAGTCTTGTCTCCTGCACATCTAACACCATCACTACCTCTCTGACCTTCTTTCCTACAACTCTGTCTTTCTTCATTCCACTCCAGCCGCTCTGCCATTTCCTCAGACATGTGAGTCATGTTCTCTGCTTTGCTCTGTCTGCGCTCTGCCTGGATGATCTCCCAATACATGCACATGGCTACCTCTTTCACTGCCTTTGAGACTTTACCTAAATACCACCTTCTCAAGGAGACTGAATTTCATCTCATATTTAAAATTGCTCTCCTCAACACCAATGTCCATGATACTTTTTCCCCTGCCATACTTTTCTTTTTTCCATGCACTTGTCACTATTCTGTCCAATTTATCCCCTGTGGCTAGAAACACCACAACAGCAGCAGCAGGGGCGTTTCTGCAGGGAGTGCTTCAAACTCTCTTGAGTTGGCACTGGTTGGAATTCCAAAGACAGAAGCAGTAAATACCAGGGTGATCAATCCTAACTATTTAGGAGAGGAACTTATATACAGAGGGCTGAGGCTTTCTGGTGACAGATAGCAACAGAACAGATGTTTGACCTGCATATGTCTTCCACTGGTTGGGAAGGGGATTTGGGTTATGGAGTTTATTAATATGAGGGTTTAAGGAGGTTCAGGGCTAGGGCTAGTTTCTATGCATTTAGTAAGAGGAATAATCTCTCACTGTTTTCAGTAACAACCTAAACAGCTTAATTAGTGCCTGGGCCTAGCTTGAGTTCAAGCCTGCATGGAAACCACACAGCTGGCTGGTTCAGAGAGCTGTCAAGGCACTCTGCGTTTTTCAGGACAAAGACAGAAAGTAGGAGAAAATGGGGGGCCCTAAAGTCACCTTCTAGTTAGAAGATGACTAGTTAGAAAGTGACTATTGGTTCACTAGTTCACAGGGGATACTGAGTATGGAGCATATGGGAACTCTATTATACTATTTTTCTGGAAATTTAAATATATTCTAAAATAAAAACATTA
>NW_012118599.1:8501981-8503418 GCF_000951035.1 Colobus angolensis palliatus
GAGCCACTGCGCCCATCCAACTTGACAAACCTTAACTCAACCAGGTGATCAAGGCCAACATCAACAAGCATAAATGATGTTGATAGTATGTAGTTGATAGACTGTAATGAACATGGCATTTTACTCATGTGTATATCTTTTCAAAAACCCATAGCCACAGTGTATGCACGAGATAAAAAACAGATATATCCCAACTGAGGGATATTCTCCAAAATATCTGAGTAGTGCTCCTCCAAGGTGTCAAAGTCATCAAAATCAAAGGAAATCTGAGAAACTATCACAGCTACAAGGAGCTCACAGAGACTGAACAGTTATATCTAATGTGGTTTCCTGAATAAGATCCTGGCACAGAAAAAGGACATTCATAAACTCTAAGTAAACGTGAATAAAATATGGAGTTTAGTTAATAATAATGTATCAGTATGGGCTCATTTGTTCACAGGGGATACTGGGTGTGGAATATATGGTACCTCTATTATCCCACTTTTCTGGAAAACTAAATACATTCTAAAATAAAAATTTCATTAAAAAGTAAGAAAAAGCTAATAAAATGATGTTTTAAAACTGCAAAAATACACTGTAAGTTTAAATTTAATTAAAACTGTTGAAATTTAGTTAAAATACTATTGAAAATATATAATATTTTTAGAAATTACTATTACTTTTGTATACACCGATAATATTTTACAATAATTAATTACATATACTATTCCACCAATATAACTGTCTATCATATACTTAAATGTTCATTCACCGAGTTTTAAACTGACGGGAAATATAGGAAGATCACTTTAGACAAAGCTTGTATTTATCTGTCTGTATATCTCTTTATTTATAGATACGGTGTTTCATTTGATTTTGTATATGACATTTAAAATTTAGTTTCTGAATTTTTACTGCTAGAGACTGAATTTTGTTACTTAGAGCTAGACAATAAACAGTAATTTGTAAACAAATATGTATTTCAAACACTTGGTAAGAGTTAATACAATTTTCTTACCATATGTCTTAAGAGATTTGAAACTCACCAGTAAGGCTTAATGGTCTTTCCAGCTCCAAAATGTAACTTTTCTGTAACTTCCCTAAAAAATGAGCTTATAATGAAAGTCAAACATGTAACACTCAGTTCTCAAAATTCCCTGTGCTGTGACACTGTAAATGCTAAAAAGACTTCTCCATTCAATTTGACTAGATGCCTGAAGCTATACTTGATATTAGAGTAGTATTAAGTTATCCTATTTTTATGTCAAAGAGAGTGATTATCTATCTATCATCTATCTATCTATCTATCTATCTATCTATCTATCTATCTATCTATCTATCAATCATCTATCTATCTATCTCTCTATCTCTTTTTTTTTTATTATTATACTTTAAGTTCTAGGGTACATGTGCATAACGTGCAGGTTTGTTACATATGTATACTTGTGCCATGTT
>NW_012118599.1:8504177-8582596 GCF_000951035.1 Colobus angolensis palliatus
TCTATCTATCATCTATCTATCTAATTTATCTCTCTATCTCTAATGTGTATGTGTCGGGGAGGAAGGGGGAGAGAATATAGGGTAAATGCAGCAAAATACAAAGAGACAGGTCAAAATCATATTATAAGTCAAAATATACAATAGGAATTGCAATAGCTATCATTTACCGAGTGCTTTCTTGTTGCAATCACCGTAATAAGTACTTTTATTACATTCATTTACCCTGTCCAGCAATGAGAGAGTTGGTAGTTGAGGTTGATACTATTATCACATGCCACATCAGGAAGAGGAAACTGAACACAGGGAGATTTAATAACCTGCTCACAGTCACACAGTTAGTTAGAGGTAGAATTCTAACCAGGTATCTAACATGAGGATATACATCATAGGAGAAAATATCACCTGATCTGGACCTGTTATTTCTAAAGAAAGTACTTCTCTCGTATTAGTTTTTTACGATTTCCCACTTGCTGACTTAGAGGTTAAAATTTTAAAATTAATTTCAATTAACATTAACAATAAACTATGAAAAAAATTAAAACAATCTCATCTGCTATAACATCAGAAAGGACAAAATACTTTATGCTTATAAATGTAACCAAGGATGTGAAAGATCTGTACACTGAAAACTAAAAGACATTAGTGGAAGAAATTGAACAAGACACAATAAATGGAAAGATATTCCATGTCATTGGAAGAATTAATATTGCTAACATGTCTGTACTACCCAAAGCAATCTACATATTTAATACTACTCGTAGCAAAATTTTAATGTCATTTTTCACAGAAATGGAAAATTCATATGTAACTAAAGAGTAGCCAAAACAATCTTGAGCAAAAGAACAAAGCAAGTAACATCACACTTCCTGATTTCAAACTATATTACAAAGTAATAGTAATCAGAACAGTACTGGCATGAAAACAGACACATAAACAAATGGAGCAGAATAGAGAGTTCACAAATATGTCCACAAATCAATGGTAAACTAATTTTTGACAAGAGTGCCAAAAATAAAATAGTGTACAGAAAACTGGGTATCAACATACAAAAGACTGAAACTGGACCTTTTTCTTGCACTGCACATGAAACTTAACTTGAAGTGAATTAAAGACTTAAATGTAAGCATGGACATTGTAAAACTCTTAGAATAAAACATAAGACACAAGTTCTTTGAAACTGGCTTTGGCAATGAAATTTTGGATCTGATATCCAAACCAGAGGAATAGAAGTAAAAATAAAAAGTGAGACTACATAAAACTAAAAGGTTTGTGCATAGTAAAGGAAACAATCAACCAAATGAAAAGGAATGGGAGAAAACGGTAGCAAGCCACATATCAGATAAGAGGTTAATATCCAAAATATATAAGGAACTCATACAATGCAATAGCAAAAAAATTTAGATTTTTAATTGCAGTGTTTTTCTCTTAGCTGTGTAGCTATACTAAAACCTTTTTTTCTTTTATATAGTAAAGTTTGTCTGTAGCTAAATGTTCCAGGGTAAAACTGTGATGCTACTGTAGATGCAATCTTCAATGGGATTCCCTTGATCAATTTCAGTATTATAATATATGCACCTAACACGAATAAATTCATTATATGTCTTTTTTTTTTTTTTTTTTTTTTTTTTTTTTTTTTTAGATGGAGTCTCGCTCTGTTGTCTAGGCTGGAGTGCAATGGCACGATCTCAGATCACTGCAACCTCCACCTCTCCACCTCCCGAGTTCAAGCAATTCTACTGCTTCAGCTTCCTGAGTAACTGGGATTTTAGGCACCTGCCACCATGCCTGGCTAGTTTTTGTATTTTTTTTTTTTTTTTTTTTTTTAGTAGAGACAGGGTTTCACCATGCTGTCCAGGCTAGTCTCAAACTCCCCACATCAGGAGATCCACCAGCATTGGCCTCTCAAAGTGCTGGGATTACAGGCATGAACCACTGCATCCGGCCAGTTCATTATGTTTCTATTCTATAATCAAAGGTGCCTAATCTTTTTATTCTTTGGATTTCAGAAATCCAGTTAAATTCTACATGCTTCAAATATGTATCCATATAAACATTCTTAAATTTGGGACTCTATGAAAGTATACTGAGATTGACTAATCTCATGTTTTAATCGGTAGATTATACTGTGTAATTGGATTTTTTGAGGGTATTAAAATTCATGGACTACTATAGGAACCAACTTTTTCTTTCTTTTCACTGCTTGAAAATGAACCGTGGAATCTCTTTCCCTACCACTGGAAAATATCATAAGTATATTTCATGCCTTTCTGGTTAGATGACTGTGATGGTTAATATTGAGTATCAATTTGATTGGATTGAAGGATGCAAAGTACTGTTCCTGGGTGTGCCTGGGAGGGTGTTGCCAAAGGAGATTAACATTTGAGTCAGTGGACTGGGAGAGGCAGACCCACCCTCAGTCTGGGTGGACACCCTCTAATAAGCTGCCAGCATGGCTAGAATAAAGCCGGCAGAAGAACAGTGGAAGGACTTGACTTGCTGAGTCTTCCAGCCTTCATCTACCCCCGTACTGGATACTTTCTGTACTTAAATATCAGACTCCAAGTTCTTCAGCTTTTGGACTCTTGGACTTACACCAACAGTTTGTCAGGGACTCTCAGGCCTTTCACCACAAACTGAAAGCTGCACTATTGGCTTCCCTACTTTTGAGGTTTTGGGATTTGGGCTGATCCACCATTGGCTTCCTGATCCTCAACTTGCAGATGGCCTATTGGGGACTTCACCTTGTGATCATATGAGTCAATTCTCCTAATAAGCTCACTTCATATCTACATATATCCTATAAGTCCTGTCCCTTTAGATAACTCTTACTAATATAATTACTTTGGGTCTCATTATAATCTCAAATTTACATCAAAACCTCAATTTCACATCCAATTCCACACTTCAATCCTACCAATTTATTCCTTGAAATATGTAGTGGACATTGGTGGGATGTATGTATTCTTTTATTTCATGTGTCCTTGCCCTTTGATTTCTCCACAACCCTCCTGTTGTTGGTTCTTTAAAAGTTAGGAAAGGAAATCTGAGAAATTCCAATTCTATTGGAGGGAGTGATAGAGCAGAAAAAAAGGGAGAGGGAATCAAATGAAAAGTGATGAAGTTTGATCTTGTTCCTTAAAGTCCTTTTTCCATGGCTTCCACATGCTGGTTGTGTTTTTGAGGGATTCACTTCTTGGTTCTTTATTACCTTATCATGAACACATGTACTGTATTATTCACCAATGATGTACTCTTTAGTTAATCTTCTATAATCTTTCTCAGCACTTGAGCTTTGATTTATCCCGTCAGCCTTTCACAGGTTGGGGTTTATAGCCCAGGCAGCCCGCCTTCTTGGGCAGGTCAAAGCAATATAAGTCCAGTTACTTTCTGTAGCATAAAATTGATCCACAGAACTCTCACACAATTTTTTTTGCCAGTTAGTAATTGCAGATTGTCTGTTATTCCCTCTGTTTTTATCCTGCTATTTTGTTACCCTTTTCAATTCCTGACTTTGAATCTCTATGAGCTATAAACAGACCCCTAGTTCCACTGTCAGAATACAGAAGAACTGAGATTCTGCAGATCAGCCATTATTTATAAAAAAAGGGAGACACAGATCCTCCTAAGCGTAGAAACAGGATGCTCCTAGACCCCTTTTCACTTAGCCTGGAAAGCCTTCTGTTTCATTCTGAATATCAGTTCATACTCTGCTAAAAGCTCTCCTCTTCTGGGACTCTCTTCAATTCTGTCCATGTAAGTTTCTAACATATTTCTGATTTTCTCTCAGACAGCTTTGGTTAGAGGGTAGTAGCTGGAAGGGTCTTGCTCCTTATAATTCATTGATGTCTCTCTAGATCACAAATAATGAATACTTTTTAGAAGGGAGTAAGAGAAAGAGAGGGAGAGATAAAGAGGGGAAGGAGGAAAGCAAAGAAGGAAGAAAGCAAAGAACGGAAGGAGGGAGGGAAGGAAGGAAGAAGTACTTACCTGGTACAAATTTGTAAGAATAAAATTTTAGGAAAGAAACTAAAGTCATTCATACATATTGGCCTTTTCTAAAACAAAAGCAAGGGTTATGTGGACAATTAGGATTGAGAGCTATAGGTAAAAATGTGATTTTTTTATTTTTATGATTACTAATTCAAAGAAAACTACATAGAAAGTGCTAGTGTGTGTGTGTGTGTGTGTGTGTATTTCCTTCTAGTTGTCGTAATATTCTTTTCTACATTGCCATATACTATAGGAGAAACCTAGATAAGAACACCTGAACTTAGTTACCAAAGCTTTGCCTGAAAGATTCTCGTAAGTTCTATTATTACTTGGAAGTGATTCTAGCAAAGTGTAACCATGTTTTCCTAAGGGGTGAGATGGTGAAAGGAGGAATCAGAGGCTATGCCAATTCTAGAATAACCTGTATATTAGGATAATATTTTAAATTTTCCAGTTGCTGTAATTCAAGAAAAAACTAAACTGCTTGTAATAATAGAAGTCCATTATGTATTCTCAGATGGTTGAAGTGTGAGTGAATTGTGGTACTTTGAAGATGAGGATCTGGAATAGTCTGAACTGCTGTTTACTTTGATCATGTCTTAGAATTATAAAAAAGTGTTACGAATTTTCTAAAATGACATCTGTAATTGCTTGGTCTTGGGGTAAGATGAACTATATTTATGTTAATGATAATGAGTCTTTAACTTCATACCCTTCATAAAAAAACACAACATAAAATTTAATGACCAATATGTCTGCATTATTTCTTTTATATTTTACCTTAGAAAAAGCATCTTTAAGTACAATAACTTTCAGGGCACTTGTAAGTCTCTTTATACTCAAGAGGAAAATGATCTAGTAATGAAAATACTGGCATTCCTTCTCAGAGTCTTTTGGGTCCTTGAATTTGCCTTTGGAAAAATCTCATTTAAATGCTGACCAGCTCTGCCCTTGCTCAGTCTGCATCTTTTACAGCATCATATTGAAAGACGATGAATCTGATTAGATAAGGACACAGATTCTTGGTGAACTGCTGTATCTGATTTTCTTTTGAGCCCATTTACACGGTAATTGTCATGAATGTTTTGTGCAAGCACTTTGCAACGTGCAGCTATTTTAAAATCATGGTTAGCCACTAAAAACATATGTTGGCACTTTCCTATGATAGTAATTAGTGACATTAATGCAAAGAAAGATTAGTCTACTTATCCTAATGCCTGATAACACATCATCTATTCTTTCTTCGTAGGCTGGCTTTTTTAATTAGTTAAAGGCTTATGTCACAAAGAAGACAATGCTCATGAGATATCTTATCGAATTGAGGTGATGATTTAGTCATTCAGGTCTTTGCTTAGAATTATGTGTTTTTAGATGCTCAAATACTGACAAGACTGAAGAATGTTGCCATTTCGCAGGAATCATTTATTAATTACCTACTGCATGCATGTTACTGCGCAATGCTATGTAACACATTGTGGAGAGACACTAAGGAAAAAATATGGTCTCTGTTTTGAAGAATTTTCAGTCCAACTAGGGAAACACGATGGGGATACGAGGATGTGATTTAAGAATTTTTACAAAATTTCCATGAGTAAGCAAAAAATAATCTACCATATATCAGCTGAATGGTCTTAAAGAGGCTATTTGATTATGCTGAATCTCAACCTTCTTGTTTATAAAATGGAGATTAAATTAATATCCTTTTAGTGGTTTGTGAAGACAGGTGCAGAAATTTATTTTCCAAATGAAAATGCTTGTAAAAAGTTCATTAGTAAGGTATGCATTTAAGGGTTGTGAGGTGAAGGAAATTATAACAATGTGATAATCAGAGTAAGCAACCTTGAAGGCTTAGAATTAGCAGAGAGGTTAAGGACATCAGAGATCATTCTGTTCAGTTCATGTCCTGCTCTAAGCAAGGCTGCCCAAACAGTTGTATTGTACATTGGGCCATGGATCATCTAGCTATTTAAGTTGAAATAGTTAAAAGGAAATCTGGCAGATTTGGAAGAATTAATTAGATGGAGGTGAATGAAGTGATTAGAAGGGATTTTTATGTACATGTTATAATTTTGAGTAAACTTTTACTTAAATATATTTTGCATTCTCAAAACATGTAGATCTAAGTGTATAGCCCAACACATTGTCAAAGATTGAATAACCCCTTAAAATCAACACCCTGATCAAGAAATAGAACAGAAACTTCCTTAAAGTCAAGCCAGAAACGGCCCTCAAAGGGTAGCCATTATACTATATTTAATTTTGAAATTATTCTTTGTGCTTTTTTGTAAGTTATATGACTGAAACCATGTTGCATGTACTCAGTGGGCTTAACTTAGCCTGTCAGCTTAGCCTGTCATATATTGTATTTTTGAGTTCTATCTATGTTTTTATACGTAGTAGTAACTCACTATTTCTCAATATTCAATTTAGTTCATTGGATAATGTGCCACAATTAATTTATCAATTTTACTATGAAAGAACATTTGGGTTCTTTCCAGTTTTTCTTATTTTTAATTATTATTACAAATATTGCTCCTGCAAACATATCTGTGCATGACATTTGATATTTCTGATATTTGATATACACATGTACAAATTTATGTTGGATAAATTTCTGGATCATGTTGTATGTGCATATTCAGCTCTAGAAGGTACTGCCAAACACTTTTCAGAAATACAAATTCACATGTCCAGTCACCGTGTATGAGATTTTAATATCTTCCACACCCTTACACACTGGTTTGATAAATCTTTATAAGCTTAGCTATCGTAATGAATCTATAATAGAATCTCATTATAGATTTAATTTATATTTCCTTAATGACAAATAACATTGAATATCTTTCCATACTGGGAAACTATTTGGATATACTCTACTTTAAAATGCCTGCTAGAATTTTTAACTCATTTTAAAAATTGGTTTAGTACTTGCATTTTCCTTTTTGGTTTATAGGAATTCTTCAAATAGTTTGTATATAGGTCCTTTGCTGAATACATGTGTCATGGAAATCTTCTCCCCCAGCTTGCGTCTTCATTCTTTAAAATAGCATCTTTTGAGAATAAAACTTTTTAATTTTAATGTAATTTATCAATCTTTTTGCATTATCGATACAAGACTTTTAAAATAAAATACAAAGCTTTTGTATCTTGTTTCAAAGTCTTTTATGATCTTAATACAATTTATATATTCTCCTTGGTTGAAGTTTTATTGTTCTGCCTTTTACATTTAGATCTACTAAACACCTGAAGATGGCTTTTGTTATAATGTCTGGAAGGAATCCAGGCATATATTTTTTCTAGATGGATAGTTGATTGTTCCAGCAACATTTACTGAAAAAACTGTCCCGTTACCATGGCACTACAGATTTATTTTGGTTCTATATCTCGTGCCTGATATGTTTAATGTTGTACATTGATTCTTTAGACTCTCATTCCTTGATTATGTTTTTAAGCTTTATTTTTTTCTTGTATTGTCTGTCTTGGTTACCAACAATCAAAAGTAATCTGAGATAGTGTTAAGTCAAACCCTACGTTTAAGACCTATTTCGGATTTTGAGGGCAGTATGAATGCAGACCAAATGAAATTCTCTATTTGACATCATTTTGTATTTCATGGGTAACATTAAATCACTCCAGAAACGTATGTGCCAGCTTACGGTTACAGATTCTCAGGGGAGATGATTTCCCACCTGCCCCCAACACCAAGTTAGCAGAGAGCCTCAAACAAAAAAGTAAATTAGATATTTTGTTAATTCCCAATATTGCAACTTTAACTTTATTTTGCCTCTGCATATTTAGGGCGATCTGTGCTATGGTAGTTTAGATTATTTTAAATCAAATACTGTCTCTCCTAGCTACACAGTATAGCGTTTTCCTTAAGATAGCTTTACTTTAAAAAAAAATTCTCATAAAAACTTATATAACTATTTTTTACTAAAGTTTCTTTCATAAATAAGGTAATGACTTTCTGAATGGATTGAAATTCCTAGAAGGCTGGCTATAAACATGGTAGACAAGCCTCAAGGCAAAAGACAGAATTTCTGAATCCTGACCTAGACTTTATTTCCTATGCCCCAAATAAATTATGACTTGACTACTGATTCTGAAAAGTGAAAGCATTGTGCCATTTAACTCTTCAAATCAGTCAAAACCAGATCCTTAAGAGTCCATTTATGGATATAGTCATATGCAATAGGTTATCTTACTCAGTGAAAATTTTTAATAGAGTACCAATTAGTAATAACCATTTGGATTATAGAAATCATGATTCATCTAACTAATGTTATACATACTCTGAGAGATTGGAAAATGATGGTGTGAACTTGCTTTGTAGTTAATTGAAACACATTCAAACTTAGCATTTTGTATTTTATAACCTCAAGTCACTTACCAGCCATAAGCATAAGTACTCAACAAAGCGTCTTTGCTCACCATAAATTTGAGAATCGAGAACCTGGAAGTGGGGTAATGTGCCTTTTTTCTTATGGGAACTTTACTGAATCCACAGGATCTGACTCTGGATACAAGAGTTGATGTTTCCGTATTTTCCATTTGTCACATTTCTCTAAGGAACTCTCCAGTTCTACTTTTGAGAAACAAATGGGTTTGAAGCAACGAGTCAACCATGAAGGCTAGTTCATGAGTATTCAAATGTGAATTTAATGTGAGTGTAAACTTAAGATCAGATGTATTTGCAAAATTCATGTCATCAGAATTGTAAGTTACTAGGTCTCATTAGGCTTTTGTGCTTTTATCGTTTATGGCATCTGTGTTAGTCCATTTTGTGTTGCTATAACAGAATAACTGGGACTGGGTAATTGTTTTTTTAAAAAGTTTATTTTGCTTATGATTCCGGTGACTGGGAAGTCCAAGAGCATGACACTGGCATCTGCTAGGCTTCTGGCAAAGGCTTTCATGCTGCTTCAACTCAGTGCAGAAACCAGAAAGGAAAGCCAGCAAAGAGAGATGCAGGAGAGTCTAGGTTTTTTTTTTTTTTTCTCTTGAGAGAACTGGTCCATTTTCAAGAGAGCAAAAACTCACTGACTTTCTCAGGCTGACATTAGTCTGTTCATAAGGATGATTCCCCCATAATCCAAATACCTCCTGACAGACCCCACATCCCAACACTATCTACATTGGGGATTAAATTTCAACATGAGTTTTGGTGGGGGACAAACCACCACCACCACCACCACCACACACACACACACACACACACACACACACACACAAGACTTATTGCTGATTAACAGGAAGTTTGAGTGGTCTGCATAGAAGATCAAGCCATAGCAACAGTCCTTTTCTCTTGGTTATGAGCTACAGTAGATATTTATGTGCCTGCTGCTTCTAATGGTCAGTCCCAGAAGACTATTTAATGCCATTCCTGTTTTTTTAATACTTCAATTTTTATTGATAAAAAATTACGGTGACTCCTCCCAAGTACATGTCCATTTTAATAGGTGATGTTTAAAAAGGATTCAAGATTCAAAAATAATAAAAAGATGAACAAAGCAGGTGCTAGATAGGCAAGGGACTTCTCTGACTCCTTCTCCAATGTGTGTCACATAGGAAGTCACTTTTTCTATCACTTCAGCATCAGACTACCTTGATAGCCTTCAGTTCTGTTGAAGAAACAATCCTTTGACATGCATGGGAGACTATGTTTTCTTGCTTTTGCTTTCTGTTTTTACCCTTGCTGACATAGCAAGCAAAGAAGCAGAAACCAATAGCAGGGATTCAGGCTCAGGAGAGCTTAATATTTTTAGGATCAGCCAGTAATTTACCAGTTGGCCAAAGTTTGTCTTCTGCTATCTGCCTTGAGCCATTATGGTATAGAACAGAATGAAAATAAAATAGACCTTATTTACATATCTGTGTGCTTACTGTAAATTTATTCAATAGTTCTTCAAACCCTATCAGTAGGAACTTGTAGATGCTTAGAATGTATAGAATGCTATATAGGTGACTATTTTCTTCCTCAGCCTGGTTTCTAAGTTAAAAAAAGAGCAAGTACAATGTTTCTATAAAAAATGGCAACATCATGTATTAAGTCGTCTCTGTTGGAGGCAACAATTCTGAAATATCCCTAATCAAAGATGTATTTAATCTGTCACGTTTTTCACTTTGGCTTTAAATGTTTGATTTAGGGAGCAATTGTAGTATCCAGATATCTAAAGTGATGATCTATTTGGAAATCTTTGTTAAAACAAATACTAGCTTTACTCCCTTTGGTGATGTCAGGTTGATACTAATTTAGCTGGTTAATTCTATAGGTTTTATTAATGTTTAATGTTGTACATTGATTCTTTAGACTCTCATTTCTTGATTATGTTTTTAAGCTTTTTTTTCTTGTATTGTCTGTCCTGGTTACCAAAAATCAAAAGTAATCTGAGATAGTGTTAAGTCAAACCCTACGTTCAAGACCTATTTCAGATTTTGAGGGCAATATGAATGCAGACCAAATGAAATTCTCTATTTGACATCATTTTGTATTTCATGGGTAACATTAAATCACTCCAGAAACATATGTGCAGGCTTACGGTTACAGATTCTCAGGGGAGATGATTTCCCACCTGCCCCCAACACCAAGTTAGCAGAGAGCCTCAAACCAAAAAGTAAATTAGACATTTTTGTTAATTCCCAGCATTGCAACTTTAACTTTATTTTGCCTCTGCATATTTAGGGCGATCTGTGCTATGGTAGTTTAGATTGTTTTAAATCAAATATTGTCTCTCCTAACTACACAGTATAGTGTTTTCCTTAAGATAGCTTTACTTTTAAAAAAATTGTCATAAAAACTTATATAATTATTTTTTACTAAAGTTTCTTTCATAAATAAGGTAATGACTTTCTGAATGGATTGAAATTCCTAGAAGGCTGGCAATGTACATGGTAGACAAGCCCCAAGGCAAAAGACAGAATTTCTGAATCCTGACCTAGACTTTATTTCCTATGCCCCAAATAAATTATGACTTGATTACTGATTCTGAAAAGTGAAAGTATTGTGCCATTTAACTCTTCAAATCAGTCAAAACCAGATCCTTAAGAGTCCATTTATGGATATAGTCGTATGCAATAGGTTATCTAAGTGAAAATTTTTAATAGAGTACCAATTGGTAATAACCATTTGGATTATAGAAATCATGATTCATCTAACTAATGTTATAGATACTCTGAGAGGTTGGAAAATGATGGTGTGAACTTGCTTTGTAGTTAATTGAAACACATTCAAACTTAGCATTTTGTATTTTATAGCCTCTGTAGGGGTGGATGATTTGTATTTGTTATGTATTGCTACATAATATAACTATGAATTTTAGCAGGTTAAAACAAAACATGCTAATTGTTTCACAGTTAATATTGGTCAGTAATCTGGGTACAATTAACTGGGGCCTCTACTTCAGGGTTTCCCATAGGCTATAGTCAAGCTGCCATCTGGGCTGTAGTCATCTTTAGTCTTAAAAAGGAAGAGATCTACTTTCAAGCCTAAGTGGCTCTTGGTGGAATTCAGTTCCTCATGAGTTGTTGGACTGACGGCTTCAGTTCCTTGCTGTCTGTTGAACATGCTGCAAGAAGCAATCTGACACTTTCCCAAGTGAAATGCTTTAAAAAGTTCTTAATAAGCAGATACTCCAAAATCATAACATTCTTGTATTTCTTCAGGTGAAAATAAAGCAATGATTCATTTTAAGGTTGAGAATAGAAGCCTGAATTTCTCTTCTTTAAGAGTGTTGTTCATTCATCAGAATTGAAGACCTGAGTTTTTATTTATTTGGAGAGTGTTAACAGGTAACAGGCCTGAAGTACTAGTATTTATTCATTATGGCTGTTTCTTCCAGGAATACAAGGTCCCTTGACCACTCATAGGCTTGTGCCATGTCCAGCTGAATACAGTACTTCTATTTGACAAATAGCTGAAAATCAATATTTGTGTTTCAGGTCTGTCACTGAAATAAAACCTAAAATTTTCAAAACAACTTTTTGGTTTTAAGATAGGCTTAATAAATATTTGCTAAAATATAAAATGTTTAATTAATAATGAATAGTTTACTATATGATACTTTATGAGATTTAACTCCATAGAAGCTAGTCAGAAGCTATTATCTTGTTAAAAATATTATCCAACAGTGAAAATTGAGGATGACTAGGAAAATTGAGGGGTGAAAAAATGCTACAAACAAGTGATGGAATTGATTTCTTCCTCCTTCTTTGTGCTCTGTTATCATTTTTATATTCCAATTACTAGGCATTGCAAATGCAAACCTCCGAGTTGTTTCATATTCTGCTCTCTAAATGGGACTGCCTCCTTTCAGATATCTGCATGCATTGTCCTTCTCTCCAACCAAATCTATGCTAAAGGGGCACCATCCATTCCTATCAGAGAGGCCCTTCCTCATCATTGAATTTAATAGAGTAAGATATTCTCCTCCATTACTCTCTATCCTCTGACACTGTTTATTTTACTCCCTAATACTTATCATCATCTGACATACATGCAAACGCTGTTTTATTGCATTTTGTTTTATTGCATTTCACAGAGACTGTGTTTTTCAAAAAATTGATGATTTGTGGCAACCCTGTGTAGAGCATGTCTCTCAGCACCATTTTTCCACAGCTGGTGCTCACTTTGAGTCTCTGTGTTACATTTTGGTAACTCTTGCAATGTTTCAAACTTTTTCATTATTGTCATATCTGGTTATGGTTATCTGTGGTCAGGGTTTTTGACGAATTACAATTACTATTATAATTAATTTGGGGCACCAAAAACTATACCCCTATGACAGTGAATTTAATTGACGAGTGTTGTATGTGTTCTGGCTGCTGAACTGACCAGTCATTATTCTGTTTCTTTCCTTCTCCTTGGGCTTCCCTAGTCCTTGAGACACATCAATATTGAAATTAGACCAATTAATAACCTTATAATGGACTTGAGGTATTCATGTGAATGCAAGGGTTATTGGCCTCTCACTTTAAATCAAAAGCTAGAGATAACTAAGGTTAGTGAGGAAGGAATGTCCCAATCCAAGATATACTGAAAGCTAGGCCTCTTACACCAAATGGTTAGTTAAGTATTGAAAGCAAAGGGAACATTCTTGAGGGAAATTAAAAGTGCCATTCCAGTGAACACACACACACACACACACACACAAAGACTTATTGCTGATTTACAGGAAGTTTGAGTGGTCTGCATAGAAGATCAAGCCAGCCACAACATTTCCTTAAGCCAAAGCCTAATCTAGAGCAAGACCCTAACTCTCTTCAGTTACACAAAGACTGAGATGGTTGAGGAAGCTGTAGAAGAAAAGTTTGAGGCTATCAGAGGCTTGTTTGTGAGGTTTAAGGAAAGAAGCCATCTGTGTAACATGAAAGTGCAAAATGAAGCAAGTGTTGATGTAGAAGCTACAGCAAGTTATCCAGAAGAGTAGACTAAGACAATGGATGGAGGTAGTTACACTATACAATAGATATACAATGGAGATAAAACACCTTGTTTTTTGGAAAAAGGTGCCACCTATAGCTTTTATAACTAGACAGGAAAAGTCAATACCTGGCTTCAAAGTTTACTTTTATTAGGAAATAATGTAATTGGTGACTTTAAGTTGAAGCCAATGCTTATTGACCATTCCAAAATTTATATGGCTTTTAACACTGATGCTGAATCTATTATGCCTGTGCCATATAAATTGAAGAACAAAGCCTTGACAACAGCACATCTGTTTATAGCATGGTTTACTGAATATTTTAAGCCCACTGTTGAGACCTACTGCTGAGGATAAAACAGTCTTTTTAAAATATCACTGCTTATTAGCAATATACCTGTTCACCCAAGAGCTCTGATGAAGATGTACAAGGAGGTGAATGTTGTTTTCATGACTGCTAACACAACAGTCATTCTGTTGCTCATGTGTCAAGGAGAAATTTTGACTTTCAAGTTGTATTATTTAAGAAATATCTTTTATAAGGCTATCATTGTCATAGATAGTGATTCTTCTCATGGATCTGGGAAGAGTATATTAAAAACTTTCTGGAGAGGATTTCCAGTTCTGGGTGCCATTAAGAACATTCATGATTCATGGGAAGAAGTCAATATATGAATATAAACAGGAATTTGAAAGAACTTGATTTTAACTCTTATGGGTGACTTTAAGGGGTTCAAGAGTTCAATGGAGAAAGTCACTGAAGATGTGGTAGAAATAGAAAAAGAACTAGAATTAGAAATGGATACTTAAGATTATATTTGATGAAATTGCTGCAATCTTACAATGAAACTTGAACAAATGAAGAACTGCTTCTTATGAATCAGCAAAAAAGTAGTTTTTAAGATAGAATCTACTCCTGGTGAAGGTACTATGAACATTGTTGAAAAGATAACAAAAAATTTAGGATATTACATAAACTTAATTGATAGGCTAGACTCAGTGGCTCAGGCCTATAACCCCAGGCTGAAGCAGAAGCAGAATAAAACCCCGTCTCTAAAAAAATTAAAAGATGTTCTACTGTGAGTTAAATGCTATCACACAGCACCACATGCTTCAAATAAAACTTTTCTTTCTTTTTTATTTTTATTTTTGGAAAGAAAGTCTCACTCTATGGCCCAGGCTGGAGTGCAGTGGTGTCATCACAGCTCATTGCAGCCTAGAACTCCTAGACTCCAGGGATCCTCTTGCCTCAGCCTTTTAAGTATTTGGAAATATAGGCACTTGCCACAAACCCAGGCTAATTAAAAACATATTTTTAGAGATAGGGCCTGCTATGTTGTGCAAGTTTGTCTCTAACTCCTGGCCTCAAAGAGTCATCCTGCTTTAGCCTCTTAAGTACATGGGAATGCAAGCATGAGCCACCATGCTTAGCTCTACAGAAAAACATAGTGTAAATGGAAGAATCAATCAAGGCAGCAAAATTTACTGGTATCTTATTTTAAGAAATTCCCACAGCCATCCCAGCCTTCAATGACAACCACCCTGATCAGTCAGTAGCCACCAACATTGAGGCAAGACCCTCCAGCAGCAAAAACATTATAAATTACTGAAGCCTCAACTGATTGTTAGCATTTTATAGTAATAAAATATGTTTAATTAAGCTATGTATTTTTTAAAAAGTGTAATACTATTGAACACTTAATAGACTATGGTATAACGTAAACATAATTTGTATATGCGCTGGGAAAGCAAAATTCCTGTGACTGACTTTATTGTCCTCGTTTGGAACTGAACTTGCTCTGAGGTATGCCTGTACTTTCTTGGCTTTTGTTTGTTTGTTTATCATCTGACTCATCTCACTTAGATGCATAACAGCAGAGATTAGATCTGCTTTGTATTTCAGTATGTTCCAACTGTCAATTTAAAAGATTTGTGAGCGGCCGGGCGCGGTGGCTCAAGCCTGTAATCCCAGCACTTTGGGAGGCGGAGACGGGCGGATCACGAGGTCAGGAGATCGAAACACAGTGAAACCCCGTCTCTACTGAAAAATACACACAAAAAAAACTAGCTGGGCGAGGTGGTGGAGCTTGCAGTGAGCTGAGATCCTGTCAGTGCACTCCAGCATGGGCGACAGAGCGAGACTCTGTCTCAAAAAAAAAAAAAAAAAAAAAAAAAAAAAAAGATTTGTGAGCAAGATTGTTAAAGGTGCTTCTTGCTCAAAAATCATTTTTTAGCTATCTGCTAGAAAATCATCATAGTAAATACGTAAGTCTACAATGACTTCAATTGTCTTAAAATTTCACAGTAGACAACCTGCAAAACTATAAATAACATCCATAGTAACCCTACTAAGAACCTGTATGAGTTGATTGGATTATTTACTGCATAAGTGATTACCAATCTGTGGCATAGTTGTCAATGTATACCTTTGGTTTTAGGCTTTAAGCTCCTTGAATTTTTTTTACCCTTTATGAAGCTTGGTGTAATATATTTTCCTCAGTAGAAATTCAACAAATTTATTTGTTTAAATAGATTAAAATGGCATCTTGGAATTATAAGAATCTTAGGAAAAAAGGCTTGATAAGAAACCAAATAGAATTACCAATGAGGCAGTTACTTACTTCATTCATTTCCTAAAGTTTCCTTTGCATGATTACTTTTCATTTGAATAAGACCTCTCTATCTCTGTCTCTCTGTCTGTCTGTCTGTCTCTGTCTCTCTCTCTCCATCTCTCTTTGGAATCAATCTGTGCTAAACAGAGTTGTTATGGCTGTTAGTGTCTACTGGGTGTAGAGAAATACTTGTCATTTATGAACAGAAATTCCCTGGATTTGTACAGTGTGTCAGACTCTATCCTAGGAACTAGAAGACATAATGATAACCAGACCCTCAGAGGAAATAAGGTTTACCCAAGTAACTATAGTACAAGTTAGTAAGAGATAAACTGCTGAACAAAATGCAGATAAGTAGTTATAAAGTTAATGGAAGGATGAGCAAATTTCTGTATAGAAAAATAGAGGTGCTTTTCTTTTCTGACTGAAATATTTTTGTTTCACATATAAACAACTTTCTTTCTTTCTTTCTTTCTTTCTTTCTTTCTTTCTTTCTTTCTTTCTTTCTTTCTTTCTTTCTTTCTTTCTTTTTTTCTTCTTTTTTGACAGTCTCGCTTTGTCACCTGGCTAGAGTACAGTGGTGTGATCTTGGCTTACTGCACCCTCCACCTCCTGGGTTCAAGCAGTTCTCCTGCCTCAGCCTTCTGAGTAGCTGGGACTACAGGTGCATGCCACCATGCCTGGTTAATGTTTTTTGTGTGTTTTAGTAGAGATGGGGTTTCACTGTGTTGCCTGGGTTGGTCTCGAACTCCTGAGCTCAGACAATTCTCCCACCTGGGCCTCCCAAAGTGCTAAGATTACAGGCATAAGCCATTGCACCTGGCTTTGAATAAAAACATTCAAAAGCTTTTTGATCCATTGCAACATAGTATCATCTTCCTGTAATCAATGATAAGATACTAAAAAGATAATAGCTGTAAGGTTCCTGTTCTTGGAAGCCTGAATAATAAAAGGATATAAAATGTTTTAAACTTGTATACTTCAACATAAAATGGAACCAATGTTATTTGCAATTGAATATATGTTGCTATGTGTATTGAATGAGGACTTCAAGAGGCTGTTGATACCACACATAAAAATCATACTGATTTGTAAATATTACCTGTCTTAAAAATGATACAGAAATCCCACTTTAGAGAAGACCATTGTCCCCAGTCTGAAGAAATAACACAGAGATGCTGAAGAAGACAAAGGATTTCACAAGATGAGAAGATGATATCTCTTAGGAGAGAGACTGATGGAAATTAGATCACCATCAACAATTCTTAACTTGGGTGCCATGGACCACTATGGCAGTCTGATGGAGCCTGTGGTAACCTCTTCAACTAATATAAATGTTTATAAATGCATTCAATTATAGATATAGGATTACGAATGAAAGTCATTGATTGAACCATTATTCTATTCAATGGAAGTCAATGAGCCCAAGTTTAAGAACCTCTGCACACCTGTTCGATAAAATTCTTCCAAGTATGTATATTGTAAAGCTGAGTAAGTTACATGAGCCTCAGTTTCTCTGCTGTAAAATGTGAGAAGAGCAACAGTAACTCATAATTCCATGCATTGAGGTAAGAATTAAACAAAACAACACGTGTAAGGAAGTTAGCACAGTGTGCTACGGCCTTTAAGTGCCGAAGGAATGTTATTTATTAAGATTTTATATACTTTCCCTTCCCACTATGTTGACTGTGGAGAAAAATAAGCTCCCCAAAGGGGATACTTTCATATATGCTAACGACAAGCTGTTTAGTTTCAAGGAGAAGACAAATGTCAGTTTCTCTTTCAAGTACATGTCCCTATTATCCAGGTGATTATTATTAAATGTTTGCTTCACTAGGTCAGCCAGGAGCATGCTTTTCAGTTTTTATACTCCCAAAGGCTTACTATCCACTGTGTGAAGCAAGAAGTCAGTTCAGTAGAAAATTAGAGGGGGAAAAAGAAGGTCTTCTTAAAAACAAGATTAAGAAAAAGAGAAATTTTGGTAGTTAGAAGCTCTAAATAATCCTATTCAAAATTCAAAGTAAGTTTAAATGGAATAACTCTGTGAACACCTCCATGGCTAACAATAAACAGAAAAAAGAGAAGATAATACACTGAAACTAAAAAGTCAGCCTCCACCTGGGAAGAAAGTACCTTACCTGGCATAAGTCTGCCAGCTCCTGGTCTGCCTCATTAGTGTCTTTGCCGAGTGGTGCAAATTCTCCCTAGAGAAATCCTTATCTGTAAAGAAACATTGGCACTGTGTTAAGCATGGGGAAGACTGTACTCATTTTTGATGGGGTGAAAACACAGAACGCTTTTCTGCTAGGGAAGTATCTGGCTTCTTTCTTCCCATGTGAAAATCCAGTAGTGGGAATCAAGAAAGGATTGTCTTAACTTAAGGGGCTAAGTCTTAACCTTAGCATTGTGCATCCCCATGATTCAATTACCTCCCACCAGGTCCCTCCCACAACACATGGGAATTTAAGGTGAGATTTGGACGAGGACACAGCTAAACCACAGCAAGTGGTAAAAAAGTTGGCTTTACCTTCCTAGTCTTCTCTTTCCCTGCTGTCTTGATCAACTTGAGAACCAAATTTCACATATTAAATGAAATTCAGAGGGTTATAGAGATGATCTTCCAGGTTTCTGAGAAATGAGGAGTCTCACAAGAATGACTGTATGTATGTTACAGAAAGGGAAAGAATTTGGGGTATCGGCTTTATCCAAAAAGCGTGAGTGAGCTTCAGGACAAAATTCTATGCAGTATGCAATGATTATAATGTTCTCTGTCCTACTCTATTTTTCAGGGAGCCCTGTTACAGCCATAGGAAAATAAAGTAGCAAAACTAAGTGCTCACAAGGTATTTGCAACTGTCGGCCTATGTAACTCATTGTAGTGTGGCTGGTGTGAGTGAAAGCTTCCCTATTCTTACAATAACTATTAATGCTGTACAAGTAGTCATCTATAGTGAAAGTGAAGCAGAGGAGGACATCATATACAAAGGACAAGGTGACATGGGATATCACCTCAGCCACCAAGGTAGGAAGAGAAGAAATAACTTCTGTGACACTTTTAAACATGACTTGGAGAGCTTCTGAAATAGTTAGGTTAGGGTGTGAAACTTAGTTATGTTGGAATTTTGAGGTTGAGAACAAAGCAGATAAACATAGGTTTTAAATATGACAACTAATTTAATACACTATCAAAGCACTGAGCCTTTTCCCAGGCACATTAAATATGCTTTCAGGGTAGATTCTAGCAATCTGAGTTTGAGCAAACCTTCCAGGTGATGTTGATACATGCTGAGTATGAGAACCACCCAATAGTATGATGTTTGAGATTCTATAGCAGACCTTGGTCTAGAACAGTAGTTCTCAGCTAGAGGAGACATTTGGTAATATCTGAACACATTTTTGGTTATTAACAGTGGGAAGGTGTGGGTGATACTGACAACTTATGTGTAGAGGTCAAGAATATTGCTAAACATTCTGCAATGTATAAGACAGCACTCAACACCCAACAAAGAATTAACTGTCCTAAAATGTCTATAGCTCACAGTTGAAGAAATCCTCAACAAGAGTGGCTTTTAACTTAAGCACACATTTTAGTTACCTTGGAAGCTTTAACATTATTGCTGTTTCCATCTTTTCTTCAAAGATTCTTGTTTAATGGATATAGAGTTTAACCTAGGCAACAGAAGTTGAGAACCACTGGACTAGAAGCTTGGTCTCTTTAATGCCCTCTCTATAATTAGCAAAGAGGCTCCTGGATTGGGGATTTTACAGGCCAACATTGGTGTAAAGACTTGTATATTTGGGAAACCATTGCCAGAGACTGGTAAACTGAGTGCCAAGGGAGAAAAGAACATCCCATTAAATTTACTGGCTAAATTATTGATGATTACACTTGTAATGATTATAATTTTGTGATGACTACACATGTCAGAACTGTTCTTCCCTTATTCCATGTTTATCATCTAAGGCTTTCCATTAACTTTGCTCTTTTACCCCTACTATTGTCAAAACTTACAAGCTTAACTATAAAGTCCAGAACTTATTGATTTAATAAACAAATCCTTCCAACGAGTATATTTGTGATATATTTTGTTTCATTTTACCCCCTCCTTCACCTGCCTTATGAGCTCCTAGCTAGCTTTGGACAGAAAAATTAAATTCTATGTTATTTGATTTCTTCATCTTTAATACCTATTCTTCAGAACTGTTGATGTGATCAAATGAGGTGAACCATAGGACGTATCTAGCACAGGGCTTAAAATATGCCTACCTCTTCATCAATGGTAGCTGATAATTATTCTTATCAGATGTTTCAGAAGATTCTTTATTTCTCTAAATCAACTCACTTCTAAATAAGGGTTTTAAGCCTGCTTTTGTTGTTGTTGTTTTGTTTCAAAGTCATTCAATAGTCTTGAATTACTCAAACTGTCCATACTAAGTAAGTATATTTAAGCACTGTGGAAATAAATGAAGACCAACCAAATGACAATAAGTAATGGCTGTTTATTCAGAGCTTGCTATAGCCAGGGAGTCAGTCATTATCACTCGGTTTAGCAGGGTCTTAAAGGCAGGCAAAGGAATGTGAAAGCTTTATAGTTATTGAAAGGGAAAGCTTCAGGTATTCCCTGATTGGAGACTGTTGGCATGGGGAAGCTAGAGACAGGCTAACTAGAACTGGGCCATCCTAGGTGATTGGTTAGTCTAGGATAATTGGCTTTCTTTCATTGGTCCTAAATGGGAAAGTAAAGGTGGTTAAGGGTTTAGGACATGGGAATTAGGGAAGCTATCAGTTACTGATTAAGTTCTGGCCATTTGCTCTGCAGAGTGTGGTTTGGCTTCCTGAACAGGTTGCTGCAGGTAGTTTAGCTCCTCTCCTCATTGTGGTTTAGCTTCCCTAGCTGGTTGCTGGGGGTTGCAGATCAGAGTTCTATTTTAGTACAGATGCTCTTTGACTTACTATGATACTATATCCTGATAAACCTGTTGTAAATTGACAATATTGTAAATTGAAATACATTTAATATACCTAATGCACAAAACACCATAGCTTAGCCTAGCCTACATTAAATATGCTCAGAACACTTATATTATCCTATAGTTGGACAACATCATCGAACACAAAGGTTATTAAAACAAAAGGTTGACTATCTTATGTAATTTATTGAATTCTATACCGAGAGTGAAAAACAGAATAGTAGTTCTACTTAATGCCTACTGCTTTACACTATTGTAAAGTCAAAAAATCTTAAACTTTTGTAAGTTGAGGAACTTCTGTATATGGTCTGGGCATTGTCCTTTGTATATTCAGTATAAGGAATGCTGATGATTTTAGTAAATAAGACCAGTATAAAATAGAAGTGGTTGTACATCTGCTTAGGAGGCTCTAAAGCTATTACTAAAAAATCCATTTGCTAATGCTCAAAATTCTTTCAAAGATGAGCTGTGTTAAAATTCAAGTTAATTAACTTTGAGGCAATTATTTGGTTTGAACACTAAACTTTATGCTTGTTTAATCTTCACAGCCTGTTTTCCAAAGTAAATCGATATGTTAGACCTACTTACATTACAAACACACATTTACATGTGGTACCCGTGTATGCCCAACTTTGGCACACATGACTATGCTCTTTACTTTTATCTTCTCATTAATAATCATAAATTTACATGGATAATGTAAACATTGAATAAAAAATTCTACTTAAGCTTTCAAGTGCCACCTTCCATGTTTAATACTTCTAAATCCTAATTTATTCTTTTAGAAAAAGAACTGCATGCATAATTCCCAAATTATATGAATCTGAGGATACAGAAGACACAAAATAATAGCAATAAATCACTATTACTCTTCTTATTTCAATCATCACAATTAAGGGGGCTTTTTAAGTGTTAACGTTCCTCCAAACTAGTTCAGAAAGTCTCCAGGGACTAAGTTTAAGGCAAACACATTCGCTCCACTGCCCCTAACATTCACCACTCTCCCTCTTCGTCTCTTCAGGTTGGCTTTCTGGAATACCATCCTTCTCTATTTTTTCAAAGTTTCACCAGGTAGGTAAGGTTTCATTTACCTCTCACTTCTTATAGAGATTTCAGAGATAGCAGGGCTTTCAGTCTTTCACTGAAGATCCCTCTCCTTAGGACCCAGGAGAGTTGGAACGGGTAAGCAGTTTGAGTAGCACACTCTATGAAGTTATAAAAAAACATCAAGGAAAGGCTTGACCCACAGCTTTCCTGAATTTTGACAGGACACTTTGTGATCCTGCTAGAACATAAAAGGATGGTAACTTAGAAGCAATTCAGAGTTCAACCTCCCAACCACCCCCTTATTCCCTCTGGGAGGCTGTCATGAGACAGTTTCTCATTGCCTCCTGGGTTGAGGAATGGAATTTTTGCCCTAACCTCTCAGAACAGAGCTGTAGACTGAAACCTCTTAGCTGCAGTCTAGAATTGGCCACTTAATAATAATATATCCCACAACGTCCATTGCAGTCAGGACATGGGAATTAGGGAAGCTATCAGTTCCCTAATTAGGGAAGCTTCTTGGTTTTGGTGCCATCCTTGTAGGTGTCTAAGGACAAGGGATTTGGGTTATTCTTCCTTTCACAGTCTGTGTAAGTAATAAGAGAGGTTATGAAAGAGCTCCTTGTATTTTTACTGGCCAAACCAGTCTGACTTTGTTCTTGGCTTTATTTTTTTCTTGTGTGTGATTGACAAATTGCAGCCTCCTGCTAAGGCTTGGCAACAGACCCACAGAAGCTGTAGCTACATAGAGGTAATAGCTTCCCGTAGACCTCTCCACAAGTTTCCCAGTCATGGGCTTACTTTGGAGGCTGAAAGTCATCAGCTTCACAGCATTTCCCTGCAAGCTTCAATTGCCTACCCAAACCAGTGCTTTAGTCAGGCTGGTTAATGTGACCTTCTCTTTGATTTTCCAGCTCTCTGGAATTCTGGGGATTTTACATCCTCATCTCTTCCCAGAACCATGTAATGTCTATTTACTATAATAAATCTCCTAATCCCATCAATAATCCTACTGAATCTGCTTCCTTGACTTAATCTTGATTGATAAAAAAAAGATACAGCTTGCATTCAAATTAAAAAATCTCAAAAAATGTTAATATGTTAATAGATAGAAAATCTTTTGTCTAGAAGAGGTAGTCCTTATAGTTTTGGAATTAGGCCAGCTATCATCAATTGTGTTTTTTCTTATTTTTCTTTTCCCAAAGTGTAAGAAATCCAACCCAAATATCTGGATTATGAGATAGCAACTGTGGTTGCAAACTCTTGTTTCTCATTCTAATTAAGTTTATTTCCAAAATGTCATTTGACCAACCTTTGTCTATATTTTTCCACTGCTCTAAAATATAGAGAATGGAAGAGGACTACTGCTCAAAAACAATTAAGTAATAAAAACTGGGGAAAATGTGGAAATGATTAAATCATGTGAAATAAAGTATCTACTTTTGTTAAATTAAAATTGTCTTCTCATATGGGGACAACTGTCCTGATCTGGGCACAGAACTCCGTATACTAGGTGAATTTTAAAATCCCTTTTGACTTTGTAATGCAATAACATTGGAATGACAGAATTTTCTTAAAATTGTGTATTTGTATTAATACAATTGCAGTTTAAAAATAACTTTTATTTATAATGTGTGTTTGGTTCTATACACTCTCTGTGATTTATGTAAGACAAATGTTATTACCTTTGTTTTGTAAATCAAAACACTCAATGTCAGTAGTTTGAGTGACTCGTATTGCGTGGTAAAGCTTGGAAGTGGTAGAAAATAAATAATTCCATCAAAATGTATATCTTTTGCTTCCAAGAACCATATTTTAAGTAAGTTTTCAGACACTTGCAAGCTCAAAAGAGAAAAGACAATGATTAATTTGGTTTATCTGTGCCATTATTACATGTTAAAGCACACAGACTGTTTCTGCATTTTGACCTTGAATCCTGATGGCCAAAGTAGGCCAAAAGAGAACCATATTTTTTCCTCATCTAGTGATAATTGGCAACAAATATTTTTGACATTAATAACTTTTGAAAATTTCAGTTGGTCCACTATTGCCAGCATCTGCAGTTACTGACGTTCTAGCCCAAATAACCTGAGACTTTTTTTTCCTCTAGACTCTAAAACATGTAAAAGAAAAGCATTTACCAAAGGACAATTGTGGCTACACTATTAGACTTGCTCCAATAGGCTTAGTTTTCTGAAGCATATATTATATAACATTTCACACAGCATTCTTATTTGAATATTAGATTAAACTTATTATTTAAACAACATTCTTGATACTTTTACTTGTTTAACACAAGCCTTGCAAAACCTGATACATTTGGAATGTTTAGAATAATCTGATTTTATGTTGTTTCTGTTATTGTCATATTTCCTAGTATGCCCTATTATACCTAATTTACTGATGCAATGGTGTCAAACCAAATGTAGACATTGAAATAATTCGTAGAACTTTTTCTAATTTGTAGGCAAGAGAACAATCTTAGGTCTGGTCTCTGGAGGACAGAACCTTCACACGTATTTAAAAGCAATCAAACAAAAAACACAACCAAAACTATTACTACCACAACCCCCAAAACACTCCCTGAGTTATTTCTGTAATTCTGATACACAGCATTATTCATAAACAAAAGTGTTGGTGCACAGTAGACATTAAATAAATATGCTTAAATGAATAAACCTGTATGTAGCATTGATGTCAAGTCTAACCAGTTTTCTGTTAGTGATTCTCAGTACCTCAACTTAACTCTACCTGAACTTGCCCACGGCTACCTCACCAGTTCCCAAGTAGCAGGAGAAATCTCTCATCCATTACCCTTAGATGAAAGCACTACCCAAGACATAGGATGTCCCAGCAGTTGAAATTGAGCACTATATGTTATACAACTGCATTTGTTTAAAAAAATTACTTCAAGTTTGTGTTATCTTGAGGATTATTGTGATCACCTCTCAATTCATTTTTTTAAATATTCAAAATTAAAATGTTCAACTCAATTGGTTCTATGTTACCAAAATTAATATTAATTCGTAAAGTCTGATTTTTATCTTCTTAGGATTTAATATTTTTCAACGTCTTTCTTTCCATGTTTAGTCAAGTTGTAAGATGCTTTATTTGCTTTAGGATATCTTTTGTTTGTATCTTTAAGGCTGCAGCCTCTTTCTCATATTTATTTTCTAAAATGTAATTCTGAAATTAAGAAAAAATATAGGTGACTGACAGATTCTTCTCTTTATGAAGGTACATAAAGCATAATGAAGTGACAGGGAGTATATATTCACATTTAGAGTATATAGACTTTTCTACGTTCAGGAGAAAATAAAATATTTCTCTATTTAAATTTATTTTCTATTTGTCTTGACATCTTATAAAAGATTAATTTAAAACACTAATGGAAATTTTTAACAAGCTGCTACAATATGTAACTCCTGAAATACAGTCTCAGCTCCTCTAGGAAACCTTCCATTTCAGTTATTTGAAGAAATATGACAGAAAAGGTCACAGAAATATCATCATAATCTAAAGAGACAAGGTGTCTGTTATTAAAGGGTAAGATTTTAATGATAGATCAGAATGAACATTTTGAAAGTTCCTACTTTCCTGGGTGAAAAATAAATTTAGACATCAAAGCATACTTTATTTTGTTCTGGAAAGATCTAATTTTTAAGCACATTTATTTAGTTATTCACTTAGTTTATTAGCTTATGTTTTTGATCAGTATTCTAATACCATGGGGAAAAAGCCAAATGAATATTCATTAGAGTGAAATAGTAAATATTCTGTTCAGTATTGTAAATTGAATATAACTATGGCAGAATGTTTTCTCTGTGGAGTTGGAAAAATTTTGTGGTCTGAATCTGAATTTTTGCCTACTCATTGCTAAAAAAAAAGAATTGAAAATATTTTTAATGAAATAGAATTAAGCACCGAATGGATGTAGAAGAAGAAGAAATTGGAACTAAATTACAGGACAATTGAAAATGTCTAGTTGGAAAGGGTAGAGGTAAAGAGTGTTGTGTGTGTGTGTGTGTGTGTGTTTGAAGTCCCAAAGGGAAGGAAAGAGAGAGTAAAGGCAATGTTTAAAAGGGGGTGGAAAGTATTTTCTGAAAATGAGGAAAAGCTTATGCACTTAGTCATGAGTCACTGCAAAGAAAAACTAGGCACAACACATGGTAAAACTTCAGAAAGTAAAATATAAAAACAAAATCTTGAAAGTGACTAGCAAAAAAGACTTTTTAATCATAAAAGAAAAAATAAGGGAAACAACTGACAATAGAAAAGTATGGAAGCTAAAAACAATGAAATATGATTTTTAAACTTCCAAAATAACTGCTAACTTTTGCTTCTATTCTCACAGAGCTTCCTCCACAATAAAGGCAATATAAACATAATATATGGCAGACAAAAGCTAAGAGATTTGATTGGGAGAATAATTATATTAAGAACATTAGTTAGGAAGTTCTCCAGGAAGAAGTAATTTGTAGGCAGAAACAAAGAAATTTAGGAACTAATACATAGCCCAAAATAAAATCAGGAAAATTACTGTAGACTTTATAAAACAATAAAAATGCTTCATGGTGGGTAACTTATATGAATTATTAAAATACAAATAAACAATAACACAAAACAATAACACAAAAGTATATTAAGGTCAAAGCTTTGTCTAGGTAATGATAAATGAATTCATTTATATTAGAATTTAATGAGTGAAAAATACATGTTGTCAAATCCAGGATATCCACTAAAAGCTAGTAAATAATGTAAAACTATTGAAGTACTAGAAGGAAAATAATAAAACATTTACACAACTGAAGATGAAACAAGTACAATTAATAAAAACAAATAGTAACATGGGTATATTTAATGTTTTGGTAATAGTAATAGTAGTGATAGTAAATTGTACTAAATACCCTAATTAAATGTAAAGGATGCATTACAGAACCAAAAGAAATGATAAGTAACTTAACAGGCACAAAACTTAAACATAAGGTTGTAGAATGGTTGATAGTAAATTGATGAAAAAACATAAATACAAAAGTTAACCAAAGAAAGCAAAAGTAATTATATAATATCCAAACAAGCTGACTATAAACAACAAGGATTATAAGAGACAACATAAGCAATTTCCTATCCAATGTAAGTAAACATTTTTAAAATTTGAAATTTTATATCCTATTTTATAATATTATTTCAAAATATACAAAGAAAAATGGCCATTTAAAGAGAAATAGAGAAATCCTAAATCATAAAAACTTTAGCACAAAATTTTCAATAGTATATAGAACAGTAAACAAAAGCAATGCAGAAGATCTAAGTAAAATGAGAAAACATTTATTCTAATGACATATATAGAGCAATGCATTCAACAACTATAGAATGCTCATTTTAAAAGTGCAAATGTATCACAAACTGAAAGTGATAATTATTTAGAGAATGGTTTCTGACAACAGTTTAATTAAGCAACAAAATTAAAATAGTTATTTAAATTTTAAAAATTCCCATATGTAAGGATATTTTCAAAATGTGCTTATGAATAACTCATACTTCGTGAGTAAAATAAGATGTCACAGTGGAAATTAGAAAATATTTGAAGTGACATATTGTGAAAATATAACATCTCTATACATGTAGAATGTAACCGAAGTGGTGTTTACAGGATAATGTATATCCTTAAATACCTTCCTAAGAAAATAATAAAGATGAAAAATCAATGATCTAAGTAAACATTTAAGAACTAGAAAACCTTTAAGAAATTAAACATACCAAATGGAAATGTGAAAACAATAAATCCAAAACAGAAATCAGTGTTAGAAATCAAATACACACCATAATCAATAATAACAAATATTAATATTAAAGAGCTTAATAAGATGAATACAACCTTGACAAGATGGGTGGGAGAGAGGAAAGAAACAGAAAGAGTGAAGAAGGAAAATATTGTAAAAATAAAAGATAACATACTACAGATCTTACAGAATTAAAAAGAAAAAAAAAGATAGTCTAAAATCTTTGTGTCAAAAAATTATTTTTTTTTCAATTGGCATGAATCTTGAAAAACATAACTTAAGAAGAAACAGAAGATCTATATAACCAATATCTATAGAAAGATTAATAACTCCAAACCCAGGTGGCTTTATCAATGAATTATTTTAAATAGTTTTAGTAGAAATAAGGTTAATCATTGAAAAATGTTTCCAGAAGATAGAAAAGGTAAGAATGTTTCTCAACATATTGTATGAAAGTAACCTTTATTTAAATTTTAAAAAAAAAAAACTAAGTCTTTTCAAAGATAGTTTTAAAAAGGGAAGTTACTGGACACTCTTTTAAAAACATACATGCAAAAATTCTAAACAGAAAGATAATAAAGGTATCATATGTGATGTGAAAGAATAATAGAAAGCATATTTGAATTTGTTCCAGAAAGGTCAGTTTGGATTAGCATTGAAAATTAAGCGGCCGGGCGCGGTGGCTCAAGCCTGTAATCCCAGCACTTTGGGAGGCCGAGATGGGTGGATCACGAGGTCAGGAGATCGAGACCATCCTGAGCTACACGGTGAAACCCCGTCTCTACTAAAAAAAATACAAAAAACTAGCCGGGCGAGATGGCGGGCGCCTGTAGTCCCAGCTACTCGGGAGGCTGAGGCAGGAGAATGGCGTAAACCCGGGAGGCGGAGCTTGCAGTGAGCCGAGATGGAGCCACTGCACTCCAGCCTGGGTGACAGAGCTAGACTCCGTCTCCAAAAAAAAAAAAAAAAAAAAAAAAAAGAAAATTAAGCAAAGTGTTACATCCATATTTGGAGTAAAGAAAAAATATAATATTATAATCTTTATAGATGAAAAAACAAAACTTGATAAAATTCAACCTAAATTCATAATCAAAACTTTAAACTAGCAACGAATGGAAGGAAACTTGCTTAATTCAGAGTATCTGCAAAATACCTAAGTAAACATCACAGTTAATGCAGAAACATTGACATAATTCCCTCAAATATCAGAAATGAGGCAAGGATGTCTGCTATCATGACTCCCATTTCACTTCATACTGCAAGAAGAAAAAAAAAACCGTAAGTTATAAGGTTTGAGAAAAAAGTCAAACTGTAATTATATGTAGTTGACATTATTGTGTATGTACAGTATGCTAAATAATCACAAAGTATTAAAAATAATAAATGAATTTAGCCCACTCACTGAGTACAAGACCACTGTGGAAATCAATTTTATTTTCATAGAAATTGTCTAGCAACAATCACCAGGAAAGCAAAGATTTTTTTTTTTAATTTTTATTTTTATTATACTTAAAGTTCTAGGGTACATGTGCATAACGTGCAGGTTTGTTACATATGTATACTTGTGCCATGTTGGTGTGCTGCACCCATCAACTCGTCAGCACCCATCAATTCATCATTTATATCAGGTATAACTCCCCAATGCAATCCCTCCCCCCTCCCCCCTCCCCATGATAAGCCCAGTGTGTGATGTTCCCCTTCCCGAGTCCAAGTGATCTCATTGTTCAGTTCCCACCTATGAGTGAGAACATGCGGTGTTTGGTTTTCTCTTCTTGTGATAGTTTGCTAAGAATGATGGTTTCCAGCTGCATCCATGTCCCTACAAAGGACGCAAACTCATCCTTTTTTATGGCTGCATAGTATTCCATGGTGTATATGTGCCACATTTTCTTAATCCAGTCTGTCACAGATGGACATTTGGGTTGATTCCAAGTCTTTGCTATTGTGAATAGTGCTGCAATAAACATACGTGTGCATGTGTCTTTGTAGTAGAATAATTTATAATCCTTTGGGTATATACCCAGTAGTGGGATGGCTGGGTCATATGGTACATCTAGTTCTAGATCCTTGAGGAATTGCCATACTGTTTTCCATAATGGTTGAACTAGTTTACAATCCCACCAGCAAAAGTGTTCCTATTTCTCCACATCCTCTCCAACACCTGTTGTTTCCTGATTTTTTAATGATTGCCATTCTAACTGGTGTGAGATGGTATCTCATTGTGGTTTTGATTTGCATTTCTCTGATGGCGAGTGATGATGAGCATTTTTTCATGTGTCTGTTGGCTGTATGAATGTCTTCTTTTGAGAACTGTCTGTTCATATCCTTTCCCCACTTTTTGATGGGGTTGTTTGTTTTTTTCTTGTATATTTGTTTGAGTTCTTTGTAGATTCTGGATATTAGCCCTTTGTCAGATGAGTAGATTGCAAAAATTTTCTCCCATTCTGTAGGTTGCCTGTTCACTCTGATGGTAGTTTCTTTTGCTGTGCAGAAGCTCTTTGGTTTAATGAGATCCCATTTGTCAATTTTGGCTTTGAAAGCAAAGATTTTAAGTGATAGCATTTACTATAGCTTCTAAGAATGTCTAGAAACAAATTTAATAAAATAAATGTATTCTATAATATGTTTATTCTAATGTTTCTTTCAATTATGTTTCATAATTCTATATTTAAAATTATAACATTTTGCAACAAACTCAAAGGAATCAGAATCAGAATCCCAGTATATGCTTTTTATCAAAATTGACAACATTCTAGAATTTATATAGAAATTCAAAATGGCGATATCTAGTCAGGATAAACTTGGAATAAAAAGGTTGGGAGAGTTATATTACGCTTTATGTTGGAGTTCAGGATCTAGAGCAAACACTGGTGAATTATCAGGAATCTTTTTTGGGGAGTGAGAGGGAGGATCTCTAGTCTCTGAGAATTGGGCTCTACTGGTGAGTTTAAAGAGAGGCACTGTATCTGAGTAAATGACAGTTTCCTAATTCAATCAGGTTTACACTTTGACTAGACAAAGAGGTAAATAAAGACCATGACAGTGAATACTGAATGGATATATTGCTGGAAGGTACCAGACATATCGTCTATAGAGTAGAAAGATTTTTGTACTCTTATGAGAAAGCCAAGTTAGAGAATAGGGATAAAGTTTTTGTTACATGGGAGATTTTGGTAATTTGAAACTGATATTTTTTCTCACTCAAGATATTATTTTAAGACTTTCTAAGCTTACAGCAAGATTCTGTTATATAGCAATATTCAACTGTAAACCATTTCTTACTATTATTTCTGAACTGCTTCCTAGAATGAATAAAGGGATAAATGAAGCATCATGAATTGATTTCTAGCTTTAGACTTTAAAGTGGCTGGAGAAGAACAAGAAAGGAAGCGTTCTGTGTCTCCTGCAGAGGCAGTAGAAAGAGCTTGATTTGAAGGTTCAATCTGAACTGGGCATAAATGAGCCTCACAATAGGACATAGTACCTGAAATGGCAAGATATATATTAACTGCATCATAATCTAGGTTGGAGATGCAGATTCACATGCCAAAGACAAGGCCTACATAGATTGAATGTGCTGTAGGATGTGACACACACATACAATTCTCTTTTGTTTTTTCAGATATTTTGTTTTATTTGTATGATTTCTTAATTTCCAGCTATAGCTGGATGCCCACCAGTTAGTCAGGAAAAATATGTAGAAATGAGTTAATATGACTTCAAAGATGCATACATTAAAAGCTAATTTTCAGTCATTTATTGTTCAGGTGTTTGTCCAGTACTATGCCCCAGGCATTCTTGAAGACACACTTACTAAGCCATCCTTTGACTTCTTTTATCTGTATGACTCTGATATTAAGCTAGCACAGGATCAAGTTTATAAATCCATTAACCTCCAGAACCACATCTCTAAGCCTACTACTAACTGGAGGTGAGGCATCAGCAAAAACAAGTAATTATGAAATGCCTGTTATCCTCTAAGTGCTGAGTTTTGGTGTTAAGATAGTGGGCACATCATATAGTTTTTTTCTTACTAAAATACACATTCTAATGGCAGATATTAAGTTACTTCATGTAGTTTCTATTTCCTAACAATATTTATGTGGGAATTCTGGGAGATTTAAATAAATGTATATTTTTGAGAGGACAGATTTAAGATCTTATAAATATAGGTAAACCTCAATGGTATAGTTACCTGTATAGTAGGGTATCAGTCTACTTTTATTGAATCCATCAAAAAATTCTATACAAAAACATCAAAGGCCTTTAACTTTATATGCAAAGAGGTTTTTAACCTTAGCTATAAAGTTGTACATGACTATAAGCTGATTTCATTTGTTACTGTTATTTTAAAGTCTATGAGCAGGCAGGGAATATACTTGTTAATCAACAATAAAGTTTTCTATGTGAAAATGAAAATAATAAAAATGTTTGAAAAAACTACCATTTATTTATTAGCTGGTAGAAACTCTTTACTCTTAGGAACTTACAAATCTTTATATACTTGTTATTGCCTAGAAAAGTACTGTATATATAATTGTGGCAGATAGCATTTTCAAAAAATGGCCACACCAGTATTCCAGTTGTCACATGCTCTTCCAGAAACTTGCCATCTTTCCATCAAGAGTAGAGACTCTTTCTACTCTCTTTGAAATTGGAATGGCCTTTATGACTGCCTCAATGAATAGAATGCAGTGAGTGTAATGCTGTGACTTCTGAACTGTGAAAAAAAGTGATATCACTTCTACCTGGATTGTTCTTGCTTTTGGGACACTTATCCTTAGATCTCATTCTTCATGTTTTCAGGAAGCTCAGGCCACATGGAAAGGCCACATGTGGATCTTTTGGCTAAAGTCTCAACTGACACCTTGCATTCACTTACAGAAGTATGAAAGAGAGAGAAATCAAAGTGTTCTTGTCTCTGCCTCACAGTCACTCAGCTGATGCTGAGTGGGCTGGAGAGGATCTATCCCTGCACAAATGGCAGATTTATGAAAAAATAAATGTCCTAATTTTAAGCCATAAATGTTGGGGGTAATTTGTTACCCTGTGATCAATAACAAAAACGAATACCTATACAAGTTCACTTCTCACAAAGTACATTTGAGCTGAATACTCACTAGTACCATATTAGTACTCGTATTTTACATAACGAATAATGTTAAGTAACTTTTCGAATGTCATATAATTAGTGAATATGTGTAGTAAATACATTAGTAAATATAAATGCCCAACATGCATAGTCTCTAATTGCTAAAGATCTATTTTTTAAAAAAAGAATAAATATGAATCATTTCCCCCAGCTAGGCTGTGATGATGAAACTTTCTTACCTCTCACTTACATTTCCACATGCAGGCTTTGGGAAGATTTCAGCCCAAAATTTTAGTCTGCACTGAAGCTTTATTGTTGTTGCAAGAAGGGAGACTGATTCGAACAGCAGTGTTGTGATCTATATCCCTTTGCCCACACTCAGTTCCAGTGTCTTCGGTTCTTTCTTTCCTTGATTGCAATCTCTGATACCTCTGTGTCTTCAAGGTACTGCTTTACGTCATTGGCTCTGCTATGATGACTGCACTCCCAGTAACTCCTAAGGTACTGCCTGCTCTGCCTGCCAGAGCTCTCTTGGGAATGGTGACGTGTTGCTAGTCGCTGATAAATATTCCCCAACAGTTACATCTACTCTACAACCATTGATTAATCTAATGAGTATCTCTTAACCTGTCCATTTTTTTGCATTCTCCAATGGTCTAAACTTAGAAACTTCTTACCTTATAAATGTGGCTTAATCTTCATTCCAGCTTCCTCTCCACCCTTCTTATTCAGTTGGTTAAGTCCAATTAATATGCATAAACATAACACATATTTCAGGTTATTCATACAAGGATGGCATTTTGTGGGTGAAAAAATGAGAATACATGACCTTTCAAAAGTGAACTACATTGAAGTACATGGAACAGAACTTAGGAAATAATAAAACACTTTAAACACTGTAGGATTATAATAGAAAGATCAGAACAAATGTTGATCATAACAATACCCTTTATGATGAATGTTAGGTAAATTAATATGTATAATTATATTTTAAAGCTCTCTATGAAGCTGTAAGCATTGAGTTTATATCAAAATATGTTAACCAATATACTAACAAATTTCCTTCAGATAATACGTTGTTTTGCAAATTAAACATTTTTTACCTGTTTAGAAAAAGTAGGAAAGAGAAATTTTGTTCTATGTAGAAAATGGAAAGTGGGACTGAATCCTCTACTGTTAATTTAATATAATACCCACGTCATTGAATTTTTACTTGAATTTTCCCTGGTTTGGTAAATGACAAAAATGACCACAATCTTTCACTCATTCCCGCTCCTAGTCTCTTTTGCAATGTGACTTTATAGCTTTTCACACCAAGAGGAAAAGTATGGTGTCTTCAACTGCAGTGCACCCTCTCCTACCCCCCAAACACAAGTCTGGCTTGGCCCTGTAACTTGGTTTGGTCAATTGAATGCAGTAGAAGTAATGGTGTCTTCATTCCTAGCCTAGAGCTTGTACGTTTGTATGCTTCTGCTCACTGTCTTGAAATGTAAATCAGTAAAACATTATTTTCATACCTTCTGCCTCTGTGTAGTTTAACCTTAGTGGTATTGCCATTTGTTCTCTCTTCATCGTCTATAAGTTGATGAAAAGTAATTGTGATTTTTGCCATTATTTTCAATATTTGTCTGATTAAATGTTAACTTCAAAGGATGAAAAGAAGAATTCTAATTATGCTTTTTAATGGATTGTCAGTTGATCATTTGTAAACAGTGGACTTTATTTTGATTTAATTTAAAGTGTGACAAAAGTGACATCTCAGTTACAAATTTGTGATGACCAGTGTCTAATCATGTGCATCCCAAGACATAATGAAATAGTAGAGAGCACTGAACTATGGCCCATAATGAAATAGTAGAGAGCCCTGAACTATGGCTGTAATTAAAGAGTAGGTATCACTAAACACGTAACAAGGAAATATCTGTTAATCTGACTTTAAACATTAATGTGGTATCAAGTCTGATTTTTCAAGACAGGTTAGCCTACGTAAATCATGTAGTTTTTTTTTTTTATACTTAACTTCTTTTTTTCTCCATAAAAGAGAAACAGAAAACACTCATAATTTTAGACCTAAACCCAAATTACAGCATTATAAGAATTTCTCAAACCAGGATTCCCTCTGCTTATTGGTTCAAATGATGCAGGTCTAATTCTTCTTTGTTTTTAGAGACAATGAGATTGCTTTTGCAACTCATGCACTGGTTGCAGAAAAAGAGAAGTAATGAGAAGTCATAAAAGCAGCACACACATCCCCTGCATTAACCATGAACTACACCTTTTTTTTTATTTTTATTTTTTTGAGACAGAGTCTCATTCTGTCACCAGGCTGGAGTACAGTGGCATGATCTCGGCTCACTGCAACCTCCACCTCCCAGGTTCAAGTGATTCTCCTGCCTCAGCCTCCCGAGTAGTTAAGACTATAGACACACACTATCACGCCCAGCTAATTTTTGTATTTTTAGTACAGACAGCGTTTCACCATGTTGGCCAGGATGGTCTCTATCTCTTGACCTCATAATCCATCTGCCTTGGCTTCCCAAAGTGCTGGGATTACAGGCGTGAGCCACTGTGCCCTGCCTAAATTTTTTATTTTCATTTATTTATTTATTTTGAGGCAAGGTCTTGTTGTGTCATCTAGACTGGCGTGCAGTGGCACAATCTTGGCTCGCTGTAACCTCTGCCTCCTGAGCTCAAATGATTCTCCCACCTCATCCACCCAAGAAGCTGGTATTATAGGTGTGTGCCACTATGCTCAGCTAATTTCTGTATTTTTTGTAGAGACAGGGTATGGCCATGTTGCCCCAGGCTGGTCTCGAACTCCTAGACCCAAGTGATTTGCCCACCTCGACCACCTAAATTGCTAGGATTACAAGCATGAGACCCCAGGCCAGCCTGAACTACACCATTCTTGTTTTTGTTTGTTTGTTTTTCCAAAAATCCTTGATGTTATGCCTTTTCTGGAGCAATTATCAGCCACACACTTCAGTAATATGTAAGAGTCGGTTATCTTCGTGTAGCACAAAATGAAGAAGAAACCATTTTAAATAGGAGATGTAAATAAGCATTTTCTAGTGACTTCAGTGATGGCTCTTAATCTAGTATGAGTTTACCAAACGTGAATTGACAGACCATGAAAAACAGAGGCCACAATAGCTAAACCGCAGCCATCTTTTCTCAAATCCCCACCTTTTTATATTTTTTTTTACCATTCTCCCCGTTTTTCTCTTTTGACTCCTTGCCTCACATTCCTTTTTTCAAGAATACAGTTTGCAAACATTTTAACAAGTTCCATTTTTTCAAAGCACTCGTGACACTTCATGGACACACTCACATAAAGCTTTTATTTAAAGACAAAAAATATGATGCGACAAGAGAAAGAAAGTTTGGACCCGAACTGCAGGTTTAATAAAGGGTCCTTATTCTCACAGAGACCTGTTCTTTCTCCACGTTGAACCACCAAGATGTGTGTGATACATCTTGGCTTCGGGAGAGTTTAAAGTAGAAATTCTCAGTGGACTTTTTATGCTTCTAATGTCACTTTGTCAAGACAGACTATTTAACGGGTTACGCCATACTATTTAATGGGTTATGCCAGCTAAAAAATATTCATATACAAACTGGCCTTGGGAGTTACCAGAGGAGTTCCAGATTTTAAATGCACATCATAAATCCCACTGCTCTTAGCTTTTCCAGGAGTTGAAGCCAGACATTCAAGCTTTCACATAATTAAGACTACAGTTTTCCTTGTCCAGACATAAATCACCTGTATCCAATACACCCTCCATTCAAGTACATGTTAAAAACTGTATTTTTCTCCTACCATAGGAGAATGATGTATGTTTAATGTATATTTAATTTATGTCTTCTCTCACGTCTGTATTCTTTGCTCCGTTTACCTTTTTCTACATATCAACTAACTTAACTGCTTGTTTCCATCTTTTCTTCCTTGGACACTTACCAATCGCTAGTAGATGCCTAGGTTACTGAAATAAATAAAACATATTTCTGTTTTAATCAGCTCATCATCTACTGACTATCTGTTTTTTAGCTTCTCACCTAAGGATAACATATGTTAACAAATTTGGGAGTAAGGATGTCAGGAAGATTTAGGATGCAAGGAGTTTTTCTCAGGGTTAACATGAAGATTGCTTTCCCTCTAATGCTACTGGTAAGGTTTAGTCCTAAACCTCTTAGAAAAACATCCTTCATCAGAGACAGTGCAGCATCCCTATAATACTTTTATTAATAGAAACACTAAAATAGCAGTTTGACCCTGATGATACCTGGCAATGAAATTTGTCCTCTGTTAAGCACATCATTACAGGGATGAAGGAGATAGTAAATTAGTGCTTATCTTACTCTTAACTCTTTGCAGTCATTTCAGACACCTCATTAGAATGATCTGGATTTTTCCTAAAATCATTCAAGATAGCCACTCTTCAACAAGGGTAATTGATTTATTTCTCTTCTAAATTGAAGCAAGAAGTAATTTGTTGGATGTAGCCTTGAGCAAAAGCAAATGTTGAGTTGACCTCATTCTCCATCTATTTTTAGCATAACAGTGGATGAGAAGGGTAAATAAAAAATAAAAACAAAAGTTACACACAGACACACACACACACATTCCTGGTTAAATTCATAAAAAAAGTTCTCTCTTAATAATTCTAGCTAATTATACCTTTTATCTTAAAGATTTTTAATAAACATACCTCAATTCATCTGATTCCTCTCCCACATTCAGTTATGCCATTTTGATGATTCTAAATCTCCAGTTTCTCTCATACCAGTTGTCTTCTGCACTCTCACTTTATATAAATTCATTTACTCATATTGTGTTATCTGGCATAATATTCTAATATACTAATTTCTCTGTCAGCAACATTTTATCTCTTAATTCAGATTTTTCACTTTGCCAGCAGAAATATACTTCTAAAACACAGATAGAAATATTTAAATTAATTTCTCAAAAAAACTTCCATGGACTAAATGTATAAACAAAGTCAAAGCCCCTAAAGATATCTGTCCCTCCTCTATCTTTAATCCACTCAAATCACAAGTGACTTGGAGCTACCCAATGTGACAGGCACAATGGTGAGCCCTCTTGATGTTTCTGTTTACTCTGTCTCTCCAAGTGGTTTTGTACTACCTTGGCTGCTCAGAGAATGCAGTGGTGTCTACACTATGTCCATCCAGATAGGCAAAATCAGTATCTTTTCCTCAAATCCTTCACTCTTTCTTTTGCTTATTAGTTCTTTTGACATTTTAAAAATTTATTTGTAGAAATGTCCAAGCAGACTTAAAAAATAGAAAATACTGTCATGTAGACTCCCATATACCCATCTCCCAATTTCAACTAAATTCTCAGTGAAGGCCAAAATTCACTTCATTTATGTCCTTCACCCACTTGGTTACTGTTGAATTATTTTAGGGTAAACGTGAATTCTTCAATAAAAATTCTTTTCTAGGAGAAACTATTGATCAACAATTTGATAGCCCTGAAAAGCAGGGCAAATACACAGATCAACTTGCATCTGCCCTTATTTACCAGTTTTTAGAATGATAAGAAAATGATGTGCTAGTAAAATTCTAAAATGGCTAATTTAGTTATTTTATTCTCATTTTTGAAATTATGGATTTGAACATATTTGATGAGTTTCAATTCACTGCAGTCATCATTGTTTGTGATACTCAAATTGTCCCATCTTATCAGAGGCACCCTTTCAACTTGGCTTTTATTTTATTTTAGTACAAAACCAGGAGTATTCGATATATCCTTTGTCTTATAGTATTATAATATCTTGTATATTTTCTGCCCCAGCCAAATCTATAATCAGATAATCAACCATTTCTCTGAGAAGCTCTGCTTGCTTTCTGTGAAAAATGGAATTAAAAGTCCTCATCGGATGACGAGTGATGATTACTATTGGGCTGGAATACCGGTCCTTTTCAGTCATCAAGACAGGTAAATCTTTTTTTGAAGATAAAATGTTTTATAGATTGACACTGATATTTCCAATTTACATTTAAAACTAGAGAGGTTTTGATTAACTTTTGCTTAAAAGTATATTTTATTATTATCTTGTATGCTTGCATTTTCTTGTATGCTTTCTTGCTTTCCTTGGTTCTACATACCAATAACATAGTTACTCATTTGCCTCCTCCTACAATGTATATATAATAGTTTCATAACAGCATTACCAATATCGACAATGTAAATATTGTTAGTAAATATTGTTAAAAATGTCATTGCAGTTATTTTTGTCTTCAGATGCAACAGGAAGGGATAGTGAAATTACTTCTTTTAAAATTTATTAGAAGTAATTTTTTTTGTATATTCAGTGGTCAAGCTACTGAATATACAAACACACACACATACATATTATAGTAACTCCCCTAGATTAAATGGCACCATGTCCAATCAGTTGGTTGGCATGTTAACCTAATATAATTTTGATAATTGAACAAAAATGACTAAGGTACATGGATTGGCCAAAGTTGAGATAAAGAGTCTCAGTAACTACAGATGAGCATTGAGAGAAAGGCAGATCCTAATAAAGCCTGATGATAAACATTTCAGTTAGGGAAAGAATAAGTGGTAGGCTGAGAAAAAGATAGCTTGATATAAATTTAAAATCACATTTTGCTAGAGAAGGCCTGTTTGACTTTTGGTTATCTTCTAATGGCAGTATTTTCTACAGACAATATAACCTATCATTTCAGCTTATTCTGTGATGATTTTCATGACTGTGTAGAACCATTTAGCATAATTTGGCAAAATTGATCTACACCTTGCAAATTCAAATACACAGATCAACTTGCATCTGACAGGTAGGAAGGAAGGGGCATAAATGTGGTTCTGGTTGTTATGGCAAGGTCCTGAGACTCAAAGTAAATGGCTGAATTTCCTTTATCCTAAAAGCCTCTTTTAATAACCTTTAGTTATTTCCTTATAAATGAGGCAGCTTGTAGAAATAAATATAAAATCATTCTCTTTTCACTGTGTCTAGTTTTAGGCCTCATACATAGGGGGCTTTGGTTGATTTAGACACAAGCAGCCCAGAGTGCCGTGCTCATTCCCTAGGTGGAGAAATTGATATTAATGAGGTAGCACTCTGTGCCGTAAGTCACTAGCATTCTTTTCCAAGGTGAGTAGCACAGGGAGCAGAGTGGAGGAGACATACACAATATAATAAGATGGAAAACTGATACATGAATGATATAAACTGATATAATCCACGTACAACTGAACTAAGGTCTAATTCCTCAAATAACACATCTTATTGGTAAATTTAAAAAAAAATCTTGAGAATTTAAATAGGGTTCAAAGAATTTTAGAGGACATTCTAACATTACTCAGGACTATCGGCGGGGGAGAACAAAGTGCTATTTTCAGTAAAAAATTAATAAAATAGAGAATTGGCTTCAATAAATATCTTGGGGCAGTATGAAACTAGAATTTATTCTGGGTGCCTTCATAAATTAAGATGACGTTTGGACAGTTTTTAAACTGGAGGAGTAAGCCTTGGTTTTTCACAAAGGAGAGCCTGTATAACTCTGGCACACAGCTGTGTAATTAACTGCAGTTTATATATGCAAAATCAGCTCTGCTCTTCTACTTTAATACTGAAAAACAAAATTGCTACTTGGACCCGAAATGTATAGAAAGGGAAAAAAGAAAACCGAAAGTGGAGGCTGGGGACATACATGGAAAGACACAGTAAAACAAGACTTTGAAACAAGAGGGTGGCATAAAGGTTATCACTGCAGCAATGTAGGGTTTTTTTTTTGTTTTTTAATCTCTTCAAAATTCTTCCTGAAAAAACAAACCTAATCAGAATTTGGACAAAGAAAGGAAGAAAGAAAAAACAAACAGGGGCAACAAATACATGAATAATATCATCAATATATCTAGATAACAGTAAGTCCCACTAACCATCCTGTAACATTCCAAGCAAGGTCAAATTATAAATGTGCAGGAAAGACAGAATTAGAAAAATCTCCGTTTTGACACCCTAATGAAGCTATTAATTGTGGTAACAATCATCAGTAAGTAAATTATTAGAGAAACTTGGGTGAGAAAACCTAAGAAGAGTAACCAAGCTGTCCACAACTGAATCTAACTTTCACTTTAGTCACATTAGCATCAGGATAATTTTGTGCCTCTTGCTGCGATGTAATTTGAACCATGCAGTATTATATAGAGCAGTCTTGTCAAAATTGGAACCAGATTTTAAACCAACTTTCAGAAATTGTATCCATTCTTGGGATGTAGAAGGGGTAAAACAAGCTAAATGATGTCAAAAAAGAAAGTCACAGAAGGTAGGACACAATATAGAACCATTGATATCATTGCTGTACTAAATCAATGGCAGGAAAAAGAAATATGAGTCAATGTATTAATTTAAGTTAAAAGAGACTGATAGATGATAGAGATAGATAGATAGACAAATAGATAGATAAATGATAGATAGATAGATAGAACAAGATAGACATATGAAATAAATGTAAAGCCTAGGCTTTGTTTTAATACATATTTAAACAAAGACACCGTAAAACAGTATTTAAAAGACAAGTGAGGAAATACGGCATTGGACCAGGTATTATATACTACCAAAAGACTGTTTTCATTTGTATTAGTTGTGATAATGGCATTGTGATTATGTAAAAAAGAGTGCATGTTTCAGAGTACTTTCTGACACCTGAACCATACAAACAACCACAATTCAGATGCAATTGAACTACAAATCAAATTCCACAAATAAAAAATCTTATTTGGCAAAACTATCTCCCAAGAATTTGAATACAGTGCTCATTCCCTAGGAGGAGAATTTGAGTAATTATGAATTATGAATATGTTTGAGTATGTGAGTAATTACGGGTATGTTTTAGTATATTTGAGTGATTATGGGTATGTTTAGTATGTTTAGTAATTACAGGTATGTTTATGAATGTGAAAATGGCATGGTGTCTAAAATTTACTTTAAACTATTTTATCAAAGGAAAATGGCAAGGAGAATAAAAGAGTATGAATGGAAGCAAATATGGCAAAAGTTTGACAGGTTTTAAATCTGGAGAATGTGTATTGCATTATTCTTTCTGAGAGTAAAAAAGAAATTTAAAACATTAAATATACAAAGGTAAATTTCAGTTATTTTCTTCAACAAATATTTATTAAGCGTCAGATTTGTGCCAGACCTGGGGATGCAATGCTGATCATCCAGACACAGGCTATACAGAGATAGAATTTACATTGTACTTTAGGAGAAAGACCAAAAACCAGTTAATAAAATATTGCAAAAAAACTATTTGTGCCATGAAGGAAATAGGATGCTGAAATAGAGACTAATGAGGAGTACCATCTTAAAAAAAAAAAAAAAAATGAAAAATTAAAGATGGCAGCCGTGTGGGATAAGATTAGCAATCTTACAGAACTTACAGCACTCTTTTAGGCTGAAACTAAAAGACTTTAGACTTTTTTTTTTTTTTTTAAATGAGAAAGTGGTATTCTAGATAGAGAGAATGGCATTTATAAAATCTCTGTGCTGGGAAAGAATTTGACTGGGCAAATAATTGAAAGGCCACTACTGGTTATAGAGCTTAGTGATGAACCAAATGAGGTGCAAGAAGGAAACAGGATCTCATAGTTCAAGTAGCTCTCTTAAGCTTTGCAAAGGACAAATTTTTGTTTTATTTTATGTACAATAGGATGCTACAGAAAGGTCTTAAGAGAATGTCATTTTTCCTTTAACATTTTAAGATTGCCAGAACTACTGCATATGAAATATTTTGGAAAATATAATATATTTACCTATGACTTTGGTCAACTACTCAAAAGCTATAGAGGCTGTATCACACAGTAAATGCTAGATAAAGGTGCTGTGGAGTTACAAAAACCTTATGTTCCAACGAATTTCAGAACAGGAAAGAGAAGAATAGGAAAAAGCTTGAAAACTTATTAAAAAGCAAGTGCTCTCCAAACTCAAATTACAGTTTAAATTTTTAAGTAAGCCTATTTATAGCACAAGAATATCACTAACTGCATTGAATGAAAGAAATAGTTTGATTGTGGACAGTTTTAACAGTATCTGTCTCCTGATAAAGGAATACAACTACATATATCAAGGTTCTCCTGAATTGCAAATGAATAATTAGAAAATGACTTTTAAGATACATAAAAGCCCCTTGGAATAAAAAGCACAACAAAACTAACAAAGCAAAACAGAAAAAAAGTGTTTCTGATCCTTTTATTATGCTGAAGTAAATGTGGATGACTACTTTTGTTATATTTTGTGCTAAATGACACGAAGAGTAATATATCTACCTGGATTGTTTCCTAATCAAAGTTCTTTACATTATTTTAGTTCTATTTTTAAAGCATTTTCAGACTCACATTTGGAATATAACCAAGAGACGGATTTGCCTAGTGAAGTAGCTGTTTTAGACAAGTGTGACTTATTTCTGACATATGCTGTACAAGCAATTGTGTTAGGATGACATTCATCAGAGATAATGGTAAGCCAAAAACGGCACTATCATATTTCATTCAGATAATCATAAAAGCATACACAGAAAGCCCTAATATTTCAGACCACAGGAGCAAAACTCTCCAGTTGGCTTTCTCAGCATAGATGTGTTTTAGCCAAAATACTAGAAAAGAAGCAATGCTCAGGACTAATCTAGTCACATTGTCTATAATTGCATTTTGGTTGGTAGAAATTAATTTCAAGTCAATCTCTGCTTCTAGTTTCTGGATCAATATGACTATCATATAATTACAAAATGTGTTTTCTAAAGATCTAATAACATAGCAGGCCTTTCTGTGCCTGATGTTCTCACAATACATTGGCTAATTATTGAGTTAATTCTGACCATTTTAATCTGCATAAAAATATAACTATCCAAGCTAATAGAAATGACTTCGACAATTAATTCTAATGAGAAACTCCATCTTATAATTTTACCCTAAACTTAAACTTTTTGCTTTCTTTCTCCTAAAAAAAGGAGAAGCCAGCACTACCTGGAAAGTGTCCTTGATATGAATCAGAGGAAGATTTTCAAACACACGGAAACAAGGTAGAACGTTCATGATATGCTTCTCTGCCACCAAACCACCCTAATACTCTGGATATAATATATCCAATTATTTATGATAGACATTTTTTCTCATCAGGAGAAAAAATATAACAAGAAAGCATAATATTACTTTAAAAATCATGCTATGGCAATCTAGCATTCACTTACCAAAGTCAGATTTTCTACAAAGGGGCCATTTGAGCACAAACAAGGATAAAGTATTGGAGTGAGACCTAGAGATACTGGGAAGTGTTCCAGGCAGAGGGGAGAGACTTTGCATGCTTTGATGGTGAAGGTACAAGTTTAGGAACAGTGAGAAGGTGGGGGGTTGGCAGATAAGCCTTGAGCAGAATAAGCACAGGGGAAAATAGAAGATGAGGTCGGAAAGCAATTGTGAGTCAGATCAGGTAGGACATTGTGAAAAATAGTGAGCATCCTGGCTCTTCCTCCAAGAGGAACAAGGAGTCACTAGAGGGCTGTGGGCAGAGGAGTGATGTGATTGGACTTAGGTTTTAAACAATGTCTTCCATAATGAGAAGAGAATTCAGGGGTGAGGGTGGGGAAGCAGGGAGACCAGTAAACAAGACCAGTAATGACATAGTTGAGATGTAGGGAGAAATAGCTGTGAAGATGAGAAGTGGTAAGATGAACAGATTTATTAGCACCTCTTGTGGTACCCTTGTGGGAAAACAAATAGATGTGGCTGAAATGAGTTAATTTATGTGATTTACAGAAAGCAGGCAAATGTATCACCTTTGCCTAACTTAAGGGCTCTTATCTCAGGGTTCTCACTTGGAACTTGGAACTATTATGTTATGACATATAATAGCAGAAAAAGCAAGCTTATTAATTTTACATGTAAAAAATAAAAACAAATATGTTAACTAATATATTGAATTAAAACCCAATACATTTCCACAATCATAAAATTATAGTCCTGTAACTATTTAAATAAAATAACTGAAAAGCAATAAAATAAATAAATCTTGCCAAATATAAGAATATCTTGAGTAAATAAACTGAGGTGTTTTATTTAACTTTAAACACACCATTACTTAAAGTATGAGACCTCATTAAAAAGTCAAATATAATCTTAGACCACCTTAATATATAAAATATATAATTATATTAACTAAAAGCAATAAATGTAAAGTGTGCTGTTCCAAATAAAGGTTTCATTTCCAAATGTCCAGGCTCAAAACTCAGTATTAACTATGATGCTATAATGCATGTTTTTGGAAATATTTTCTTGGCTTGAAAATGATCAGCAAGGCACCTGCTAATTATGTATTTTTATTTTTTTAAAGTAAGCCAATGTAATAAAAAATTAAGTCTTAATCATAAGCACTTATATTGTCACATCTGAGAAGTTATGCTCTTCTATTGATGTTATATTTTGCAAAAGTTAATAACAAAGTAGAGCATTTTGGGTAAGAAAATTCCACATAATCTTCCAGATCCCAGAATCTTCTATGTTTATGCTGCTTACATTTATGCTCTTTAGTCTGGTAAAACAAAAACCAGGAAAATCACAGGAGAAAAGCTATAGTCATGATAGCGAACTTAGCTGTGGAACTGTTCAAGAATCGAACATAAAGAAGTGAACTCTTTGTTACCAGAAGTGATTAAGCAAATGCAGAATTACTCATCTGACATGTGGGGACTGAGGCTGGAAGGCAGATCAGGTCTAGGTGGTGGGAAGAGATTGAAGCCAGGAATGGGTACTCCCAGGATGTTAAAGTTGCGTTGTCTGCCTCTGCTGTATGAAAAAGGAAAACTCTGGTAGAAAAAAAAAATTCAGCAGCTTAAATTAATGTGTTTAAGGATTTAAGGATAAGGCTGGGGGAAACTCTGTTTGCTTGTCCTTTATTTCCAAGTAAGTAGGGCTCTTCTCGTAAGAGGTGTACCACAGGGAGACTCTCCCAGCAGGCACAATAGTGGAAATAGCAGCCTGGCACCACTCTGGATTGGTTTGGCTCAAGATCTCAATCTACGGCCATACTGTGGGGCTTGAGAGAACCTTCTACCTTTTCCACAAGGAGATGAGGGCTAAGCAAATAATGGGCCCTTCCAAGTCAATGCAGATCAGTGATGTTACTACCTTAAAAATGATTTCAGAGTCAAAAGATAAGACATATCATACTGTGAGGTCAGAATGGAAGGGCTAGGTGAAAGTAAGTAAAGAGCAGATAGCTATAACAGAGAAAAAGTAGTCAAAGGAGTAGAGTAAGTAAAGGAGGATAATTAAATGTCTGAGCCTTCAAACAGTGGATATTCAGCCACATATTTTTAATATTGGAGGTGGGTCATTTTCATTGTCTGGATTAAGATAGGCACAGGAAATTTGGGGGTGGGCGGGAGGATTAAGCTTGGAAGCACCAAGCTTATTAACAACGAATGAGTCATTCCTCACAGACATCTCAAACTAGATGTAGAAATATCTGTACACCTGCTAAAAGAGTTGCTGCCACAAAGAGATACAGAGTTAATGGAAAAAATTAATCTCTACCAAATCCTGAAGATAATATGCTAAATAAACAGGAATTGATTCTTAAATATTTAGCAAAGTATCTAGTTGTATGGGAGTATTTTCTTTTATTACTTAATTTTTAAATATATCATGCAAAACAATAGTAATAGTAAAAATATTTGTATTTTATTACACTTGATATGTGCATTTTCAAATATAGAAAGAAAATCTATATAAAATTGTCTCCCAATTTCCTACTATTTTAGGAAAGCCTGCTTTCTAGGCCAGAAAGTCTTGGGTATGGCACTTAATTACAGAATATTATTATTGAGTTAAAATATGTAATAAAAAGTTAAAGACTCCTGAATTCTGATCTTGAATCAAAATATTCAACATGAGTAATAAAAGACAAATAGACAAAAAAAATTACTTGCTGATCAACAATGTTTTTATATAGAACTGTCCCTAGTTATTATCTTCTTGTTGAGATATACTACTGGAGATAGGAATTTATTACAAGTACTTACTTAGGTTACAATTTAGATAGCAATAGAGATTAGAAGCTTTTAGGATTGTTATTATAATTTAGATATCTATATTACTCTATAGATATAGAATATTCAGTATTTTTGTAATTAATTTGGTTTACTTTCTAATTTTAAATATTAGAGTAGTTGAATGATAAGGTAATAAAAATGTGTTAATAAAATTTATGATTAAGAGCTTGAAACTTTAATTATGACTACAATATGAATCCTTTTCATTCCTTGAAAGACATTTCATGCCTAAATTAAAATATTCAATATGATTTCAAGAGAAAAAAGACATAAGCCACTAATTAGACTTAATTAAAATCAAACAATTAGCACAAGCATTTGTCATTAAGTTCATTATATTACAGAGAAAGTTCTAATTTAACCAGCATAACCAGAGCCTTGGAGTGATGCGTCCACATCAAGCACAGTCATTTTGCAGAAAGATGTTTGCCAGTTAGATCATGTCTTTCCACTAGGGACTCACACATTAAAGGCTGTGGGACGGGAGAAGGTGGACTTTTTTCCTAGTTAAATACATATGGATTTATCATTATTTCTTTCTTATCTGAAGAAGAAATTGAATTTCTCAGCTAGGCACCAAAAAAATTCTGGGAAACAATCTATCTGCGTTCACACAGATGTTTGTAGAATTGCCAGTCCAAATCAAGACATAAACCAAATGAACAGAGACAGGGCTTTCCACATTGTCTTGATGCAGACATACAGGCCACATGAGGGCAAGTGGCTAGGGTCATAATGGGAGTCAACACAGTTGCATTGGATAAAATTATGAGCAGGCTTGACCATCATGAAATTTTGATAAAGATACAATTATGGATTGAGAAAAAAGAAAGAGGGGCTCTGCCACAGCAAGGACTCATTTGCTGCTACATAATTAAGAGCAGCTCTGAATTTTACTGACTGTGATGGTAAATATTGAGTATCAACTCGATTAGATTGAAGGATGCAAAGTATTGTTCCTGGATGTGTCTGTGAGGGTGTTGCCAAATGAGATTAACATTTGAGTCAGTTGGCTGGGAGAGGCAAACCCACCCTCAATCTGGGTGGGCACCATCTAATCAGCTGCCAGCATAAAAGCAGGCATGAGAAGAGTGGACTCACTGAGTCTTCTGGACTCCATCTTTCTCCTGTGCTGGTTTGTTCCTGACCTTGAACATCAGACTCCAAGTTCTTCAGCTTTTGGACTCGTGGACTTACACTAGTGATTTGTTGGGAGTCTCAAGCCTTCGGCCACAGACTGAAGACTGCACTATCGGCTTCTCTGCTTTTTAGATTTGGGGGCTGGGACTGGATTCCTGGCTCCTCAGCTTGCAGACGCCCTGTTGTGAGACATCACCTTGTAATCACGTGAGTCGGTTCTCCTAATAAACTCCCCTTCATGTATCTATCTATCCTATTCTGTCTCTTTAGAGAACCCCGACTAATACACTGATAGTAAAGAATAACCCCATCTATAACTAAATAGAGCTTTCCAACTTTTTCTTTCCAATAAATACAGATTTGTAAAAGAATAATCTGCTGTGACTGTATTATTCAGTGTTCTCCAGAGAAACAGACCAACAAAAGATAGACCTATAAATCTATCTATAGAGTAGTACATATAGATAATATAGATATAGATGATACAGATAGACATAGTACCCACAATGCACATATTTATTTTAAGGAACTGGCTCATGTAACTGAGAAGATTCGATGAACAGAAAACTTTCCAGAAGACTGAGGACCCAGGGAAGAGCTGCAGCACCATCCAAAGGCAGTATGTTGGCCAAATTCTCTCTTGCTCAGGAGAAGTCTGTCTTTGTTCTATTGAAGTCTTCAATGATTGCATGAGGCTTATACATATTATGGAGGGTAATCTGGAGGGTAATCTGCTTTATTCAATGAATACCAATTTAAATGTTAATCCCATCCCAAAAAATACTTTCACAGAAATAACTAGAATAATGTTTGACCAAATATCTGAACATAGTGGCCCAGCCAATTTGACCCATAAAGTTAGCCATCACAGTAAGAGTATGTTACATATGGCCAAGCCTGCTCATATTAGCTCCTTAGTGAAAAGAAGAAAATTTCCAGAATCAGATATAGAGTGAGACAAAACCAATGACTCATGTGCAGAATAGAGAGTAAGAGGTGGCCTAATGGGCACAGTGATATTTTTGTGACAAATAATCCAGACTTAGATAAGGTTAATTTTTCCTGTGGAAAAGCTGAATTGTAGCATTACATCTGGTATTAAACTGTTTCTGACATGGTCTTTGAAGGAGAATAAACCATAGCAATGCTGAAACTCCTTGTTTCAAACTTCCTTTGATTAATTTGGATTCCTCAGCACTCAGGGCCCCCTGACCTTTGCCTCTACCTTGAATTGATCTCCCTTGCTCCATGCAAAAGAAGACAGTTAGGAAGCCTGGCGAGCTCAGATGTATCTTTTGTTTTTGATATTCTCATGTGCTTCTGGGACTCATCAGAGTTTGTGAATGGAACCGATTGCCCTCAAGTGCCATTTCTTCTGCTTTCTGATGCTATTACAGTCTTTTTAGAACACTGGCCATAGGTCTCAATTTTTGGTGTGAATATTGTGGTTACTGATTGTAAAAGGTATTTGCTGTGATTCTTAGTGACACAATAGTCTTCATGAAATACACATAAATGCCTAGACATTGCCACAAAAACAAATAGTGAATTAACATTTGGGGATATATTTTTAATTAAATTTGAGTATGTAGAAAAATATTAATATTTTTAGGAAACAGATATTTGAAGAACTGCCCATGTAATTCTCCCAACCCTAATCCTTTCTCGTCATCATAACCAACCTACTCAACTCCCTCCATAATGAAAGCATATATATGGTAAGTGACATTTACTTTTTTGTTTCTTGAATTTCATACAACCAATTATCTATTTTTTTCCTGAACCAGTGACTAGGAGAGTTATTTCTTTAATCAGCCATGTTGGGTATACATTTGGATTTAGGTGCTTGATAATCATTTTGCAATTAGTCAAGGCACAAGCTGAAACAGGTGTCACTTCTAAAGGGCATGCAACTGAGAAGTAAGTGTCAAATAAGCAATTAAGTCATACATGACTGTATCAAAAAGCAGAACTTATTTGGTTTTGCTAGGATCTTCATAAAATGAAATTGGATGCCTGGTTCATGTTCTCAGGACTTACACAGTGATATATTCTTATAGCGTTAACACTTTATAAACTTGCTTAAAAGTGCATGCTATTCCTTTTTCCTGAGTGGCAGGCAATTTTTATTACAGAAACAATCTAATCAAGACAGTTCACAGTCTTTGAACAGATTATAGGTATTTACTATTATGAAAGTGTCTACCAAGCAAAAGAGATAGACATTGTTTTGGAAATAGGATTCAATCTAATCTCTCTTTGAATAGATTTCTGTAATTTTGTCATAGTTAAAATGAGACCAGTTCACGTTTAGCCAAAAATTAAAGAATCTAATCAGTTTAAACCTCCCAATCCTACCATGCAACACGTTAGTAGATATAACACATAGAAGATTAATTTATATCTCTTTTAGACCCTATGAGCTGAGGAAGAGATTGAAAAAGTTATGAATTTTGAATATAGTTTGCATTATCTCCACTGCTTCTCATTTAATTAGTGGGTCCCAGACTAGTCCTATATATAATAAAAGAAGTCAATACTATAATACCTAATATCTGTTATTAGACATTTATCAAAAGTATTCTCCTGCCAAACAACAATAACAAAAGCAACAAAAACCATTTTTGGATAGACTACTTCAGGCACAAATGTTTCTTTTTTTGCCTTTTTTAAAAAATACTTTAAATTCTGGGATACATGTGCAGAATGTGCATGTTTGTTACATAGGTATACACATGCCATGGTTTGCTACACCCATTAACCTGTCATCTACATTAGGTATTTCTTCTAATGCTGTCCTTCTCCTATCCCCCCAACCCCCAGCAGGCCCTGGTGTGTGTTGTTCCTCTCCCTGTGTCCATGTGTTCTCTTTGTTCAACTCCCACATATGAGTGAGAACACGCAGTGTTTGGTTTTCTCTTCCTGTGTTAGTTTGCTGAGAATTATGGTTTTCAGCTTCATCCATGTCCCTGCAAAGGACATGAACTCATCCTTTTTTATGGTTGCATGGTATTCCATGGTATAGATGTGCCACATTTTTTTTTTTTTTTTTTTTTTTTTTTTTGAGACAGAGTCTTGCTCTGTCGCCCAGGCTGGAGTGCAGTGGCCAGATCTCAGCTCACTGCAAGCTCCGCCTCCCGGGTTCAGGCCATTCTCCTGCCTCAGCCTCCCGAGTAGCTGGGACTACAGGTGCTCACCACCTCGCCCGGCTAGTTTTTTTGTATTTTTTAGTAGAGACGGGGTTTCACCGTGTTAGCCAGGATGGTCTCGATCTCCTGACCTTGTGATCTGCCTGCCTCGGCCTCCCAAAGTGCTGGGATTACAGGTTTGAGCCACTGCGCCTGGCCTAGATGTGCCACATTTTCTTTATCCAGTCTATCATTGATAGGCATTTGGGTTGGTTCCAAGTCGTTGCTATTGTGGACAGTGCTGCAATAAACATACATGTACATGTGTCTTTATAGTAGAATGATTTATATCCTTTGGGTAAATAACCAGTAGTGGGATTGCTGGGTCAAATGGTATTTCTGTTTCCAGATCCTTGAGGAACTGCCAAACTGTCTTCTACAATGGTTGAACTAATTTACACTCCCACCAACAGTGTAAAAGTGTTCCTATTTCTCCACATCCTCTCCAGCATCTGTTGTTTCCTGACTTTTTAATGACTGCCATTCCAACTGACATGAGATGGTATTTCATTGTGGTTTTGATTTGCATTTCTGTAATGACCAATGATGATGAGCTTTTTTTCATTTGTTTGTATAAATGTCTTCTTTTGAGAAGTGTCTGCTCATATCCTTTGCTCACTTTTTGAAGAGGTTGTTTTATTCTTCTAAATTTGTTGAAGTATTTTGTAGATTCTGGATATTAGCCCTTTGTCAGATGGATAGATTGCAAAAATTTTCTCCCATTCTGTAAGTTGCCAGCTCACTCTGATAATAGTTTCTTTTGCTGTGTGGAAGCTCTTTAGTTTAATTAGATCCCATTTGTGAATTTTAGCTTTTGTTGCCATTGCTTTTAGTGTTTTAGTCATGAAGTCTTTGCCCATACCTAATCCTGAATGCTATTGCTGAGGTTTTCTTCCAGGGTTTTTATGGTTTTAGGTCTTACATTTAAATCTCTAATCCATCTTGAGTTAATTTTTGTATGAGGTATAAGGAAGGGGTCCAGTTTCAGTTTTCTGCACATGGCTAGCCAGTTTTCCAGACATCATTTATTAGACAGGGAATTATTTACCTATTGCTTGTTTTTGTCGGGTTTGTCAAAGATCAGCTGGTTGTCCTCTCTCACCATTCCTATTCAACATAGTATTGGAAGTTCTGATTTGGGCAATCAGGCAAGAGAAAGAAACAAATGATATTCAAGTAGGAAGAGAGGAAGTCAAATTATCTCTGTTTGCAGATGGCATGATTGTATATTTAGAAAATCCTATCATCTCAGCCCAAAATCTCTCTAGGCTGATAAGCAACTTCAGCAAAGTCTCAGGATACAAAATCAATGTGTGCAAAAGTCACAAGCATTCCTATTCACCAATAATAGACAAATGGAGAGCCAAATCATGAGTGTACTCCCATTCACAATCGCTACAAAGAGAATAAAATACCTAAGAATACAACTTACAAGGGATGTGAATGATCTCTTTAAGGAGAATTACAAACCACTGCTCAAGGAAATAAGAGAGGACACAAACAAATGGAAAAGCATTCTGTGCTCATAGATGCGAAGAATCAACATTGTGAACATGGCCATACTGCCCAAAGTAATTTACAGATTCAATGTTTTCCCTTCAAGCTACCATTGACTTTCTTCACAGAATCAGAAAAAAACTACTTTAAATTGACTTTCTTCACAGAATCAGAAAAAAACTACTTTAAATTTCATACCAAAAAAGAGCCTGTATAGCAAAGACAGTCCTAAGCAAAAGGAACAAAGCTGAAGGCATCATGCTACCTGACTTCAAACTATACTACAAGCCTACAGTAACCAAAACAGCATGGTACTGGTACCAAAACAGACATATAGGCCAAAGCAACAGAAGAGAGGCCTCAGAAATAATGCCACACATTTCAGGCACAAATATTTCACTGTTATTTGGATTGTTTGGCTAAATGTAAAGAAAATCTCTTTTATAGCAAACTGTTTTTTTCTTTTTTTCAGACAGGTTGAATTCAAAACTATTTTCATTGGGTGGAATTACTTTACTAGGTAATTTTTCAATTAAAAAATTTTGAGACTAGATAAAGCTCACAACTAAAATTTAATAGAGATTGGAAAACAGAGAAAAATATTTGAATTCCAATTGAACCAGGGGTACTTGTCATCAGTGCTTGGGAATTATCTATGGGTAGATACAGCGGTGGGGATGGAGGATATGAAAATCACCTTACTTAGATCCTTAATACTCAGAGACTGACCCTTGGCTACTGTCATCTACAGACTTGTTAGAAATGCAAAACAACAGGCCTCACACAAGATTTACTGAAATCTAATCTGCATTTTAACAGGATCTCAAATTCTCAGGAACATTAATGTCTGAAAATGCTGATCTACATGACAATTCGATCCAGAGCTAGCCTGGCTCTATTGCATTTGAATAATGAGTTTTGACTTTCCATGGTGTGCAAATTCTAATACAGTGAAATTATTTTGATGGGATGATTGGCCACAGCTCATGAACAGTGGCATGAGCAGCACAGACAGAAATTTACAGATTTGCTGCCATTTGCAATTCGTGCTGAATAACATCAATTAGATAATTTTTGCAGTCATTTTGACTGAAAAGGGAGGCAGATTAGCATAAAAACATGGGAACAGGCCTGGTGCAGTGGCTCACTCCTGTAATCCCAGCACTTTAGGAGGGGGAGGCGGGTGGATCACAAGGTTAGGAGCTTGAGGCCAGCCTGGTCAATATGGTGAAACCCTGTCTCTACTAAAATACAAAAATTAGCCGGGCGTGGTGGTGCACACCTATAGTCCCAGCTACTTGGGAGGCTGAGGCAGAAGCACCACTTGAACCTGAGAGGTGGAGGCTGCAATGAGCCAAGATGGCGCCACAGCACTCTAGCATGGGCAACAGAGCAAGACATTGTCTCAGGAAAAAAAAAAAAGGGTATAAGAGCTATTTAGTTCAGAATCAAATATTTTATGACTTGAGTAAGGTATGTAAGCATTTTTCACTTCAATTCCCATTTTTATAATTCAGGGAGCATAATGCCTATTTTGTGGGATTGGGTGAAAATTTAGATAAATGATGAAAAATTTATTGGTATGCATCCAAAAGCACATTTGGGTTTCCTGTTGGTATGTTTGTATCCTATATAGTTACACTTATTTGTTACATAGTTTTGTGTAAGTATATGTGTGTGTGTGTGTGTGTGTGTATGTGTACAGGCACATATATCTCCTATATACAAATCTTATATAGTTAGACTATATATGCATGTATGTGCATATATTTACACAAATTTTATAGAGATATTCTATATAGTTGGGATATATACATATATGTTTGTATGTATATGTGTATATATTTGTATATGCATAAATACATATTCTACATATTTGGGATAGGATATGTATATGTATGTGTATGTGTGTGTGTGCATTAATTTTCTCTGACTTAGAGGTTCAAAAAAATCACAAATCCTATCTTAATTTTATGATATTAATTATAAACATTGACCTTCTAATATTTTATCTCCCCTACATCATAGTGACTCTTAATTATATTGTTTTGTATTGATTTATATGATAAGATTATGTCACTTCCCACCATATCATCAGCTAGAAAACAGGAACAACTTTTGTTTTGATACTTTTGGCTGTATAACAAACCATCTTAAAATTTAGTGGCATAAAACAATGACTCTTTTAGTTGTCTACATTTCTGTGGGTCAGGAATTTCAGCTGAGCTACCCTCAATGTTTTTTTGTTTGTTTGATTAATTTTGATGGTTTTAATTGGATAGAAATACCTAACATAGCCCCCATGAGAATGGATTCAGTGCAAGGATGGCCTAGACTGAGGTCCAGGAGGCCTCTCTCATATCTGGGACCTTGCTGTTATCAGCTGGAGCAACTCATTTCTCTTGCTCATGGTCTCTTCCCAAATGTTATCTCATCCACCAGGGACTATCCACACATCCCATCTCTATCAGGATAGTCTTGGCATCCTTTTAGCATGATTCCTGGGTCTATAGGGTAGGCTTTTAAAAGTAAAAAACAAAACAAACAAACAAACAAAACACAAAAATTACCCAGTCTTATTAATGTTTAGGGCTGGAACTGAATGGCATCATTTCATTCACGTTTCATTGGTGAAAGCATATCACAGGGCCAGTAGTGATTCAAAGTGAGGAAACTGCAGGGCATGAATACTAGAAAGTGTGGTTCATTGTGTGTTACAATACAACACACTACACAAATATTTGTATGGCATTATAGAACCTTAATGCTTTTAGACACAAAGAATATTTACGTAAGGAAATGTGGATAAAATAGGAGGAAACAACAGAAAGCTAAATGTTTAGTTTAAGTTATTTCAGCACACATAGGAGGGTTATGTTGGAGATAATATCAGTTGGTACATAGTCCATTGGAGTTCCAGGATAATATAGAAGAAATGATATGGCATGTTTACTGAAATGTAGAAGTCCCTTTCCATCTCAAGTTGTCCATAACCCATTATTGGAATTGACAATATTTTCCCTAAGTATAACCTGTATAACAATAGTTACGTAAAATTCTCTTTTTTAAAAGTAAAAAAAAAAAGGGTGCTAGAATAAATAAGTGGCCCAAAAGGCATGAAAACATATGTATTGTATTTATTTAAAATCATCATGTAAAAAGTATATAGATGAAGGAAACCCATTAACCTTGATTTCACCAGAATTCCCAAGACTTTTTCCTTCATATAACTGAATAGCAATCTAAAGAAAATACTTCAGGAAATGTCACGATAGGTTTTATACCAAAATAAAGTTGGAAAGTAAATTTTCACCAAGAGCCCTAGGGTTTAGTCCAACTCTAACATTTTAGGATTTTTTTTTTCCTTGTACTAGCTAGAGAACTTTGTTACATACATTATTACATTTTTTTCAATTTTTCACTTTTCCTTTCCCTCTTTTCCTTGTGGAAATTCTCATTATTAATATTATTTTTCCTTAGGAGGAGTCAAAGTAGATACAAAATTTTCTGCAAATTATCATCCCTTGAGGGGTCAACTGTTGGCCCCATTTCTTGCTGTGCTCACCTGTTCCTCTGTATCCCATGGTGTTTACTCCACAGGGAAGTTCCTCTTGGCCCCCGAAATTGGCTACCCCCAGTAGCCAGAATGAATGTGGAGTACCACTAGAAATATTTTACACTATAATGTGCCAAAACTGTATTGTCAGCCTGCATGCCAGATCTTAGGCTATCCCCTCCTGCTGCCAGTGTGCACTTTCCAGTGATGACTTCATGAGAGCAGAAGCAGGTGAGGTGGGGCAAGAGGAGGGAATCACACCAGGGTGCCTCAGTGGCTTTCTTGATCCTAGTGCATGCGAGCTTGCTTCACACCCTTAGTGTTGGCTTCTGCTACTTCTGGAAGTTAAAAGGGAAACAGACAGATAGATGATTGTTCCCAGATTCTCATATTCTCATTCCTCACTATAATAGGATTGAGTATGCATCCTTCCCGTTGCATGAATCTTGCCTATAGGAGAAGCATTCATGCTCGCTTCATTGACTATGGCTGTGACCATATGACAGGCTTTGGCCAGTGGGAAGTAAGTGGATACTGTACTTACTGAATCCAAGCCAAAGCTTTCCATGCAGTTCTATAGATTGACTGAGGATCCTCTTCTCCTGCTCCACACCCTGGAGAAAACATGTCCCAAATGGTGAATTTTCCTTCAGCTTGGGATAAGAATACCAGTAAGACACATGAAACCAACCCCAGATGAATTTACCAGAGCTGAGACAACCTGCAGCCAACCCATAGCAAACATAGCCCACAAATAATTAAACAAGAGATAAATGTCCAAGTTACAGAGACAGTTTACCAAAAGATACCTAATTCAAGAAACATGAAAGTTAGACATCAGTCCTTTTATTAGGACTTCATAAAGGCATTGAAGCTCACACACATATTAGAATAAGCAAAAGTTCATATACCCTTAAGGATATTTGTACCAAAGAGGAGCAAGATAGCATGGAAGAGATATCCATAGCACCTGGACAAGCCACTCTCAAAGCCATGTGGTGGGGTAGAGAACGTGATCACATGACAAAATTTCACTTGGTTATTTATTCACATATCACCTCTCCATTAACATCTTCTCACTTCTAATTCACTTCTGATATTTCCAACCTAAATCCAAAGGGTTGAACTACTCACTTGAATTAGGTCTGTTGTTTCCATTGGGTAAACCTAATTAAAAAGACAAAGGTGGTCACTTTTAAACAATGAAGATTTATTGTGAATAAATCTGTCAGTAATGGTACCGATAATGATTCATTTCTTCTCATATAACTTGTAAATGCACTTACTACTTGTGAATAAATTAATATAATTAATGAGTGCCTTGAATTCTTTGAGAAAAGCAGTCTTTATTTTAAACAGAGATAAAGGTAGCAATCTGATTTCAAAAGAATGCAAATGTGTGACTATTCATGAAAAATAATAGATAAAATGCTTGTGAAATGATAAATTCCTACAGGGTAGCTATGAATCTCTCACTTGAAACTCATGAGGAACTTTGTTCACCACTTCACTGGTTGAATCTCTCTCACACTGTCTCAAGCCAAAGGTTGGGCTTTTACTAAAGAGCGATGTCTTCTCAACATATGAAATGTTAATAACCCCTGCACTTATCTAGGAAACACTAAAAGTTTCTCAATATTCTCCTTTTTCAGCGTATGAAAAGGATGACTTTGATCTCAAGGAACTTAGGATTGAAAGCACAGTGTATGATCCTGACAGACTCCCTGAAAACTTAACCATTTTCAAACATTCAGATATACAGGGATATTTCTTGTTGTATGTACTACATCTCAGTAAAATTAGCAAAATCAGAAGGGATTGTTGTAGAACAATACCACTTTTTAAAAATAAAAGAAATGTTAATTTTGATACTTTGAAAATAGTAACATCAAAGCAAATTCTGAATGGGGGCAAACTCTGAGATGATTTTGTGAAGGTTATGCAAAGTTAGTTAGGTTAGTGAGGTTATGTGAAGACCAATAATTTGCCTAGCAAATACTATAAATCACATGTATTCAATATGGAATATGAATTATATATATACTTCAACAGTATAGGCACCCTTAAAAAATTAAAAGATAATTTTCTTTACAGCCAGTTATTTTCACCCCATCATCATCATCAGCAGCAGCAGCAGCAGCAGCATTATCTTCTTTATTGTTATCACAATGGCAGTGGATGCCTGTTATGTTGTAAAACTCTATGTGATGCTATAAATATGTAATATAGTGTAGCATAAAATTTTCCAACACAGACATATATATATATTTCTCAAAATATATCTATATTTGAATATTGATTTTATACTGAAAACATTTGAAATTTAAAAAGTTTCTGAACCAGTGTCAATTTTGAACTTTTAAACTTTTTGTCTAATTGATTGTCTTGATTTTGATATGATGCTTGCATACTTTGTCAAATTCATATGAAGTCATAAGTTTAGCCAGTATTGAATCACAATACATAATCCATGTGCTTAAAAGGAATATAGTAAAATGTCTGAAAACACAAAGAAACAAGGGTAAAACCAGCACATAAGTTGAGATAGGAAACAACCCCATAGCTATAATTATTAGTGAAGTCTCACTGGGGCTTAAGTTAGACAGTGGAGATGGGAAACTATATAAATAGGTAAAGAGAACGAGGTGAATGTTCCAGGTCATGGCTGCAGTTTGATCAAGGGCATAGAAAAGTAACAAATAGGACAGAGAACAATGAGGAACCATCAATCTAGCTAAATCAGATAAATCAGGAAACAAAACAGTAGAAAATGTAGAACCTGACAGTTGTGGTGGCACTGAATTTAATGGTGATGGTAATAGTGAGGGGGGGCAATGTTTTTGAAAGATGAATAATAATTTTTATCACTGAGGGGAGACACTGAAGTTTGGACAATGTAGACCCGGACTGTAAAGGGATTTATGGGCATCGATGGTTCTATTTACTGGTTGCCTGGGCACAAAGAATTCTGAGACTGAACCAGTAGGAGTAGCAGAAAGAGGGAGCTGACTGGACATGTGAGAGTGGGAACACTGAGGTTCATGCTAAGAGTATGGCCATGAGTATGGCCCAGAGTATGGCCATGGCAAAGACAAAGGAGATTTAAGATATGGCATTCCTAGGGTAAAGCAAGCTCAGGGTACGGTGAGATTGCAAATGAACCCACTGATCTATTATTTCATCTCAGCAACATAAGTGGAGCTGATTCTGCATTTTCTGTCTGTGTGGTCTCTTAAAGAAGCAGCTTCGGGGAACTGGAGAAAACAAAGGCAAGTTAAAGAGGTCATGGTTGACATATGCGTTGTGAATTGATGTCACCAGAACAAAGATGATGGAAGAATTGAGGAAGATTCATTAAAGGCACAGAGATAATAATATGTGTCTATTCTTCAGAGGCACTCTAGGTGGGTAGCATTAATAACGACAGCTAAAATTCATTGAGATCTTACTTTTGCCAAGCACTGAGCTAAGCATCTTAACTTAATTCCCCTATAAAATTCCTTTCACTAGATAGGTTAGTAAGGCTTACAGAAGGTAGGTCATTAAAGGGCATAAAGCTACTAATGATAGAGGCAAAGCAAGCTATGTTGTGTCTTGTTTCCAAAGGCCTTCTCTTAAGGGCTATCACATTGCCCCTACAGTTTTGAACCTATAGGATTCAGAGTATTAACATAATAATAGAAGGATCTGAGAGTTTGTGGAGAAATATGACTTTCGGTTTAGACATGCTGACACTGAGGTGACCGCACATCAATCAAGTAGACAATTGGTGATAATATTAGAGTTTGATAGAGACAGAGTTCTTGGCTGCAGATGGGTATCTAGAAATCTTATTAAAAAGAGGTGGGAAAAACAGACACTGGGGTCTACCGGAGGGTGGAGGGTGGAGGGTGGGGGGAGGGAGAGGACCAGGAAAAATAACTAATGGTTACCAGGCTTAATACCTAGGTGACAAAATAATCCGTACAACAAAACTCCATGATACATGTTTACCTACATAACAAACCTGCACATGTACCCCTGAACTCAAAATAAAAGTTACAAAAAAGATATGATTTCTTCATCAACTTCAGGACTTTTGCTAAGTCAATGCAGCAGTATTTCTAAAAGTACACTGCAAACTGAAACATTTCCTGGAAATACTTTACAATAATACTTCATGATAATGTTGAAGATAATGACATAATGACTGATGTTCATCATGTAGGGTAATTCTCTGATATAGAAGAAGACAATATTTCTTAATAAAACTGGTATTTTATGATATAAAGATATGTAAATAAATAAAAGTCATTCAGAAGATTCTTACACACATTTGTCCTTTAGTAACACTTAATGGATGAAGTATGGAGATAAATTCACTCTTAAAATTATCCACAGTTCAGATATCTATGCTTTAATATCCACCAAATACTATATAGTTTTTCTGAATTACATTGTCAATTTAATAAAAAATTTCTATATTTATATGACTTGCTGATTTGTATTTGTTCATTGGCTTTTTAAAAAATATTGAGATGAGCAAATATTATTCAACATCAGTTGGTGGCCAACCATTTTTTTTCCTGTGCACAAATTTCATATTTATTGTAAAGCATTTAGCTGACTTGTCTTAAATATCTCACTATTAAAGAAGCTAAATGTTAGTTCTGTCAACAATCACTTTGTTCTCCATCTCAGAATTTTACTTTAGGAAAGAAGAAAAAATGTAGCTTGGCTAAATTTGTTCATGAACATTCCATTGGATAAATAAGATCTGTTAGCATATTAGAAAACAGGCAGACTCATTGGGATATGAATACATTTTGAATTGTATTATTTACTGTGGTAAAAAGCATGACTCTTTAAAGAAGTGGCAGATTTGAAATACATTAGACGCAAGCAAGCATTTTTGCACATCCAGTAAAATATAATTTGGGAATTTGTTTCCTGAAATGTAATAAATTATATTTCTTTGTGAAGTTATGATATATGTGCTGTTTATTTGAAATTGCATCCAACTTAATTTGACTCTGTAGAAATCCCCAAAATTATTTGTTTATATTTGTAAACTTCATCTACGCAATAAACCAGCCCATATGGCATCCCAAAAGGACCTTGAAGTGACAATGAGACTATAAACAGAATAGATTAAATTTGCATTGTGCTTATTTGCAGTTTTAGTCTTTGCCAAAATAGAGAATTAATTTCATGGAACATTCTTTTATCACACTTAGCAGCCGAAAGATGAATATGAGTTTCTAGCACTTATGTACAGCCTACCCTGTGAAATATAAACCTAGTTCAAATAGGAAGTGGATCAAAAATTACAATTTGGTGGGGTCACAAATTACAGCTAAACAAGTTAACATTCACTCTCCAACTTAGTCATTTTATCTAAATGTATTTTTCTTTTAGTCTGATAATCAACGTATCTATTATTTACTTTTTATTTTACAGAGGTCTAATTTGAGTGAAAGCTAATCATGAATTTGATTTATAACCTACTTTCACATACATATATATATTTTGAGACAGAGTCTCGCTCTGCTGCCCAGGCTGGAGTGCAGTGGCCAAATCTCAGCTCACTGCAAGCTCCGCCTCCCAGGTTTATGCCATTCTCCTGCCTCAGCCTCCCCACATATATTATTATATATAATCATCTAAATATTCATATGAATAAGGTGGGACATATGTTACTGTTCCTGTTTTCTCAAGCAAACACTGAAACTCAGATAGATACTGATTTGTGCAATGTGGGCAGCTAACAAGGCAGAGCCCGAATACTATTCCATATCATCTGATTTCAAATCTTTTTAAAGTTTTCATCTTTTCATTCTCACAGTTGCCTGTCAGTGGTCAGTTATTTTCCATATAAGAATGAAGAGGGGAAGGGCAAGCAAAATAATAATTAAAAAAGAATCCTACATTGGCTCTACCTACAAATTTATATTTCTCTTTTCTGTAAAATACAAGTTTCAAGAGAGGAATTTCCTCAATTGCTGCATTTATCTGTCTTCCATATACTCTTCAAGATACTACACTCAGGTACCACTTTAGTGATTTCCTAATTACCAAATGCTCTTTTTCCACCCTATTTTATGTGACTTATCTGCAACATTTCACACCTTATTGCTCTCTTCCTCTTGAAATTTCTTTCTCTGGCCTCTGCTTCACTACTGTTTCTGACTATTGGTGCCTCCCCTTTGATTCTCATAAATATTCACATTGCATGTTCTCTCAATTATTTCTTGCATTTGTGTGTCAACAGCACCACCCTAGAAACTAGTAACTCAGTGGCACAAAAAATAACTAAAATTCATGATCCCCCAATCAAATACAGAGTTGTCAACTAAGATACAGGTATGCAGCTGGGTTCTTATTTCCCAGCTCTGTGAGAAACACTGCCAATGTCACCTGAGCGCATACATAGTATCTTCTTGGCTTTTAACTAGATGTGGCTTCTCCAAGTACTTGTTCCTCTTAGAATGACTTTCCACATCTCTGACCCTCATCCAATTCCATGCTGTTGGCAAATGCCTATTTGACTTTTAAGACTCAGTTTCCGGTCCCCTTTCCAATGCATACTTTCATTGTCAGTAAAGCATTATTGGGACCATGTATCTTGGTTTCTATTTCACTTTGTCTTATTATATTATACTATAATATAATAATATAATATGTATTATATTATATTATTACATTATACTACAAGCCTTTCAAAGTCAACAATCACATATTAATTAGTGTTTCATCCCCATCATCTAGAATAGTACCTGGTACATAACAAAAATTAAATACTTGTTGGTTATATCAATTAATGCTTTCCTATAGCTATTTCTGGCACCATAGTATGGACTCCCTAATGTAACCTGAGTAAAAGTGTTATATGCTTAATTTTGCTGTCTCATAATGTCTCATTCCCCAAATTTGTTATTCCATGTAACATCATATGAGTACTTTTATCTGTTAACAATATGGGGAATATTTTAGGAATTTGACATTTTTCAAATTACATTTTCAAAATAATGTTAAGATCTACTGATTAGTGTGAATATACACTCAGTGTGTGGTGGAAAATGTAGTGTAATAAAGGAATGAAATGTCATAAGTGCATCATTTCTATTTACATAAGATAACTACAATTACAGGGAACTAGGGAGGTTTTGGGCTTTTTTCTATCACTGCTTAGCACAACTCACATGTATCTTTATATGCCTTTGCCTACTTGCTTCTCAGGACGTTTTCAAGAGTGATTTATGGAAGACAGCAAGTTACCATCAGGAAAGGAAGAAATTTAACCATCCCTAGTGGGTCAAGGAAGACCCACAAAGGAAACAATAGATAGTCTTAATCTCTTCAACTTTGGATACATTTCTCAGTGGGTCAATTCTTATGATACTTTTCTTTATCACATACTGTATCTCTATTTTTTTATTATCTCCAAAGCATCATCATCAGCCATAATTTTTTAATAATTTGCAATGAAATTTTTAACCAATTGGTGCAATTAATAATTATGAAGAAAATCTACTCATTCTGTTTAGTACTAAATGTATATTAATTTATGCAAAAATATGTAAGGACTGTGAATATAAAAGTCTATTTCATAGATGCTATCGATAACTGCCTTGTTAGTAACCCATTTTTTATGAGATGACAAAGAATTTTCAGAATAAAATCTGATGGTTTCCTTATGGCAGTGTGACTTTGATATACAACAGACACTGGGATTTATTTGAGCCTTGTGATGAGAAATGAGTTTAGATGGAACAGTTAATCTTATGTTTATCTCTTCACTACTCAGAGCTCTAGATTTTAGATGATTTATCTTGCAGCTAGTTCTAATTCCAGTTGGATGGGAATGCTCCAGGTGAATGCGAAAAAGTTTACTGCACCTCAAAGTTCAGCAGTCTATTTGTTTCATCTTGTTGCTCATTTCCTAAGTGGTTTTGCTGGACGTTATTGCTTTGGAAGCATAAATCTGTTACATAACAAGAGCTTCATGTATGTTATGACATTTATCTTCACTTTGCAGCATTGTCCCTTTGAAAGGAAGGACTTTTCTCCATCTATTTTTAAATTATATTTCTGTCAAGATTCACTATTTGGTAGCTTTTCAGTTGGTAAGTATTTGGTTGTCCCTAACAATACTGCCAAACTTATATGAACTGTGCCTGAGGAAATCTGATAGGAATCCTGTTTACATATGTTCATACTATCTATTTTATTTTTCAGGTGAGCAATACATTCATATTTTAATCAGATAAAATAACTATTTGCCAAAATTGAAAAAATAACTTCAGTTTTCTATCAGTTCAATTCCATTAGATGAAAATAACAGATTCGTTTATTTAAACCGGCTAAAAAAGATGGCAAGTTGTATGTCCACGCAAATGTATGCCCTGAGGTAAGATTTCAGACAAGTCAGTCTTGTAGCTAAGTGATATTACCAAAAACCCTGGTTGCTTCTATCCCTTTCCTCATTTTCCCCATCAATTTTGCCTTATCCTAATGGTGGTTACCCTGAGTAGGCAAAGATAATAGTCAGAAATCTCCAGGGCTACAAGTTTCCTGGTTCATCGTCAGTGAGAAAGGGATTGACAGTCTGTTCCCAGGATTTCCAGCAATCTATGAACAGTCCACCCTGAACAAAAAGACTTAGGTCTGTGTGCACAACTAAATCTACAGCTTAGGGGATTATAAAATGTAGATTGGTATACTCCTGTGTTGCTGCATTCCTAAATCAATAACTCTAGCCCCCGCCAAAATGAAATCCAGTCCTTTGAAACAACATGGATGGAACTGGAGATCATTATATTAAGTGAAATAATCCAGGCACAGAAAGACAAATGTCACATGGCATCAATTATTTGGGGGACCTAAAAATCAAATGAATTGAACTCATGGACATAGAGACTAGAAGAATGGTTACAAGAGGCTGGGAAGGGTAGTGGGGATTTGGAAGGGAAGTGGGGATGGTTAATGGGTACAAAAAATTAGAAAGGATGAATCAGACCTACTATTGATAACACTATAGGGTGACTATAATCGATAATAACTTAATTATATATTTTTAAATAACTTAAAGAATATAATTAGATTCTTTGTAACTCAAAGGAAAAATGCTTGAGAGGATGGATCCCACATTCTCCATGATGTGCTTATTTTTCATGCATGCTTGTAACAAAATACCTTATGTGTCTCATAAATATATACACCTACTATGTACCCACAAAAAATTTAAATAATATTTTTAAGTTCTTTATTTTCATAGGTTTTGGGAAAACAGGTGGTATTTGGGTACATGAATAAGTTATTTAGTGGTGATTTATGGGATTTTGGTATACCCATCACCCGAGCAGTATACACTGAACCCAATTTGTAGTCTTTTATCCCTCATCCCCCTCCCACCCTTTTGCCTAAGTCCCCAAAATCCATTGTATCATTCTTATGCCTTTGCATCCTCATAGCTTAGCTCCCACTTATAAATGAAAATATATGATGTTTAGTTTTCCATTCCTAAGTTACTTCACTTAGAATAATAGTGTCCAGTTTGACTTATTTTTCTTTGAGTAAATACCCAGTAATGGAATTGTTGGATTAAATGGTAGTTCTACTTTTAGTTCTTTAAGGAATTTCCATACTGTTTTCCATAGTGTTTGTACTAGTTTACATTCCCACCAACAGTGTAGAAGTATTCCCTTTTCACTGCATCCACAACAACATCTATTATTTTTTAAATTTTTTATTATGGCCGTTTTTGCAGAAGTAAGGTAGTATTATGTTGTGATTTTGATTCTCATTTCCCTGCTCATTAGTGATGTTGATCATTTTTTCACATATTTGTTGGCCATTTGTATATCTGTTTTTAAGAATTGTCTATTCATGTCCTTAGTCCACTTTTTGGTGGGATTGCTTGTTTTCTTCTTGCTAATTTGTTTGAGTTAGTTGTAGATTCTGGATATTAGTCCTTTGTCAGATGTGTAGATTGTGAAGATTTTCTCCCACTCTGCGGGTTCTCTGTTTACTATTCTGACTGTTCCTTTTGCTGCACAGAAGCTCATTAGTTTAATTCAGTCCCATCTATTTATCTTTGCTTTTATTGCATTTGCTTTTGGGTTCTTGATCACGAAGTCTTTGCCTAAGCCAATGTCTAGAAGGATTCTTCCGATGTTATCTTTTAGAATTTGCATATTTTCAGGTCTTAGATTTAACTCTTTTATCCATCTTGGGTTGATTTTTGTATAAGGTAAAAGATGAAAATCCAGTTTCATTCTCCTGTATGTGGCTTGCCAATTATTCCCAGACCATTTGTTGAATAGGGTGTCCTTTCCTCACTTTATGTTTTTGTTTGCTTTGTTGAGATTCAGCTGTAAGTATTTGGGGTTATTTCTGAATTCTCTCTTGTGTTTCATTGGTCTATGTGTCTATTTTTATACCAGTACCATACTGTTTTTGTGACTATGGTCTTGTAGTATAGTTTGAGGTCAGGTAGTGTGATTCTTCCAGATTTGTTCTTTTTGCTTAGTCTTGCTCTGGCTACTTGGGGTCTTTTTTTGGTTCCATATAAATGTTAGGATTGTCTTTTTAGTTTTGTGAAGAATGATGGTATTTTAATGGGAATTGCGTTCAATTTGTGGATTGGTTTTGGCAGTATAGTCATTTTCACGATACTGATTCTACCCATACATGAGCATGGGATGTGTTTTCATTTGTTTGTGTCATCTATGATTTCTTTCAGCAATGTTTTGTACTTTTTGTTGCAGAGGTCTTTCATCTCCTTGATTAGGTATATGCCTAAGTATTTTATATTTTTATGCAGCTATTGTAAAAAGGAGTTGAGTTCTTGATTTGATTATCAGCTTGGTTGCTGTTAGGTATATAGCAGAGCTACTAATTTTTGTACACTAGTTTTGTATCCCAAAACTTTGCTGAATTCATTTATCAGTTCCAGGAGCTTTTTGGAGGCATCTTCAGGATTTTCTAGGTATATGATCATATCATCAGCAAAGAGCGACAGTTTGACTTTCTCTCTTTATCAGTTTGGATGCCCTTTGTTTCTTTTTCTTGCCCGATTGCTCTGGCTAGGACTTCCAGTGCTATGCTGAATAGAAGTGGTGAGAGTGGGCATCCTTGTCTTTTTCCAGTTCTCAGAGGGAATGCTTTCAACTTTTCTCCACTCAGTGTTATGTTAACTGTAGGTTTGTCATAGATGGCTTGTATTACATTGAGGTATATCCCTTGTATGCCAATTTTGCTGAGGATTTAAATCATAAAGTGATGCTGGATTTTGTCAAATGTTCTTTTTTGCATCTATTGAAATGATAATGTGATTTTTCTTTTTAATTATGTTTATGTGGTGTATCACATTTTTTGACTTACATATGTTAAACCATTCCTGCATCCCTGATATGAAACCCATTTGATCATGGTGGATTTTTTTTGATATGCTGTTTGATTCAGTTAGCTAGTATTTAGTTAAGGATTTTTGCATCTATGTTCATCAGGGATATTGGTCTGTAGTTTTCTTTTTGATGACGTCCTTTCTTGTTTGGGTGTTAGGATGATGCTGTTTTCATAAAACAATTTAGGGAGGATTCCTTCTTACACTATATTGTGAAATAGTGTCAATAGGATTAGTACCAGTTCTTCTTTGAATGTCTGACAGAATTCAGTTGTGAATGCATCTGGTCCTGAATTTTTTTGTTGGTAATTTATTACCATTTCAATCTTGCTGCCTGTCATTGGTCTGTTCACGATTTCTAACTCTTACTGATTAAGCTAGGCGGGTTGTACATTGCTAAAAGAATCTCTAAATTTTGAAACGAATCTTGGGAAGACATCAAAACAGATCCTCTTTAAAGCATGAATCTCACAGAACCTATAAAACAAAAAATACAATAAAAAAGAAGCAAGGTATTCAAGCAAAGAAATAGCACAATGAATGGAATAAAACCTCATATCTCAATACTAACATTGAATGTAAATTACCTAAATGCTCCACTTAAAAGTTACAGAACTGTAGAATGAATAAGAATTTGTTGACCAAGGATCTGCCACCTTCAAGAGACTCACATAATGCATAAGAACTCACATAAACTTAAAGTAAAGGGTAGAAAAAGATTTTCCATGCAAATGGACGTGAAAAGCAAGCAGGAATAGCTATTCTTATACAAGACAAAACCATTCTTAAATCAATAACAGTTTAAAAAGACAAAAGGGACATTATATAATGATAAAAGGCCTTGTCCAACAGGAAAATATCATAATTCTAAAAGTATATGCACCTAACAATGTAGCTCCCAAATTTATAAAACAATTACTACTAGATCTAAGAAATGACATAGACGGCAACACAGTAATAGTCGGGGAGCTCAATACTCCACTGACAGCACTAGACTGGTCATCTAGACAGAAAGTCAATAATGAAGAAACAGATTTAAACTGTATCTTCGAACAAATGAACTTAACAGATATTTACAGAATATTCTACCCAACAACTGTAGAATATACATTCTATTCATCAGTGCATGGAACTTCCCCCAAGATAGACCATATTACAGGACACAAAACAAGTGTCAATACATTTAAGAAAATTGAAATTATTTCAAAATGCTCAAATGACAATGGAATAAAATTGGAAATCAACTACAAAAGGAACTTTCAAAACAATGCAAATACATGGAAATTAAATTAACCGCTCCTGAATGATTATTAGGTTAACAATGAAATGAAGATGGAAATTTAAAAATTCTTTGAAGTGAACCATAATAGTGACACAACCTATCGAAACCTCTGGGATACAGCAAAGGTAGTGCTAAGCGGAAAGTTCCTAGCCTTAAATGCCTACATCAAAAAGTCGGAAAGAACACAAATAGACAATCTAAGGTATAGGAACTAAAGAAACAAGAACACACCAAACCCCAAACCAGTAAGAGAAAAGAAATAATCAAGATCAGAGCAGAACTAAATGAAATTGAAACACAGAAATATGAAAGATAAATGAAACAAAAAGCTAGTTCTTTGAAAACATAAAGAAAATTGATAGACCATTAGCAAGATTAACCAAGAAAAGAAGAGTGAAGATGCAAACAAACTCAACGAGAAATAAAATAGGAGATATTACAGCAGACACCACAGATATACAAAAGGTAATTCAAGGCTATTATGAACACCTTCACATGCATAAAAAAATTGGAAACATGAAATAGATTGACTATTTTACCAATCAGATTTCACCACTGTAAACAAGATGTGCCATCAGTCCTATAAAAGTGTCATGACTGATAACAGTGATAGAATTATTATCTTTAAAATAATCAAATCAGAATATTACAAAATATATGTATAGTGACAAAACCACATAATTATGACAACTTTCATTCTTAAGTATGATTTTATTTGAAAATAGAAATGATTTGCTATTTTTCATGAGTTTATAAATGAGTTACGTCCAAATAGAGCATGTAGATCCTAAAATAGTATTCTCTCATATTCATCGTTTTATCCACCAGAGGACATAATTGCTATGTGGCAAGGAAGGATTTCACTTAAGAAAGCAGAGAATGGTTTACACAAATCCTCCTTTCTTCATAACTGTAGTCATATTTAAGTTACAAAGCTCACAGAAATACTTGAAATGTAGTTATTTGTTAATTTTTAGGAGTTACAAATTTCATAATGATTACGAGGGACAGACATCAATATGGAGAAAATTTAGTTCACCTTCTATTTTGAGGCACATTGCAACTTAATGATGTCTTTGTGCCTAAAATATTATTACAAATCTTAATGAAATCTATATGAAAAACAAATAAACTATTGGGGTAGCCATGTACTCTGCTTTCTCAATAATAATAACCTATGATAGCCAGTATCTCTAAACTTCCAATCTAATGCGCATCTGCATGACAACTTTTGGTTCTCCAATTTATGAGAGTATTAATGGAAAAAGAAAGTTCTAAATGTCTTGTGTTGTCTCCTGGATTCTATTGAGGATAAATAATGAGAAACTTCTGAGGAACAATTTTACCAATATCTTGGTAAAATTAAAACTAGTAGAGTACCCATCACATTTAATAAACATTAGTTAAATTCATGTAGACATGTGTGGTTGATACAGCCTTTGTTTAATAATATTTTAAGTCTAAGTATACATATTATAATTAAGAAATTAAAATGGGTATAGTTATAATTATGAAATTAAAATGGGTATAGTTATATGTAAAATACCAAGAGTATAAAGAATCATTTCCACCCCCCGCCCCCCGCCAAGATGGAGTCTCCTTCTGTCGCCCAGGATGGAGTACAGTGGCGCCATCTCGGCTCAGGGCAAGCTCCGCCTCCTGGGTTCACGCCATTCTCCGGCCTCAGCCACCCGAGTAGCTGGGACTACAGGTGCCCGCCACCACGCCCAGCTAATTTTTTGTATTTTTAGTAGACACAGGGTTTCACCGTGTTAGCCAGGATGGTCTCAATCTCTTGATCTCGTGATCGGCCTGTCAGGGCCTCCCAAAGTGCTGGGATTACAAGGGTGAGCCATCGTGCCCGGCCATGGAATAATTTTTAAGTGCTTTTAATTCTATCACCCAAAGGTACATCTGTTAAATATTATATTATTATTCTCTTCCTCATCTCTTCTCTATTTACCTAGCTGAATGAATACAGTAATAGACAGACATATATGAGTCTATGAAATCTGATAATGTGAAGTGAGGATTTGTCTTATAGAAAATGATACTAGAGTTGTACTTGAATTTTCTAGCTTGAGAACTTCACCAGTTGCCCGGCACATAATATCTAAAAGACTTCCAAAAACTTTCTTCTGGAAGCTTTTTATACTTTCCTGTTACAGCCCATGGGAACTAGACAAATGACTGTTTTCTTTCACTTCTTTAAATATTCTCCCCATTTAGGTTATTGACCATAAACTATAGTTAAAGCCGTGGTTTGTTTAATAAATATTTGAGTACCTACCCTCTATTAAGTACTGTTCAAGACTTGGACATACAGTGATAAATAAAATGCACATTGTCTATACCGTTGCAGTCAACATTAGAGTCACATTAAGCAATTTGGTAGAATTGAGTGGCATAGGAAGAAATTTATACAATTAATGGTAAAATCAAACTTGCGTGAAGTTCATAAATCTTCCCTGATTTAGTTACATCAAGCGTGACACTAATGAGGCAAAAAATGGCTATAGGTATACATAGTATATGGGTGGGTGGGAAGGAGGCTAGTAGCATGTGATTTACATAAGGTAGTGGTATATGCAAATTCATTAAAACTGGAAATAACACAAAAGAAAAAAAAAATGAGTCATTCTAGGTAGAATGTACCTTACAAAGAATTGGGTAAGATACAAACATGGTTTATCTCATTGGACAATGCACATCATGGGCAACGTTAATAATCTGAGGCTTTAATAAAACAGAGGATAATTGGAGAGTTTTAGACAGAGGAGTAAAATAATCACTATCATTTTCTATAAGTCCCTAATTGTCATGTAAAGGATATTCTTGGCTGGGTGCGGTGGCTCACACCTTTAATCTCAGCACTTTGGGAGGCTGAGGCAGGCAGATCATGAGGTCAGGAGATCAAGACCATCCTGGCTAACACGATGAAACCTCGTCTCTACTGAAAATACAAAAAATTTACACCTGTAATCCCAGCACTTTGGGAGGCCGAGGCGGGCGGATCACGAGGTCAAGAGATGGAGACTATCCTGGCCAACATGGTGAAATCACGTCTCTTATTAAAAATACAAAAATTAGCCAGGCATGGCGGCATGTGCCTGTAGTCCCAGCTGCTCCGGAGACAGAGGCGGGAGAACTGCTTTAACCCAGGAGGCGGAGCTTGCAGTGAGCCGAGATCGCGCCACTGCACTCCAGTCTTGTGACAGAACGAGACTCCTCTCAAAGAAAAAGAAAAAAGAAAATTAGCCAGGCATGGTGGCATGTGCCTGGAGGCTGAGGCAGGAGAACTGCTTGAACCTGGAAGGCGGAGGTTTCAGTGAGCCAAGATCACGCCACTGCACTCCAGGCTGGGTGACAGAGCGAGACTCGTTTCAAAAAAAAAAAAAAAAAGAAAAAAAAAATCTCGAAAGAGAAAGAATGGTATACACCTTCATCTAGGCTAGAAGATGGTGCAATAACCGAGGTAAGTAATAATAGGAATTAGGATGACAAAAGAAATTCAAATAAATGAATGAACTCACATGATATTTACACAAAGAAGTTGATGTCTGAGTGATTAATTGAATCTAGAGGCTAAGAGTGAGCAAAGCATCAAATACAAATTTCATGTACTCTAGGAGCAAAGTATTTGTTGAGCTATTTGCTGCGATAGTAAACACGGGAGAAGAAACAAATTGGGGGAGGGTGGGAAATTGTCATCTAATTCTTAGAGAATTTGGCCAGAAACAGATGTTAAACAGAAAGAGTAAATGTATCTTTATGAGTCAAGAGAAAACTCTGCAATGTGGATTTACATTTGGTAATTTTCCATATATGGTTAGCAACTGAATACATGAGAATAAATAAAATTCCCTCTCAGAATTAGAAAGTAGGCCTCAAGTAGAACATCAAATGATTCTAACATTTAATTACTAAACTCAAATAAATAATATGTTAAAGAAGAAAATTGAAGGGTAACAGAGAACTTGGTGTTACTCAAGAAAAGGAAGAATAATGTTTAAGAAAGAAATAACATTGGAATATAGAAGACTATCTGTTATCTGCATGTCAATGACTTTCTAAGAAGAAATAATACAAAACCAAAGACAGTTTGATTTGATATTTAAAAATAAAGTTATCTCAATCAGAGCACAATCTAAACAAATATAAAGTCAAAGACATTACACATGGGAACATGAAAGCAAACTCATATTCTCAATATGTAATTGAAAAGAAAATACAAGTTTAGACTTTGAAATGATGACCTACTTCTTCTGGTTTTCAGAACCTATACCTAAAGCAATACTATGAAGTTCAGATAAGCAAACAAAGGTTCCTAACTTTTTGTGGGGGCAGAGACAAGACAGGGTTGTTATTTTGGAATTGACCTGCACAACTGGACCTTTTCTGCACATGAGGTGTAAATGCATGCAAGTTGCCCATGAACCATATATTAGCAAACAAGGGGAAAGTCAGTGTGAGATCAGCTATGGTTTCCTAGAAAAGTGAAGGGACATCAACAATAAGAAGCGCAACTGAAATTCAGGACTCAAGGAAGGTTCCCAAGTGACTACCAGTGTATTCACTCAAGTCAAGAGAACTACAAGAGACACGAGCTTAGTCTCAAGGTATCTAACAGACTACAGTAAGCATAGCGCTTGTGTTCATTGATACCATTTCAAATGGGGAACCCTTCTTTTTTTCCTCTCCTCTGTCCTCAAGTCCAGCTGCCAGAGGCTTAAGACCAGATAGCTATTTGGAAGGAGAATGAAAAGACACCCCTCCCCCTCTGCTCAATGTGAGATTACAAGATGTGGACTTGAAAGAATGGAGAATAATTAGTGGCAAATCAAGTTCAGAATCTTGTTTACTATAGTAGAGAATGTATTTAAATGTTGAATAGGGGCTGGGCTTGCAAATTGATAAGACTGCCTATTAGTTCAGATTGAGCAAACTGTCATCACTCTGATGATATTTTACCCAGTGACTACAGAAAAATGTTTTCTACTGAATAAAATGTAAGAGTATGACAGAAAAAAAATGACATTTTGTTGATGACAAAATTTGTATGTATTCAATATAGCACATAAATACCTTATATAGAAGCTATAAGGAAAGGAACTAAAGTGTTAAATAATTTATCTTTCAATATGGTATTATTGGTGATTTTATTTTTACTCTATACTTTATTTTCCAAATTATATCTAGGGAGTGTTTTCTTTATATTTTATAACTTAAAATAGAAATTTTTAAAAGTCTACTTAAGTTAATGTTATTTCTGCAAATCATGATTGGGGGGATCATCGTATTTATAATGAGATTATTTTTATAGCTCTTTTAAAGACATTAGTACTTCTATTAGAATGTGGATGAATTAAGGGGAATAAAGAGAAATTCATAATGAATCACTTATGCTATTTTTAAAGTTTTGATAAATAAGAAGTAAAAAAGAAAACTAAACATATGGCTCATTTTCTTAGAATTAATCTTCAGGTAGATAGATTTTAGTTCACCATATAAGTATATAATGTTTAATATTTTATGTTATATACATATAAGTATATAATGTTTAGTGCTTAATATTTTATGTTATATTCCGAATATGTTATTTCCAATTTAAAATATGAGACATCAAAAATTGATGAAGTTTTGAAAAGTAATGAAGATATCTAATGCTAATTATTTTGTTCTATACACCTTCTCCACCACTGATAATCTTTTCTCCAGAGACCCAATCACCACAAGATGTTTAAACTCCATTTATTTTCCAGGGTAATTTTTCAATTAGGGAAAGAAATACAGCTGCTCCAGTTGGACTATCAACTGATAAGTGTCATTGATATCTACAGAAAGTGTTGTCTCCTTCATTCTCTTGGTGATGAATTATGTTAGTTCACCAAAACAAGCAAAAATAATAATTTCCTATTATTTACAGAACCAATGCATCTTGAAATTATGGTGTCTTAAGTCTTATCTCATGAGCTCATTTATTTCTTTTTGGTCATATATTCTCACTCTAATTTTATTGATGTCAAAACACATTTCTTTTCTTTGCATATTGTTTGACTGAAGTAACTTTCTTCTGTAGCTGAGTAACATTTTGCACAAGAAGCAGCCTACTTCTTATGATACTAAATAAATGAATTAATGAACAAATTAAATATCCAACTGCTTAATTAACTCTATGTTTTGGTCATTGTATTAAAGTAAACAGGCATTAGAGACCACCATTATAATAATGAATGCTTTGGTACTGTGGTTATTTAGTAAGATACACTTTTAAACAACAATATAACATTTGTAAATATATATGCACCCAACACTGAAGCACACAAATATGTAAAGCAAATGTTTTTAGATCTAAAGAGAGAAATAGATGGAAATACAATCATAATAAAGTTTTTCAAACTCAACTTTCAACACTGAGCAGATCATCTAAACAGAAAATAAATAGAAACCTCAGACTTACACTATATCATAGACCAAATGAACTTAACAGATAGTTACAAAACCTTCCATCCAGCCACTGCAGAATACACATTCATCTCAACTGCACATGCAACATTCTTCGGGATCAATCATATGTCAAGCCTCAAAACAAGTTTTAACAAATGTAAGAAAATAAAGATCATATCAAATATCTTTGTAATCCATAATGGTGTAAACATAGAAATCAAAAAGAAAAAATTTTAGAGACATTACAAATACATAGAAATTAAATAACCAATGAGTCAATGAAAAAAAAAAAACAAAAATTTAAAAATTCCTTGAGACAAATGAGAATGGAAACACATCATACTAAGACACATGGGACAAAGCAGAAGATGTTCTAAAATGAAATTTTATAGTACTAAATGCCTATGTCCAAAAAGAAAACAGTACTTCTAATAAACAATCTAACCACGCACCTCAAGGAACTAGAAAACCAAGCGCAAACTAAACCCAAAATTGACAGATGGAAGGAAATAATAAAGTTCAGAGCAGAGATAAATAATATAGACTTAAAGAAATTCAAAGATCAACATAATGAAGAGTTGTCTTTTTGATAATAAAATGGACATACCTTTAGCTAGACTAGGAAAACAAATACAAATAAATGAAATTAGAAATGAAAAAGGAGGCATTACAACTGATATCACAAAAATATAAAGGTTAATAAAAGACTGTTATTCACATCTATAAACCAACATATTTAAGGGCATAGAATACATAGATGAATCATTGGACATGTACAACCTACCAAGATTAAGTTATGATGAAAACAAACAAACAAACATACTAACAAAAATCCTGGAGCAGGCCAATAGTGAGTGAGGAAATTGGATCAGTAAGAAAAAGTCTTTCATCTAAAATAGCCCAGGACTTGATGATCTCCCTGCTGAATTTTACCTAACATTTAAAGAACTAATACCATTTCTTCTAAAATTATTTCAGAAAATTGAAGAAAAGGAATTCATCCAAACTCATTTTCTGAGGTTAGCATTATCCTGATTCCAAAACCAGACAAAGACACAGCAAAAAAAAAAAAAAAAAAGAAAGAAAAAAGAAAAAAAGGAACACACTACAGGCCAATATTAATGATACATATAAATGTAAAAATTATCAGTAAGATACTAGCAAATAGAATTCAGCAGCAAATTAAAAAGATCATTCACTATAAGCAAGTGGAATTCAATCCTAGGGATGAAAAATTAAACAAACAAAAATCAATAAATGTCATACACAACATTAATAAAAAGAAAGATGAAAACCAAACCATGTGATCAATAGATGCAGAAAAAGTGCCTGACAAAATTTAATATCCCTTTATGATAAAAACTGTCAGCAAATTTAGGTACAGAAAGAACATACCTCAACAAAATGGTCCATATTGACAAACCTACAGCTAACATTATAGTGAATGGGAAAAAGATAAAAGCTTTTTTCCCTTATCTGGAACAAGGCAAACATGCCAACTTCGATCACTTTTATTCAACATAATACTAAAGGTCCTAGCCAGAGCAATTTGGCAAGAAAGAGACAAATGAAATAGGAAAGAAGAAAGTCAAATGGTTCCTGTTGGCAGATGGCATAATTTGATATATGGAAAACTCTAAAAATTCCACCAAAGTACTGTTAAAACTAATAAAACATCTACATAAAGTCACAGGATACAAAATCAACATAAAAAATTAGTAGTATTTCTGTATATCAATAACAAACTACCTGAAAAAGAAATCAAGAAAATAATTCCGTTTACAATAATTACAAAAAATAAAATACCTAGAAATAAATGTATTCAAAGAGATGAAAGCTATATAACATTGATGAAAGAATTTGAATAAGACACAAATAAATGTAAATATATTCCATGTCCATGGGTTGCAAAAATTTATATTTTTATAATTTCCCTACTATCTGATATGGTTTGGATGTTTATTCTCTCCAAATCTCATGTTGAAATGCAATCCCTAATGCTGGAAGTGAGGCCTAGTCAGAGGTGTTTGATCATAGGAGTAGATGTCTCAAGAATGACTTAGCATCATCCCTTTTGTGATGAGTGAGTTCTTGCTTTTAGTTTGTATGAAAGCTTGTTGTTTAAAAGAGCCTAGCATTTATTTTGTTTCCTTTCACTATGTGACATGCCAACTCCCCTTTGCCTTCTACCGTGATTCGAAGCTCCCTGAGGCCCTCATGAGAAACCAAACAGATACTGGTGCCATACTTATAGAGCCTGCAGAACTGTGAGCCAAATCAATCTCCTTTCTTTATAAATTGTCCAGTCTCAGCCCAAAGTGATCTACAGATATAAGTGCAATCCTTATCAAAATACAAATTACATTCTTCACAGAAATAGAAGCAAAAACTCTAAAATTCATATGGAACTACAAAAGACCTTAAAAAGCCAAAGTACTATTGAGCAAAAAGAGCAAAGCTGGAGGCATTACACTATTTGACTTCAAAATATATTACAAAACTAAAGCAACAAAAGCAGAATGGTCCTAGCACAAAAACAGACACATAGACAAATGGAACAGAATAGAGAACCCAAAAATAAATTCATACATTTATACTAAACTGATTTCTGTCAATATTGCCAAGAACTCATACTGGGGAAAAGGCAGTTTTTGAAATAAATGGTGCTCAAAAAAATTGGATATACAACTGCAGAAGAATGAGACTAGACCCCTACCTCTCACTATATACAAAAATCAACTCAAAATGTATTAAGAACCCAAACCATAAAACTACTAAAAGAAAACACAGGAGATGTGCTTTAAAACTTTGAGCTAGGCAGGCAATTGAAAAATAAAAGCTCATCATCACTGGCCATCAGAGAAATGCAAATCAAAACCACAATGAGATACCATCTCACACCAGTTAGAATG